>NC_071524.1:1859638-2159638 GCF_027887155.1 Malaclemys terrapin pileata
TTTTCCACAAAACCCAAATTCTGAAGAATGTCAATTCCAGGCCCAGCTGAATGATTCGTTTTGAAAATATTGAAACTTTTGATTTTTGATAAGGGTAAAACTTTCCATATTGACGTGATTGTTTTGATTCATTTTGTTTGGACTTTGGTATTTATATTCAGTCTTAAAAATATGTTCTGGAGATTACATCTTAAATATATACATATTCTATATGTTACTTTAGATCTTATATATATATAAAATTTTAGAGCTTATCTATATTTATTTTTATATATAATCAGATCTTGAGGGGGCCACTTAGGGATCTGGAGCAAAATCAGTACTTGGTCCTGCTAGTGAAGGCAGGGGGCTGGACTCAATGACCTTTCAAGGTCCCTTCCAGTTCTAGGAGATAGATATACCTCCATGGAAAAGAAAAGAAAAAAAAAAGGGAAGTTATTTATCTTGGGGGGAGAGATAGCTCAGTGGTTTGAGCATTGCCCTACTAAACCCAGGGTTGTGAGTTCAATCCTTAACAGGGCCATTTAGGAATCTGGGGCAAAAATCTGTCTGGGGATTGGTCCTGCTTTGAGCAGGGGGTTAGCCTAGATGATCTCCTGAGGTCCCTTCCAACCCTGATATTCTATGATATTAGAGCTTAAATGTATATTTTCTTTATGGTCTATAGATTATATTTAATATTATATGTTAAATACACCTCTACCCCAATATAACGCTGTCCTCGGGAGCCAATAAATCTTACCGTGGTATAGGTGAAACCGTGTTATATCGAACTTGCTTTGATCCGCCGGAGTGCGCAGCCCCCCCGGAGCACTGGTTTACCGTGTTATATCCGAATTCGTGTTATATCAGGTCGCATTATATCGGGGTAGAGGTGTATGTTATATTTATTATATTTTATATATTTTTAAAACAAACAGAAGACTGAAAGGGGACACGATCACAAAGTGCAAGTACATGAAAGGTTGTTACAAGGAAGAGGGAGAAAAATTATTCTTGTTAATCCCTGAGAATAGGACAAGAAGCTTTTGGGCTTAAATTGCAGCAAGGGCGGTTTAGGTTGGACATTTGGAAAAACTTCCTGTCAGGGTGGTTAAGCACTGGAATAAATTGCCTAGAGAAGTTGTGGAATCTCCATCATTGGGGATTTTTAAGAGCAGGTTGGACAAACAGCTGTCAGGGATGGTCTAGATAATATTTAGTCCTGTCATGAGTGCAGGGGACTGTATTAGATGACTTCCTGAGGTCCCTTCCAGTCCTATGATTGTATGATTCTATGAATAATACAGTATCATATAAACATAATAATATAATATTAAAGCTAAAATTTCCTTGAAATTGACACATCCCCCCACAATAATTTTGATTTCCACAAAACTGCAATTTCCAAGAGAAAACGGATCTGGTGGAAAATATTTGTGACCCTTTCTAACGGCAAGTTTGTGTTGTTCTGGTAACACAAGTGAAGACTCACGCGGGTGTTTCATTTCTTGAAGTATCCATTTTTTAATTTAATTTTACCACGTAAACAAATAAAGAGATTTCAGTGGCGCTACTCAGGAAATCCATCCTTTCGTCACAGAAGGAGCACTGATGGTTTGAGGAGGGAGCGTTATATTTTTCCTACGTAGCAAAGAGCTTGAATCTGCGCTTTGGGGGCACAATTGGAGTTCATCTTTTTACTCCGGAGCTGTGACTTGTGCTTGCATCGGAACGAAAAATATATTTAATTCCCCCGCCTCGCACAATTCCTGCGATTGTAAGTGGGACTTGCCATGAAAACAGGTGCAAAAAAAGGTCAGAACTAATGCGGTGGTTGAGTGGTGGGCGTTTTTTGTAAAATCCAAGATGCCTATTGCTAAAAAAACTGTGGCAAATTTCAAAAATTCTCTTGCAGTTTGTGCGGTCTGGGCTGCTGCCTTACTGCGCGCTGATGTTTTAGAAGGAGTTTACTGATTTGTCTTCATTCTCCACAGCTGAGGGTCTGGTCCTGTAGACTAGAAAAAAAAACAAACGTACATTTAACTTTGAATTCTGAAATGGGACAGCAAGTCCCAAGAGAATTCAGACAGAAGCATCTTTGCTGAATGAATCCCTGGTCCTAAAAACTGATCGCAAACTTGGGCGCGGTATTTCAAAGCATCTGTTTGGTTAGTTGGTTTTTTAGAAGCACGAGTTTGGGGATTTAGGTATTTTTGAAACCCCCTGCAAATAAAAACCTCGCCTTCCCGTTTTCAATCCCTGAATGTTAGCCAGACTCTGATATGTTGGGGTAGTTTTTAACAGAAGGCCATCCCGGTTTCCTTTTGCTTGATTTCTATATACAAGGCAAGTATCGGGGGTAGCCGTGTTAGTCTGTATCCACAAAAACAACAAGGAGTCTGGTGGCACTTTAAAGACTAACAGATTTATTTGGGCATAAGCTTCCGTGGGTAAAAAACCTCACTTCTTCAGATGCATACAAGGCTCTGTCATGTAATTTGAAAAATATCTCCCTGCCTACAGGAGGTTCTTCTTAACAGCCGTCAGTGATGGCAGATGGTGAAACAGAAGGAAAATCTGGGGTGGTGATGGGGGGAGGTGAAGGTTACGGGAGGAGCGGAAAATCGAATTTGGAAAGTTCCGATCATTAGGGAGGAATCAGAGGGAAAGGGAGGGGTTTTTCTAGAGTGGTTGTTTTTTTTTTTAAAGGAGAAGGGTTTTAAGAGAAGAAGACAAGACAAGACAAATGAAAGATGAAGGGGGAAATTCTAAGTGAGCGAAGAAAAGTTTAAATAAACTGAAAGAGGCCTTTTCAAGTTGTAAAAGAAACTTCACCAGGGCCTGGTTCCCAGCGAGTGGAAATCCAAGGAACCAACGTTTGTTGATACTGTGACACCTTCATCAGACGGTGCAGTTCTGGTTGAGTCCCGGTGGATTGTTGAGAAAGATAGCAGGGCAATATTTTCAAAAGCACTTCAGTTTCTTTGGAGCCTTCGGTCCCGCCGAAAGTCAGAGGGACCAATTTTCAAAAATGTTTAGGAGACTTTGGAAAATTTGAATCCCAGCTTTGATTTTAAACTCCCCCCACGCGTGTTTTGACAGGGTTGTTTCTGGTCTGGGCTGGTGTTTGAGGGAGAAGAATCAGAGCCCCCCTCCCTCTGCGTCTTTGATGCTCTCTGTCTGGCCCCACCTCTCTGGACAGTGAAAATAATTGAGTCTGTTTCACCTGGGCATCTTGTCAATTTCACACACACACATATGCCCCCTTTGCTTTGGTCAGTTTCCCTCTCTGGGTTTTCCAGGCTAGTTCTCCCCTGGCCTACAGCCGGAGAAGGTTTCTTATTTCAGGGAAATAATGTCCCTTGGTTTATTAATCGCTCTGATGGCTACATGGCCCCGGATCCTGACAGGGCAAACTCAGAGCTCAGCACGGGAGTTCCTGGGAGTAGGCCTCTGCCGTGGGCCCGATCAGATGTGCGTGATTCTCGCGCCTTCATCTGAAGCCGTGACGGGCTCCGCCTGCGGCTCGCGAGCTGCCAGTGGCTCTTTCACGTGTCTCTTTGCAGCACATGAGCTTAAAACACTGTGTGATTTAGTTATTAACCAATCTATGTTATTAACCCCTCTGGATGCTTTTACCATGTTCTTAACCAGCGAAGTGATCAACTTGCGCTAAGTTAGTAACTCATTTGCTGCGAGAATTCTAGGTCTCTCTGTATAACCTTAAACATTTCCCCATCAGGCTGTTTGCACCTGAATAGTCCTGTAGTAAATGAAACAATGAATTCACACTCCTGTGGCTCTTTTGGGTAATGCTGATCACTGATTCGCCTCCTGAGCTCGAGGTCTGAGAGTCACCGATAAGAAGCATCCGCTCTGGCCATGGTCAGGGACGGGACAATGGGCTTGACACGCCTTGGGTCTGATCCGCACTCAGGTCTGACCCACGCTGCCTGTTTCTAGGATCGCCCTGGTGTAGACCGGCTGGGGATCGGGTCCCATTGACTCCAGTGGAGCTATGGCTGATTGACGCCGGCTGGGAATCTCACCCAGAAGTAGCCGGCTGCTGATCTGGCGGGTCACAGGGTCGGGGCCCTCGTCCCCACATGCCTCCCGGCGGCAGAGCTGACAGCGCTGGTGAAGAGCGTGTGGATCAGAGACATTAGCAGCAGAGACAGGACGCTGAGCAGCCGATCTCACTGCGGAGAAGCGAGGGGGACTCCAGATTTTGCGGTAGGTGTCTGTCTTTGGCTGCCCCCCGGGAGGGGCGGAGGGGAATCCGATCATGAGCTGTGGTAATATCCGTCGGTTACATAGCTGTGTTAGTGCAGGGTCTAGGAGGCCTGGCCAAGAGCGGGGCGGCCTGGATCCCCAGGCACCTGGCTCAAGCATTTGACAGGGCCACGGCGTGGCCCTTTCTGCCCTCGCTTGGCCAGCGCTGGCTCTGAGCTGCGCGGGGAAAGTTTCAGGATAGCAGGTACTTCAGGTGTTTGTCTCGGGTGGGTGGGTTTCCTCCTGGTTTAAAAGAAAAAGCCCTCCAAAAAGGATTGGGGGGAGGCTTGTTTTGTTTTTGCTTGGGTGGTGTTTTTGGTGTGCTGGGTGGTTGTTGTGTGTAGGTTTCTGTGTGTACAGTTGGTTTTGCCTGTGTGGGGGTGTGTTTTTGCTTGGCTGTAGTTTTTTTTTGGCGGGGGGGGTGTTGGTTTTAACTGTCTGCTTGTTTTTGTGTGTGTGAGGGGTGTTTGTCCTGTGTAGGTTTGTGTGTGCTGTATGTGTGGTGTGTACTTTTTTTGGGGGGTGGGTATGTGTGTGTGTTGCTTTTTGCTGTCTAGTTGCTCGGGGAGGGTTGTCATGTGTAGGTTTGCGAGGGGCTGTATGGTTCTTTTTGCTTGTGTGTAGTTTTTGGTGGGTGGGTATGTATGTGTCTTGTTTTGCTGTGTGGTTATTTTGGGCTGTGGGTGGGTGTGGTGGGTATAGTTTTGGGTGGCTGGGTTGCTCTGTGTGAGCGGTTTTTGGAGGTGTGTGGTTGGGTTGGGGGCTGTATGGTTGTTGTTTGTGGCGTGGTTGCGTAGGGTGATGAGTTGTTGGTGTTTGTAGTTTGTGTGTCAGGTCGTTTTTGGTACGGGTGGGGTTGCTGTTGAGTTGTGTGAATTTGGGGGGGTGATTGTTTTTTGCTGTGCGTTTGTTTTTGGTACGTGGCTATGTGCGTGTGTTGGCTTGGGGGTTGTGTGGTTGTTCTCACTGCGCATAGGCTTGGTGTCCGTGTTCAGTGGGCGTGTGATGGATGTGACTGTGAATTCGGGGGGGTGTACATGTGTGATTGTGTACCCAGACCCATGTGCTTGGCACATCTGTGCATTAAATTTGCCAAGCAACATTAGTGCCTTTTGGTGTCCTTGGTTTTTGCATTTGTGCGTGTGTGTTGATTTGCGTCCTTCCGGAGCTGTGAAATGCCACAACCTCACCAGTGTCTCTGGGCCCGTCCTTTTCTTCCACCCCTCGGGAAAGACAGTCTGGACTGGAAAGATTTATTGAGCAGCTAATCTAACGAGGGCAGCTCCCCTGTGCGGTTCGTTAGTGCAGAGACAACATGTTGCTGTTGGTCATTTATTGAGGTAGGGGGCTTGGAGAAAATGCCACCGCTAAACAGAAGAGCAAAAACCCCGTGAGTTCCTGATCCGGAGCCCTCAACTGACATGTTCCCTGTCCCGTTCCGGCAGGCTGGCTTCGGAGATTCAGACAAAAATACAGAAGTGTTTCTGGGTATCGTTTACAGAGCTGTATAAACAAGTCACTGTCTGTGTGAAATGTTAGTTTGCACTGACTTTGCTAGGGCTTTTTCTGTCATCTGTTGTAAAACTAGGCAAATACCTGGATGAGTTGATGTACCCCCTGGCAGATCTCCCCGTGCCCCCAGGGACAGGGCCACCCAGAGGATTCAGGGGGCCTGGGGCAAAGCAATTTCGGGGGGCTCTTCCATTTAAAAGAAAAAATGCAATACTATAGTAACATGTATTTGGAAATGTAAAAAATAACCAGTGAAATACATTCAAAACTTAATTTTTAATCATTTGAAAATACACAAAATACATTATTTAAAAACATTAAAAGCTGTAATGGTATGTATGCATTTGCAGTTACATAATGGGCTGTCGCGGGGTGATGGTGATGGTTGGTGCCAATGGGCTGTCGCTGCCTGGGGGTGGCGCTACTGTTGCCCAGGGCTGGGTGGGGAACTGGGTGCCCGGCTCAGAGGGGCTGGGCTCGGAGCTGGGGGTCAGGGCTGTGAGGGGATAGGGTATGGGGGTACCCGGCTCAGAGGGGCTGGGCTCAGAGCTGGGGGTCAGGGCTGTGAGGGGATAGGGTATGGGGTCGTGGGATGCCTGGCTCAGAGGGGCTGGGCTCGGAGCTGGGGGTCAGGGCTGTGAGGGGATAGGGTATGGGGTCGTGGGATGCCTGGCTCAGAGGGGCTGGGCTTGGAGCTGGGGGTCAGGGCTGGGGGGCCTGGGGTCAGGGGTGTGTCGAGTTCAGAGGGGCTGGGCTTGGAGCTGGGGGTCAGGGCTGGGGGGCCTGGGGTCAGGGGGGTGTCGAGTTCAGAGGGGCTGGGCTCGGAGCTGAGGGTCAGGGCAGCAGGGGGTGCCCGGCTCAGAGGGGCTGGGCTCAGAGCTGGGGGTCGGAGTTGGGGGGGGAAGGGGTTGGGGGGTGCCCGGCTGAGAGGGGCTGGCCTCGGAGCTGGGGGTCAGGGCTGTGGGAGGGATGGGGTCAGGGAAGTGTCCGATTCAGAGGGGCTGGGCTCAGAGCTGGGGGTCAGGACTGTGGGGGTATGGGTTCGGGGGAGTGTCTGGTTCAGAGGGGCTGGGCTCGGAGCTGGGGGTCAGGGCTGTGGGGGTATGGGTTCGGGGGAGTGTCTGGTTCAGAGGGGCTGGGCTCGGAGCTGGGGGTCAGGGCTGGGGGAGGATGGGGTTGGGGGGTGCCCAGCTCAGAGGGACTGGGCTCGGAGCTGGGGGTCAGGGTGGCGGGGGGTGCCCGGCTCAGAGGGGCTGGGCTCGGAGCTGGGGGTCAGGGCGGCGGGGGATGGGGTCGGGGAGTGTCCGGTTGAGAGGGACTGGGCTCGGAGCTGGGGGTCAGGGCTGGGGGAGGATGGGGTTGGGGGGTGCCCGGCTCAGAGGGACTGGGCTCGGAGCTGGGGGTCAGGGTGGCGGGGGGTGCCCGGCTCAGAGGGGCTGGGCTTGGAGCTGGGGGTTGGGGCCGGGGGGTGCCCAGCTCAGAGGGGTTTACCATGCTGCCTCCCCCCTTTCCCAGAGCTTCAGCGAGCCCCGTCCAGGAGCTCCTGCCCCGCCCCCTTACCACGCGGCTCCGAGCGGGAGGACCTCAGGCCCCGCCCCCTTACCACGCGGCTCCGAGCGGGAGGACCTCAGGCCCCGCCCCCTTACCACGCGGCTCCGAGCGGGAGGACCTCAGGCCCCGCCCGAGCCATGCCGCTGTAGTGCTGCCCAGGGCCGCTCCTGGACGCGACGCGCTGAGGCGCCGGGGGATGGGGGAAGGTGGAGGCTGGGGGGAGCCTCCAACATTCTCGTGCGCGCCCTGCAGGGCCCGGGGCCTGGGGCAAATTGCCCCACTTGCCCCCCCCTCTGGGCGGCCCTGCCCAGGGATACATGTATCCCTGGTTGAGAGCCACTGCTTCAGATCCCCCAGCCATCTGTATAACCCAGATGATTCAGTGTCACCTACTTACCCCCGTGTCTCTCTCCCCCACGTTGCAGTCGGTAACACTGTTATTAAGGGGTTATTAGGCTCCCCGTGAACAGCGTTTAAAGATTTGTAAGTAATGAAGAACAAGGTGAGATTTTCCTAGCGATCAATAGCAATCCTTTGTGCAGAGAAGCAACTAAGATGAATAGCGTTCAAAAGTTCGTTTTGAGTAAAGATCAGGACTAACGGAATAAGAATAATAATCGCTCACGTCATTATTTATTAGTATTGTCATTAACTATTAGCAATTGTCTATTGCTAGTTAATTGTAAGTAATTATTAATGATTGCTAATTATTTGATAGCATGTATTGTCACATTCGTTAGCAATTATGAATTATTACCGGTAATTATTACGGATTGCTTAATTATTTGTTAGCGGTTAGTTGTAATTATTTATTAGAAAGTATTAATTGCCACTAATTAAATATTTGGCAATTGTCTATTGCTAATTAAGTGTTAGTAAATCTTAGTGATTGCTAGTTATTGGCAATTATTAATTTTTTTATGTTAGCAATTAGTACATATCACTAAATATTAATTGCCAATTATAAATAATTATAAGCATTAATTAGCCATGTTAGTAATATTAATCATTCCTAATAATCTGATTATGGATGGCCATGTGTTATCAACGCTGATGCATAATTATTAATAAAAGTATGTGTTGGCTAGTAATATCACTTATGCTTTTAGCCATTAACAATTTATGCTAATCATCAATTCATTATTAATAATCATTAACGAGTAGATAGCCATTATTAACCGCAGCCCTTTAGCCCCCAGGACTAAGGAACAACTTTCCATCCTGACTCACTTGTTGAATTCAGCGACTCCCCAACCAGGGCTCACGCTGGGCCCCAGATCCGCCCCCCCCCCAACAACCCCCCTCCCAAACCCAATGCCTACAGCTTCCCCCCACCCCAATCTCCCCCGGCCCAGTATAAACTGCTCCTGACTGGGGGCCTCCTCGTCTTTCCCTCCTTCCGTCGCTTTATTCTTCCCTCTTTTCTTCATTTCCTTCCGTCTTTCTTTCGTTCTTTTGGCTTTATGTCTTTCGTCCGCTTTCCTCATCCATCCATCCTTCCTTCCTTGTGTCTCCTTCATTCCTCCTTCTCCCGTCAGTTCCCATTTGTTCATCCTCCATTTAATTCCTTCCTTCCTTCTTTTCTTTGTTTCTTCCCTTCGTCTGGTCATTCTTTCCTATGTTTCCTTCACCCTTTTCTTCAGTCGTCTGTCACGCGTTCAGGTGCAGTTTCTTTCCTTCATCCATTGGTTCTGTCCTTTATTTCTTTCCTTCATTCTTGCGTTTATTCTTTCACTCACACTTTCCTTCATCCAATCTTTCTTTCTTTCCTCTGAACCTGAAATAAAATACAGGCCAAAAACGGCAAAAGTTCCAGGAACGGTCCAGCAAAGAGGGAGCTGAGAGACCTGTTAAACCCTTCGCTTAGCTCATCCCTCCCCTGCTGGGTGCCTCTGTTGGCCACCTGTCACAGCCCATCTGATGCCTAGGTCCGCTCTAGTGACCGTGTCTGGGCAGCGCCCAGCACGACGGGGCCCCGATCTCGGCGACTCTGGGTCTGGGCAGCGCCCGGCCCGACGGGGCCCCGATCTCGGCGACTCTGGGTCTGGGCAGCGCCCGGCCCGACGGGGCCCCGATCTCGGTGACTCTGGGTCTGGGCAGCACCCGGCCCGACGGGGCCCCGATCTCGGCGACTCTGGGTCTGGGCAGCGCCCGGCCCGACGGGGCCCCGATCTCGATGACTCTGGGTCTGGGCAGCACCCGGCCCGACGGGGCCCCGATCTCGGCGACTCTGTGTCTGGGCAGCGCATAATAATAATGATCAGTGTGAGGCCAGTATGTCCCAAACTGAGAAAGGATTAGGTGATGTTTGAGTTCAGGTGGTCACTGGGATTTTGTGGGGAAGGCTCAGGGACATGAGGGTGAGTTTAGGGCGAAGGTTCAGGGTGAGGCTGGGAGCGAGTTTTGGCAGGCCAGGGGAGATAGGGTGCTTAGAAAGGGTCCCATCCAGCCGCCTCTGCCCTTCCATGCTCCCGCGCCATGTCCCATTATTATTGTAGGTCCTACCCAATGATAGTGTCCACTCCCTGGCAGCCCAGGCGCTCCCGGACCTGGTCTGGCTGAGGCCTCGGATCCAGACTCAGTAACTCCCAACCTGGAGAGGCTGGGGGCTGGCGCTCGGGATGGGATGGGCCCCGGGAGCGGGAAGACAGAAACCTCCCAGCCCTGCAGGAATGTTAACAATTAGAGCTGGCCTCAGCAATTAGCAATCGGGGAAATCAGAGCTGGGCACAGACCCGCGGCTCCCAGTACATCTGCCCCACCTGGGGGACTTCTCACTAGCTCCCACTGCCCTCCCAGTGCAAGGGGATAGACCCCAGGTGTCCTGACTCCCAGCCACCCCCCCGCTCTAACCACTAGCCCCCGCTGCCCTCCCAGTGCTGTGGCTGGAACCTAGGAGTCTTGGGTGCGAACCAACACCTCCCTCTCCAGACCTGGGGGAAGGTGTGGCCGGGAGGTTTTTCCCACACTCCACCCGGGTGATAAATAGCGGGATGGGCCCCAGTGTAAAATCCCAGCTGCCATGAATCAAACAGAAGAGCCTGCCGGACATGAAAGGGGCTGTGGCAGTGTTGGGAGGCGGGGGGGAGCTGGGCCCAGCGCTGGAGGATGCTGGCAGCAGTGAGAGCTTGAGAGCGAGAGCGGATGGGACAGGAGGATGTGCAGGGCACTGCTGCGGGGAAGCTCACAGCACTGCAGCCCCTGGCTGGGGCACTGCTGCGGGGAAGCTTGCAGCTCGGAGAAGAACACTCTCACCAGGGAGCGGTTCCCCGCAGTTTGTATATTTTCCTACCCTGGAGGGGCGGGGGCTGAGTTGGGGGGCAGGGGGCCCAGATGGGGGCAAAGGTGTTTACTTAACAGGGAGCGCAGGAACGCAGCGAAAATCAAGAATTCGCGACGACCTAATCCCAGACTTAGCACCCCGGAGTCATCGATCAGTGTCCGAGAGACACGGGGAGGCAGAGACAGGTGTCTGGCCGGGCTAAGGCAGAACAAGAGAATTTCCTTCTGGTCACAATCAGGCACCCGTCAGGCCGGGCGCTGCCTGGACACGGAGTCGCCGAGATCGGGGCCCCGTCGGGCCGGGCGCTGCCCAGACACAGAGTCACCGAGATCGGGGCCCCGTCGGGCCGGGCGATGCCCAGACACAGAGTCACCGAGATCGGGGCCCCGTCGGGCCGGGCGCTGCCCAGACACAGAGTCACCGAGATCGGGGCCCCGTCGGGCCGGGCGATGCCCAGACACAGAGTCACCGAGATCGGGGCCCCGTCAGGCCGGGCGCTGCCCGGACACAGAGTCGCCGAGATCGGGGCCCCATCAGAGCTTTACACAGGCACACAGAGAATCCAAGCGGGAAACAGAACCCAGGAGTCCTAACTATTTCATCTCTGCAAATTTGTGGCTGTATCAGAACCAGTTCTCTGTGTGGAGTGAAAGGCCCCTGCCCCATTCCCCACCCCTGATCCAGCTGGTCCCCTGCCCTGGGGCCAGATCGCAGCCGGCCCCCCCCCAGAGGGGAAAGGCCCCATGTCCCATTCCGGGTCCCCTGAGCCAGCCATTCCCACTGGAGATCATTTGGGGCTCCCCGTGCAGTGGGTGGGTGAGTGTCCTTTACCCCTCCAGGCCTCCTTAATCCTGTATTGACTCCAGCTGCCAGCGGACTTCTCTCAGATGCACCCCTTCCCCATCGGCCCTGCCAGGGAAGGGAGAAGGGGGCTTGGGTGGGTTGGAGGGGGAGCGAGAATCAGGACAGAAACAAGCCGATGAGCCTTTAATAACCGTGAGAGTCTGGATTTAAAGGGCCTCTTCTCACAGCAGTCACGCACCCGGATTAGCGCCGAGCTGGGGCTGCCGAGGTGGGGGGCTGTTAACCTTTTCCAGGCTGGCCACAGCCAGGACCGGGGCATGAGATGCCTAGCTCCTAGGGGGACCAGCGGCCGGTCAGCTCCACCCTCTCCCTTACCCCTCTGGGACGCCTTGAGATCAAAGCAACCTCCTGGGCCGGGGGCTGAAAACGGTTGTGTCCCAGAGCGGCAGAGGCTGGTTCAGGTGAGACAGCCCCAAATTCCGGCATCCCCGGGTGGGCGAAAGGACTGGGTGGGGGAGGAACAGCAGAGAGGGGTAGGCAGGATTAGCCCGGCTGGAGCCCAGCTGAAGGAGGGTGGAAAGAGGTCATGGATCAGCTGGGCTCCTCGTGGCACAGAGACGGGCTGGGGTCTGTTCCCGGCGAGGGAGATCTAGGGTGGGTGTTAAGAGGGGACTTGCAGGGGCCGGAACAGGTTGGACAAACCCTCGTTGGGGTGGGCTCAAACACCGCCGTTGCAACGAGCCCAGCTGTGTGAGCTCCGTCCCGTAGGAAGGAACCTTTCCCCCAGACCCACTGAATTCCCGGCCAAGCTGAGCTGGGGGAGAAATTCAGTCCTGCCCTGCTCACCCCAAATCTGCTGATCGTTCAGACCCTGCGTGTGACACCCCAGTCAGGAAACTAGAAAGAGAATTCTCCGCGCACCAGTCCAAGCCCGGCTCTGGGAGAGGAGTGGGGGGCTAGTGGTTAGCGATGGGAGCCAGGACTCCTGGATTCTCTGCCCGGCTCTGGGAGGGCAGTGGGTCTAATGGTTATAGCGGGGTGTGGGGGCTGGGAGCCAGGACTCCTGGGTTTGGGAGGCGGCATGGTGGTGTATGTAACACACTGACTATGTATGTTCTGTAGCCCTTTTGTGTCTGGTTTAGCTCGAGGGTAACAGCCTACTACAGCCGACTGGAGCTGGCAAATGGAGCTACTCCACTAGGTCATTGAGCACAAGCGCTGGCTTTGGCATCCCAGAAGCAGCGTTCTGCCCAGGGTGGGGAAGGTGTTGGTTGGAGCGAGTGGGTCAGAGAGGGTCCCTTGGGCCCCTCCCACTTCAGAGCAGAACATGTGGGGCCCGACAGCAAAGGAGATCCAGCCCACTGAGCGGTTAGCCTGTGGAACTCACCGCCACTGGATATGGCTGGGGCAGAGTCCTGCCAAGCGACGGCAGTTTCTGTGACCCACCACAGATATCCCTAGAGAGGGGAAGGAATGAGAAGCCACCTGCTTTCTGACAAGCAGGCGGGCCTGGGGCTGGCCACTACAGGCCGTCTCCTGCCTAGCCTTCCCCTCACCCTCTCCTGTCTCTGTCTTTCCAGCTGATGCCAGCCCAGCGCTGACCACCTGGCCATGCCTGGCCTCTGGCGGGGCCTGGGGGTGCTGCTCTCGCTCCAGCTGGCCTTGCTGGGCCTGGACTCCGACCCCTGCTACGATGCCGCCCGGCGGCCCCGCTACTGCCTCCCGGAGCCGGCCGACCTGGCCGCCGGACGCCCCGTCCAGACCTCCGCCACCTGCGGCCGCCCCCCGCAGCGCCTGTGCGCCTTCCGCCACCCGGGCGACGCCTCGTCCCGCCGGTGCCGCCTCTGCGACGGGGCCGACCCCGCCGCCGCCCACCCCGCTGCCTACCTGACCGACGCGGACGGCGAGGCCACCTGCTGGCAGTCGGGGCCGGTGGCCAACGCCAGCCTGACCCTGGCCCTGGGAGGCCGCTTCGAGCTGCTCTACGTGGCCCTTCGCTTCTGCTCCCCCCGCCCCCACTCCCTGGCCCTCTACAAATCCACGGACCACGGCCACTCCTGGACGCCTTTCCAGTTCTTCTCCGCCCACTGCCCCCAGGCCTACGGGCTGCCCCCGGCCTCCGCTGTCAGCAGGGCCTCGGAACATGAAGCCATCTGCACTGCCGCCCAGACGGACCCCACGCCGCTGGTGGGGGGGCTGGTGGCTTTCATGCCCCTGGCCGGCCGCCCCTTGGCCCGGGCCTTCGAGTACAGCCCCGTGCTCCAGGACTGGGTGACGGCCACCGACCTGCGGGTGGCCTTGGATCGCAGGCACCGGGGGCTGGGGCTGCGGGGCCGGGAAGCCTCCTACGGGGTGTCGGAGCTGCAGGTCGGGGGCCGGTGCCGGTGCAATGGACACGCTGCCCAATGCGGGGCTGCTGGGCCCGGCGGTGCCCCCCGGTGCCAATGCCGTCACAACACGGCCGGCCCCGAGTGCGAGACCTGTAGGGCCTTCTACTGCGACCGGCCCTGGCAGCGCGCCACACCCAGCGATGCCCACGAGTGCGTGGGTGAGTGACGGGGGGGCACCCGGGCAGCCCAAGGGTCCTTCTCAGCACAGAGACCCCTAGTGGGGACGCCGGGTACCACAGGCCGGGCAGCCCCAGGGTCCTTCTGAGCACAGAGACCCTGCAGGCTGGGATACCCGGGGGGGAGCGCTGCAGGTCAGGATTGAGGGGTACTGGCAGAGTTGGGGGGGAGGAGGGAGAGCCCAGGGCTGGGCTGGCAGGAGGCTGCGGGTCGGGATTGAGGGGCCCAGGGCTGGGAGAACTATGGGGTGGGAGGTTGCGGGGGGGGGATTGAGGGGCCCAGGGCTGGGAGAACCGTGCGGGGGGGGAGGGGGGTGCAGGTCGGGATTGAGGGGCCCAGAGCTGGGAGAACCGTGCGGGGGGGGGGCTGCGGGTCGGGATTGAGGGGCACTGGCACCTGCGGAAAGGATGCGCTGGGTTTTCCGGTGTTTGAGGCACCCCCTATGGGCGTCACTGGAACGCCGACTCCGCCATCTCCGCCCCACTCTGTCTCCGCAGCCTGCGAATGCAACCGCCACTCGCACCGGTGCCGCTTTAACATGGAGCTCTACAAGCTGTCGGGGCGCAAGAGCGGGGGCGTCTGCCTGAACTGCCGGCACCACACGGCTGGGCGGCACTGCCACTACTGCCAGCCGGGTTTCAAACGTGACCTGGCCCGGCCCATCACTAGCCGCAGGGCCTGCAAGGGTGAGCAACACCGGGCACTGCTGCGGGGAAGCTCACAACTCTGGCATCCCCATCTGGGCACTACTGAGGGGAAGCTCACAGCACCTCCCCACCCCTTGTGAGGCCTGCTGCTGGGCTAGACATTAACCCTGCATGTTTCCTTCCCAGCCTGCCAGTGTCACCCCATCGGCGCTGTCAGCACCATGTGCAACCAGACCACGGGGCAGTGCCGGTGCAAGATGGGCGTGACCGGGCTCACCTGCAACCGCTGCGCCCAGGGCTTTCAGCAGAGCCGCACGGCCCACATCCCCTGCATCCGTAAGTCTGCCCCTTATACATACTGGCTGGGTAGAATCCCCTAGACAGAGCTCATGTAGGCTGCTCAATATGGTAACCAGGCTGGGCCCATATATTCTGTTCAATATGGTAACCAGGAAAGGCCCATATATTCTGCTCAATACGGTAACCAAATTGGGCCCATGTATTCCATTCAGTTTGGTAACCAGGCTGGGCCCATATATTCTGCTTAATACGGTAGCCAGGCTGGGCCTGTGTATTCTATTGAATGTGGTAACTGCAGAGCCTTTCTTTTCTATTCAATACTGGAAAGAGGTAGGGTCCCTATATTCTGTTTAATAAGATAACCACATGTAACATAGAAGCCCCGCCCACCAATTAATCCACCAATCAGATCCTGCCCAGAAAGCCCCGCCTCCTGGGAGTTTTGCAGGGGGAGGGGGATAAAATAGATGCTAATTCAGGAAGTGAGGTCATATCTCTGGATCTGACCTCGACACTTCAGGAAGTCCCGCCTGTAGGGGAGGAGCTCATTAGAGAAGTGACCTCATAGCTCTCCAGAGGTGTGGTATGTGGTGTGATGCACTCCAGGAAGGCCCACCTCTAACTGGGCCTGAGGGGGCGGGCATTGTTCATTCAGGAAGTGACATCATGGATCTGGCACTGTCGCCTGGCATGTGGCACTTCAGGATGTTCCACCTCCGGTGGTGGAAGGAGAGAGAGAGTGTGTGTCATTCAGGAAGTGACATCATAACTCTAGAAGTGAGTCATCCATCCAGGAAGTGAAAGCACTAATTCAAGAAGTGACGTCATAGCTCATGACTTCAACCTGTCCTGGCAAACGGGCAAGGATCATGCCTGGAACACGCTTAGTGGCAGCCTCTCGTGCATGTTGCATGAGTGAACCTTGCTCTCTACACGCATGAGATGGGGAGGGGGTGGCAGGATCACACTTATTGACTCCACACGTCTCTCTCTTTCTCCCTCACTCCTTCCCTCCATCCCCCTCTCCCAGGCATTCAAGAGGTGATGACCACCACGGCTGCCTACCCCCTGGAGTGGAACACAGGTGCCTGGGGCAGGATGAGGGAGATCAAAGGTTGGGTGTCGTCCACCCACTCCCATTTCCCAGCCTCAGGATGGAGCAGTCACCCCCACAACTTTCCTTCCGCCCGGTGCAAGGCTCTGTAGGGAGGATGTCTGCCTACTACTGCTGCCAGCTAGGGAAAGCTGCTCCTTTAACGCAACTAACATGGCTTTGGGGGGAGGGTTCAAATCTTGCTGGTAAGACTCAGTGGAGGCCGAGCTGCAATGCAGTGTGGGTCGTGGAGCCTGTGGGTTCATGGCATGAACCAGCCAAATATGCCGGCTCTGGTGGAGGGGAATTTGGGAGGGGTGCCAAGGAAGGTGGGCATTTAGCAGATGGGGATGGAAGCGGGGCAGGCAGGAGAGGTCAGAAGAAGGGAATGGGAGGAGGAGGACAATGGGAAGAGGAGGGGAATATTAAGAGGGGGGTATGGCTGAATACATTTGTTGGGGTACCTATAAAGAAGACCCTCCCCCAATGGAGTTTCAAGGTTCCAGGGGCTGTAGGCAGGAAGTGATGTCATAGCTAGTGCCCCATGATATATGGTACTCCAGGAAGTGGAAAATGTAATTCATAGCCCTGGAACTGTGACACAGTGTAGGACAATCCAGGCAGGCCTGCCTCCAAAGTGGGGGAAATGCTTATTAAGGAAGTGACATCGTAGCTCTGGAGCTGTGCTGTAGGGTAAGACATTCCAGAGAATCCCTTCTAAAAGGTGGATGGTGAACACAAATTCAGGAAGTGACATCATAACCGCAGAATTATGTCCTCTACCTGGCACTCTAGGAAGTCCTATCTCCAAGGAGGGAGGCATGCTAGTTCAGGAAGTGACATCATAGCTCCAGAACTGTGCAGTATTATGGCATTCCAAGAAGTGCCGCCTCGGGGAGGGGGGGGGAACGTTATTTCGGGAAATGACATCATAGCTCTGGAGCTATTCTATAGGTCCCGCCTCCGGCGGGTTTGACACATGTAAATTCAGGAAGTGATGTGATAGCTTCTTAACAGCTGTACCATGGAGTTTCAGCACTGCAGGAAATCCTGCCACCAAGGAAGTAGGAATGCTAATTAGGGAAGTGATATCATAGGTCTGGAGCTGGAGGTCCCGCCTCCAGGCCTGGAGCAGCAGTTGGGGGGCGGGGTCAAAGGCATGATTTGGGATGGATCCTGGTTCGTGAGAAGCAGGATGGGGTGAGGAACCGGGGATGGGCTAACCCCACTGTACCCATGTGCCCCCATCTGTGCTCTTCCCCCAGGCACCGAATGCCAGACTCACTGCAGCCCCTCCCACGGCCGCGTCCACATGAACCTGCGAAAATACTGCAAGAAGGATTACGGTAACATTGACCTGACATCATTATCATCTATCTATCCCCAGCCACCCCATCTATCTATTCACCTGTCTATCCCATCCACCTATCTGTCTCTCTCTGTGTGTCTCTCTCTCCCCATACATGTCCATCCTGAAGCTGGGAAATGTTATATTATTGGTAAGAAAGAAAGATGTGCCATGGGGATGGATGGATGGATAGATAGATAGGGTGGATGGGGATAGATAGATAGATGAGGTGGATTGGGATAGATAGATGGATGGGTGGATGGGGTGGATGGGGATAGATAGATAGGGGATGAAGGGAGATGGATGGGTAGATAGATAGAAGGGCTGTGTGGGGATAGATAGATAGATAGATAGATAGATAGGTGGATGGGGATAGATAGATAGATGTGTCCGGAGATGGATGGATATGATTTATTCCCCAGCAATGCTCTGTTCAGGATCTGGTCCCTGCCCTCACTGTGACAATTGGCCGGCAGAGAATTCTCCCGCACTGCGGGGTTACCCTGAGCCGGAGGCCGGGGCTCAAGGCACAAAGGGCATTAGGCGTCTACGGGGTTTTTCTCCCAGGGATTAGGAGAGGATTATCCAGATGAGCCGCCCACTGCCCCTGACCCCGGCTCCTGTGAGCAGCCAAAGGGCGACGGATCACACACGCTCTGCACAAAGGACAGTGAGAGCCCAGCATGCCCCACTCTGCTTCCACCCCCCACCTGTGTGTCCATCCCCCCTCCTCCACCACCCTTCCTCAGTGGCTCTCAGGAGCAGGCCCTGAGTGCTAGAGCCGTAATACCTTGGCAAGTCCGGGCGGCCAAGCCACTGGGCATGGTCAGGCACCATTCCTGGGAGAGTGGGGCTCTCTTTGGGGTGGTTAGAATTGCCAGGCATGGCAGGGTCTGATTGCTGTCCCTGGGTAGGAGTTGGAGCCACTCGAGGGTTTTATGGCATATATCACTGGGTATTAATCAGCATCATTTGGTATCTGAGGACATCACTGGGTGTTGTTGGGTATCAGGAGATATCACCAGCTAGCACTGCATATTGTTTGGGTATCAATGAGTATTGTTGGGTATCACTAGTTATCATGGTATTGTTGGGTTTCAATGCATATCAATCGATATCACTGGGTATTGTTGGTTTCAGTGCGTATTGCTGGGTATCACTGGATATTGGGATTCAATGGCTATTGTTGGGTATCACTGGATGTCAGTGGATATTGTTGGGTATCACTGGATATTGGGGTTCAGTGGCTATTGTTGGGTGTCTGGATATTGCTGGTTGTCACTGGATATTGTTGGGTATCAGTGGGTATTGCTGGCAGAGTTGGATATTGGTGGGTATCACTGGATATTGGTAGGCACTCTTCGGTATCACGAGGCATCTTCAGTATTGGTGGTCACTGGTGAGCACTGGGCATGATGGGCACTACTGCGTATTGGTGGGTAAGTTTCACTGGGTACTGGAGTGCACTATTGGTCATCGAAGAGTAACGTTGGGTATTGGTGAGTATCATTGGTAGGCACTGTTGGGCATCATTTGGGATCACTGAGTTTTGATGGGTATCGCTAAGTATTGGTGAGCATCAATGGGTATTGATGGACATTGGCATTATTTGGTAATGTTGGGTGTTGATAAGTTTAATTGAATATGGGTGAGTGTTGGTATCATTGGGGAATGTTTGACATCAATGGATAATGTTGCATATTGGGTCTCATTGGATATTGGTGGGCACTGTTGGGCATCATTGGGTATTGGTGGATATTGGTATCAGCATCAATGGCTAATGTTGGGTATCATTCCGTATTGGTGGGTATCATTGAGTATTGTAGGGTACTGGTATCATTGTCTATTGTTGAGTGTCATTGCATATCATTAGGTATTGGTATGGTCTAATGCTGAATATCACTGAGTATGGTTGGGTGTAGGTATCATTGGCTAACGGTGAATATTGCTGAGTATCGTTGAGTATTATTGGGGATTGGCTGAGTATTGTTGAATAACATTGAGTATTGCTGAGTGTTGGTATCATTGGCTAATGTCGATTATCATTGAGTATCATTGGGGAAAGGTGAGGTTTGGTATCATTGGATAATGTTGAGTATCATTACATATTGTTGGGTATCATTGGGGAATGGTGAGGATTGGTATTGACTAATGAGTATTCTTGAATATCGTTGGGTATTGGTATCATTCACTAATGGGTATTGTTGAATATCTTGGGTATTGGTATAATTGACGAATGCATATTGTTGAATATCAGTGGGGATTGGTATCACTGATTAATGGGTATTGTTGAATATCAGTGGGGATTGGTGATCTTTGGCTAATGTTGAGCATCGTTGTGTATCATTGGCTGATGGCCATCATTGAGGACTGGCATCACTGGCTAATGTTGGGGATAGGGGACTATCTTGCCTCTTCCTGACCTCTGACCTCCCCCTGCAGTGCTGCATGCCCAGCTGCTGTCCATGGTGGAGTCGGGCGAGTGGTGGCACTTCACGACCTCAGTGCTGGTGGTCTATCGGCAGCGCCAGGTGCCCATCCGTCGGGGCGAGCAACCGCTCTGGGTGCCCCGGCAGGACCTGGCCTGCGGCTGCCTGCGCCTCCAGGTTGGCAAGGCCTACCTGGTGATCGGGAACGACGCGGAGTCGCCCGACCCGGCGCGCCTGGTGCTGGACAGGAACAGCCTGGCGCTGCCCTGGCGCGATGTCTGGGCCCACAAGCTCCGTCGCTTCCAGCAGCAGAACCGGCGGGGCAACTGCCGGAGCCCCTGAAACCCAAGGAGGCGGGATGGAAATGCCGGGGACCCCAAGGCCGGGGGAGGGGGTGCGCTAGGCACCCCAAGACCCGGGGCAGGGTCTGTAACGCCTGGCGGTGCTCCTGCAGGGGCTGAGATCCCCCATTGGCCCCTGAAACTGGGCCCATAACCCCTCCTCCATCCCCTAGACTCCCCCATATTCACACCCTACCCCCCACACAGGGCCCAATCCTACCTCCCCTCATCCAGCCCTGCAGGGGAGCCCATCCCCACCCAGCTTCCCGCTGCCCCCTCACCCCACATTTTTGTAATCAGGTTGGGGGGGGGAAGGGGAGGAAATACCAAAGATGACCTTTGACCTACGGCCTGCTCTGCTCTTGCACTTGTAAAAAAGATAAATGGAATAAAACAAGAAATTATTTTACTCACCGGAGAGTCTGTTTATTGGGAAGGGAGCGGGGTCCGGGTTACAGTGTGGGGCGGGGGGACAGGGAATGGGGCCTGGGGCCTCTCCCCTCTAGGGGGCGCCAGCTCCCATCCAGCCCCAGGGCAGGTACTGGCTGGCTAAGGGGGGTGGGGAATGGGGCCCGGGGCGTTTGATGTGCAGGTTCCCAGCTGCCCCTGTCAGCAGTGGGAGGATGCAGGGGGGAGGAGGGGGGACACATCCTGCCTGAACCCAGCCCTGGTGCCATTGACCAGAACCAATCGATGGGCGCAGGCGTGAAATCGGCATCTGTGCCAGAGGGTCCTGTTACTGTGGGGGGGAGGGGGCGGCGCACGTCCACCCCCCCACAGCCTCCCCCCCGCCACTTCACACCTTCCTGCCCCTTCACTCCACCTGCCAGCCCCACTCTGCCCCTGGCTGCCCCCACACCTCCCATCTACCCATCCCTCCAGCCCCCCCACACCTCCCATCTATCCATCCAGCCCCCCCCACACCTCCCATCTACCCATCCCTCCCCCTCACCTCCCATCTATCCATCCCTCCCCCTCATGCCGTCTATCCTTCCAGCCCCCCCACACCTCCCATCTACCCATCCATCCATCCCCCCTCACCTCCCATCCTCCTATCCCTCCATCCCTCTCACACCGTCTATCCATCCATCCCCTCCACCTCCTGTCTATCCCTCCCTCCCACTACACCTCCCATCTACCAATACTTTCATCCCCCTCACCCATCTATGCATCCAACCCCCCTCATCTCCCATCTACCCATCTCTCCATCCCCCTCACCCGTCTATCCATCCATCTCCCCCGCACCTCCCATCCCTCCATCCCCCTCACCTCCCATCTACCCATCTCTCCATCCCCCTCACCCGTCTATCCATCCATCTCCCCTGCACCTCCCATCCCTCCATCCCCCTCACCTCCCATCTACCCATCCCTCCATCCCCCTCACCCGTCTATCCATCCATCTCCCCCGCACCTCCTATCCCTCCATCCCCCTCACCTCCCATCTACCCATCCCTCCATCCCCCTCACTCATCTGTCTATCCATCCATCTCCCCTGCACCTCCCATCCCTCCATCCCCCTCACCTCCCATCTACCCATCCCTCCATCCCCCTCACTCATCTGTCTATCCATCCATCTCCCCCGCACCTCCCATCCCTCCATCCCCCTCACCTCCCATCTACCCATCCCTCCATCCCCCTCACTCATCTGTCTATCCATCCATCTCCCCTGCACCTCCCATCACTCCATCCCCCTCACCTCCCATCTACCCATCCCTCCATCCCCCTCACCCGTTTATCCATCCATCTCCCCCGCACCTCCCATCCCTCCATCCCCCTCACCTCCCATCTACCCATCCCTCCATCCCCCTCACTCATCTGTCTATCCATCCATCTCCCCTGCACCTCCCATCCCTCCATCCCCCTCACCTCCCATCTACCCATCCCTCCATCCCCCTCACTCATCTGTCTATCCATCCATCTCCCCTGCACCTCCCATCCCTCCATCCCCCTCACCTCCCATCTACCCATCCCTCCATCCCCCTCACCCGTCTATCCATCCATCTCCCCCGCACCTCCCATCCCTCCATCCCCCTCACCTCCCATCTACCCATCCCTCCATCCCCCTCACTCATCTGTCTATCCATCCATCTCCCCTGCACCTCCCATCCCTCCATCCCCCTCACCTCCCATCTACCCATCCCTCCATCCCCCTCACTCATCTGTCTATCCATCCATCTCCCCCGCACCTCCCATCCCTCCATCCCCCTCACCTCCCATCTACCCATCCCTCCATCCCCCTCACCCGTCTATCCATCCATCTCCCCCGCACCTCCCATCCCTCCATCCCCCTCACCTCCCATCTACCCATCTCTCCATCCCCCTCACCCGTCTATCCATCCATCTCCCCTGAACCTCCCATCCCTCCATCCCACTCACCTCCCATCTACCCATCCCTCCATCCCCCTCACTCATCTGTCTATCCATCCATCTCCCCTGCACCTCCCATCCCTCCATCCCCCTCACCTCCCATCTACCCATCCCTCCATCCACCTCACTCATCTGTCTATCCATCCATCTCCCCTGCACCTCCCATCCCTCCATCCCCCTCACCTCCCATCTACCCATCCCTCCATCCCCCTCACCCGTCTATCCATCCATCTCCCCCGCACCTCCCATCCCTCCATCCCCCTCACCTCCCATCCACCCATCCCTCCATCCCCCTCACTCATCTGTCTATCCATCCATCTCCCCTGCACCTCCCATCCCTCCATCCCCCTCACCTCCCATCTACCCATCCCTCCATCCCCCTCACTCATCTGTCTATCCATCCATCTCCCCTGCACCTCCCATCCCTCCATCCCCCTCACCTCCCATCTACCCATCCCTCCATCCCCCTCACCCGTCTATCCATCCATCTCCCCCGCACCTCCCATCCCTCCATCCCCCTCACCTCCCATCTACCCATCCCTCCATCCCCCTCACTCATCTGTCTATCCATCCATCTCCCCCGCACCTCCCATCCCTCCATCCCCCTCACCTCCCATCTACCCATCCCTCCATCCCCCTCACTCATCTGTCTATCCATCCATCTCCCCCGCACCTCCCATCCCTCCATCCCCCTCACCTCCCATCTACCCATCCCTCCATCCCCCTCACTCATCTGTCTATCCATCCATCTCCCCTGCACCTCCCATCCCTCCATCCCCCTCACCTCCCATCTACCCATCCCTCCATCCCCCTCACCCGTCTATCCATCCATCTCCCCCGCACCTCCCATCCCTCCATCCCCCTCACCTCCCATCTACCCATCCCTCCATCCCCCTCACTCATCTGTCTATCCATCCATCTCCCCTGCACCTCCCATCCCTCCATCCCCCTCACCTCCCATCTACCCATCCCTCCATCCCCCTCACTCATCTGTCTATCCATCCATCTCCCCTGCACCTCCCATCCCTCCATCCCCCTCACCTCCCATCTACCCATCCCTCCATCCCCCTCACTCATCTGTCTATCCATCCATCTCCCCCGCACCTCCCATCCCTCCATCCCCCTCACCTCCCATCTACCCATCCCTCCATCCCCCTCACTCATCTGTCTATCCATCCATCTCCCCTGCACCTCCCATCCCTCCATCCCCCTCACCTCCCATCTACCCATCCCTCCATCCCCCTCACTCATCTGTCTATCCATCCATCTCCCCCGCACCTCCCATCCCTCCATCCCCCTCACCTCCCATCTACCCATCCCTCCATCCCCCTCACCCGTCTATCCATCCATCTCCCCCGCACCTCCCATCCCTCCATCCCCCTCACCTCCCATCTACCCATCCCTCCATCCCCCTCACTCATCTGTCTATCCATCCATATCCCCTGCACCTCCCATCCCTCCATCCCCCTCACCTCCCATCTACCCATCCCTCCATCCCCCTCACTCATCTGTCTATCCATCCATCTCCCCTGCACCTCCCATCCCTCCATCCCCCTCACCTCCCATCTACCCATCCCTCCATCCCCCTCACCCGTCTATCCATCCATCTCCCCCGCACCTCCCATCCCTCCATCCCCCTCACCTCCCATCTACCCATCTCTCCATCCCCCTCACTCATCTGTCTATCCATCCATCTCCCCCGCACCTCCCATCCCTCCATCCCCCTCACCTCCCATCTACCCATCCCTCCATCCCCCTCACTCATCTGTCTATCCATCCATCTCCACTGCACCTCCCATCCCTCCATCCCCCTCACCTCCCATCTACCCATCCCTCCATCCCCCTCACTCATCTGTCTATCCATCCATCTCCCCTGCACCTCCCATCCCTCCATCCCCCTCACCTCCCATCTACCCATCCCTCCATCCCCCTCACTCATCTGTCTATCCATCCATCTCCCCTGCACCTCCCATCCCTCCATCCCCCTCACCTCCCATCTACCCATCCCTCCATCCCCCTCACTCATCTGTCTATCCATCCATCTCCACTGCACCTCCCATCCCTCCATCCCCCTCACCTCCCATCTACCCATCCCTCCATCCCCCTCACTCATCTGTCTATCCATCCATCTCCCCTGCACCTCCCATCCCTCCATCCCCCTCACCTCCCATCTACCCATCCCTCCATCCCCCTCACTCATCTGTCTATCCATCCATCTCCCCTGCACCTCCCATCCCTCCATCCCCCTCACCTCCCATCTACCCATCCCTCCATCCCCCTCACCCGTCTATCCATCCATCTCCCCCGCACCTCCCATCCCTCCATCCCCCTCACCTCCCATCTACCCATCTCTCCATCCCCCTCACCCGTCTATCCATCCATCTCCCCCGCACCTCCCATCCCTCCATCCCCCTCACCTCCCATCTACCCATCCCTCCATCCCCCTCACTCATCTGTCTATCCATCCATCTCCCCCGCACCTCCCATCCCTCCATCCCCCTCACCTCCCATCTACCCATCCCTCCATCCCCCTCACTCATCTGTCTATCCATCCATCTCCCCTGCACCTCCCATCCCTCCATCCCCCTCACCTCCCATCTACCCATCCCTCCATCCCCCTCACCCGTCTATCCATCCATCTCCCCCGCACCTCCCATCCCTCCATCCCCCTCACCTCCCATCTACCCATCCCTCCATCCCCCTCACTCATCTGTCTATCCATCCATCCCCCCTCACGCCTCCGTCTATCCAGCCCCCTCACCTCCCATCTACCCATCCCTCCATCCCCCTCACTCATCTGTCTATCCATCCATCTCCCCTGCACCTCCCATCCCTCCATCCCCCTCACCTCCCATCTACCCATCCCTCCATCCCCCTCACTCATCTGTCTATCCATACATCCCCCCTCACGCCTCCGTCTATCCAGCCCCCTCACCTCCCATCTACCCATCCCTCCATCCCCCTCACTCATCTGTCTATCCATCCATCTCCCCTGCACCTCCCATCCCTCCATCCCCCTCACCTCCCATCTACCCATCCCTCCATCCCCCTCACTCATCTGTCTATCCATCCATCTCCCCTGCACCTCCCATCCCTCCATCCCCCTCACCTCCCATCTACCCATCCCTCCATCCCCCTCACTCATCTGTCTATCCATCCATCTCCCCCGCACCTCCCATCCCTCCATCCCCCTCACCTCCCATCTACCCATCCCTCCATCCCCCTCACTCATCTGTCTATCCATCCATCTCCCCTGCACCTCCCATCCCTCCATCCCCCTCACCTCCCATCTACCCATCCCTCCATCCCCCTCACTCATCTGTCTATCCATCCATCTCCCCCGCACCTCCCATCCCTCCATCCCCCTCACCTCCCATCTACCCATCCCTCCATCCCCCTCACCCGTCTATCCATCCATCTCCCCCGCACCTCCCATCCCTCCATCCCCCTCACCTCCCATCTACCCATCCCTCCATCCCCCTCACTCATCTGTCTATCCATCCATCTCCCCCGCACCTCCCATCCCTCCATCCCCCTCACCTCCCATCTACCCATCCCTCCATCCCCCTCACTCATCTGTCTATCCATCCATCTCCCCTGCACCTCCCATCCCTCCATCCCCCTCACCTCCCATCTACCCATCCCTCCATCCCCCTCACTCATCTGTCTATCCATCCATCTCCCCTGCACCTCCCATCCCTCCATCCCCCTCACCTCCCATCTACCCATCCCTTCATCCCCCTCACTCATCTGTCTATCCATCCATCTCCCCTGCACCTCCCATCCCTCCATCCCCCTCACCTCCCATCTACCCATCCCTCCATCCCCCTCACTCATCTGTCTATCCATCCATCTCCCCCGCACCTCCCATCCCTCCATCCCCCTCACCTCCCATCTACCCATCCCTCCATCCCCCTCACTCATCTGTCTATCCATCCATCTCCCCCGCACCTCCCATCCCTCCATCCCCCTCACCTCCCATCTACCCATCCCTCCATCCCCCTCACTCATCTGTCTATCCATCCATCTCCCCTGCACCTCCCATCCCTCCATCCCCCTCACCTCCCATCTACCCATCCCTTCATCCCCCTCACTCATCTGTCTATCCATCCATCTCCCCTGCACCTCCCATCCCTCCATCCCCCTCACCTCCCATCTACCCATCCCTCCATCCCCCTCACTCATCTGTCTATCCATCCATCTCCCCCGCACCTCCCATCCCTCCATCCCCCTCACCTCCCATCTACCCATCCCTCCATCCCCCTCACTCATCTGTCTATCCATCCATCTCCCCTGCACCTCCCATCCCTCCATCCCCCTCACCTCCCATCTACCCATCCCTCCATCCCCCTCACTCATCTGTCTATCCATCCATCTCCCCTGCACCTCCCATCCCTCCATCCCCCTCACCTCCCATCTACCCATCCCTTCATCCCCCTCACTCATCTGTCTATCCATCCATCTCCCCTGCACCTCCCATCCCTCCATCCCCCTCACCTCCCATCTACCCATCCCTCCATCCCCCTCACTCATCTGTCTATCCATCCATCTCCCCCGCACCTCCCATCCCTCCATCCCCCTCACCTCCCATCTACCCATCCCTCCATCCCCCTCACTCATCTGTCTATCCATCCATCTCCCCCGCACCTCCCATCCCTCCATCCCCCTCACCTCCCATCTACCCATCCCTCCATCCCCCTCACTCATCTGTCTATCCATCCATCTCCCCTGCACCTCCCATCCCTCCATCCCCCTCACCTCCCATCTACCCATCCCTCCATCCCCCTCACTCATCTGTCTATCCATCCATCTCCCCCGCACCTCCCATCCCTCCATCCCCCTCACCTCCCATCTACCCATCCCTCCATCCCCCTCACTCATCTGTCTATCCATCCATCTCCCCTGCACCTCCCATCCCTCCATCCCCCTCACCTCCCATCTACCCATCCCTCCATCCCCCTCACTCATCTGTCTATCCATCCATCCCCCCTCACGCCTCCGTCTATCCAGCCCCCTCACCCATCCATCCCTCCATCCACCCCATCTATATCTATCCCCATCTCCCCATCTATCCCTATACAGTCTCTCTCTCCCCATATACACTGCTCTATCTTCATCCATGGTTTTGGGGGCAGGATACCGGGCTAGACTGGCCCAAGGCACTGAGCCGGAGGACAGGCAGGGGGTGGGATACCGGGGTAGATGGGCCAGGCGGGCTGATCCCGGGGAAGGCAGGAGGCGGGATACCGGGGTAGATGGGCCAGGCGGGCTGAGCCGGAGGACAGGCAGGGGGTGGGATACCGGGGTAGATGGGCCAGGCGGGCTGATCCCGGGGAAGGCAGGAGGCGGGATACCGGGGTAGATGGGCCAGGCGGGCTGATCCGGGGGAAGGCAGGAGGCGGGATACCGGGGTAGATGGGCCAGGCGGGCTGATCCCGGGGAAGGCAGGAGGCGGGATACCGGGGTAGATGGGCCAGGCGGGCTGATCCCGGGGAAGGCAGGAGGCGGGATACCGGGGTAGATGGGCCAGGCGGGCTGATCCGGGGGAAGGCAGGGGGTGGGATACCGGGGTAGATGGGCCAGGCGGGCTGAGCCGGAGGACAGGCAGGGGGTGGGATACCGGGGTAGATGGGCCAGGCGGGCTGATCCGGGGGAAGGCAGGAGGCGGGATACCGGGGTAGATGGGCCAGGCGGGCTGATCCCGGGGAAGGCAGGGGGCGGGATACCGGGGTAGATGGGCCAGGCGGGCTGATCCCGGGGAAGGCAGGAGGCGGGATACCGGGGTAGATGGGCCAGGCGGGCTGATCCCGGGGAAGGCAGGAGGCGGGATACCGGGGTAGATGGGCCAGGCGGGCTGATCCGGGGGAAGGCAGGAGGCGGGATACCGGGGTAGATGGGCCAGGCGGGCTGATCCCGGGGAAGGCAGGAGGCGGGATACCGGGGTAGATGGGCCAGGCGGGCTGATCCCGGGGAAGGCAGGAGGCGGGATACCGGGGTAGATGGGCCAGGCGGGCTGATCCCGGGGAAGGCAGGAGGCGGGATACCGGGGTAGATGGGCCAGGCGGGCTGATCCCGGGGAAGGCAGGAGGCGGGATACCGGGGTAGATGGGCCAGGCGGGCTGATCCGGGGGAAGGCAGGGGGTGGGATACCGGGGTAGATGGGCCCGGGGGCTGATCCGGGGGAAGGCAGGGGGCGGGATACCGGGGTAGATGGGCCAGGCGGGCTGATCCCGGGGAAGGCAGGGGGTGGGATACCGGGGTAGATGGGCCAGGCGGGCTGATCCCGGGGAAGGCAGGAGGCGGGATACCGGGGTAGATGGGCCAGGCGGGCTGATCCCGGGGAAGGCAGGGGGTGGGATACCGGGGTAGATGGGCCAGGCGGGCTGATCCCGGGGAAGGCAGGAGGCGGGATACCGGGGTAGATGGGCCAGGCGGGCTGATCCCGGGGAAGGCAGGAGGCGGGATACCGGGGTAGATGGGCCAGGCGGGCTGATCCGGGGGAAGGCAGGGGGCGGGATACCGGGGTAGATGGGCCAGGCGGGCTGATCCCGGGGAAGGCAGGAGGCGGGATACCGGGGTAGATGGGCCAGGCGGGCTGATCCCGGGGAAGGCAGGAGGCGGGATACCGGGGTAGATGGGCCAGGCGGGCTGATCCCGGGGAAGGCAGGAGGCGGGATACCGGGGTAGATGGGCCAGGCGGGCTGATCCCGGGGAAGGCAGGAGGCGGGATACCGGGGTAGATGGGCCAGGCGGGCTGATCCGGGGGAAGGCAGGAGGCGGGATACCGGGGTAGATGGGCCAGGCGGGCTGATCCCGGGGAAGGCAGGAGGCGGGATACCGGGGTAGATGGGCCAGGCGGGCTGATCCGGGGGAAGGCAGGAGGCGGGATACCGGGGTAGATGGGCCAGGCAGGCTGATCCGGGGGAAGGCAGGAGGCGGGATACCGGGGTAGATGGGCCAGGCGGGCTGATCCCGGGGAAGACAGGAGGCGGGATACCGGGGTAGATGAGCCTGGGCAATGATCTGGGGGGCAGGCAGGGGGTGGGGTACAGGGGTAGAGGGGCTGGGGGAGGCAGGAGGCGGGATACCGGGGTAGACTGGCCCCAGGGGCTGATCCAGGGGCAGGGAGGGAGGAAAGACATTGGGTTTGTCACTCCCATCTAATCCCCCCCCCACAACCCCTTACAGAGCTGGGAGGGGGAGGGGTGGGGGCAGGTGCTGGGGGCTGAGGGGCCAGGGCTCTGATCCCGGATGGGGGAGGCAGGAGTCGGGGGAGAGGCTGAGTGGGATGCTCTGTGGGTACCTAGGGGGTGCCATGGGGCTGGGGGAGAGGTGCCGCTGGCAAGGCATGGCACAGACCCTCTGTATGGGGCACAGCGCCCCGAGGGGCCTCAGAGCCAGCCCCACCCCACACTCCAGCCCCCTAAGCGGGGCCCATCGCCAGGCACAGTCTCCCCCCGCCCCCAATTTCTGGAGCCGCTTCGCCCCCTAGTGGCCGGTTCCCTGCACAGCAGCCGCACGCTCCGGTGCTGGGTTATTTGCTAGGGCCCGGTCACTGCAACGCAGCCCCGTGTCCTGGGGCTGAACGGCGGGGGCGGGATCCTGCATCTCCCCGTCTGCTGTCCTGGCCTAATGATCAGCCGGCCTGACACCGCCCGGCCCCTTCACTCACCACGGAGCCCCGGCCCCGCTCAGCACCTCTCCGGCCGCGCAACGGGGGAAATGCCCGAAATAACCCCGCTGTGACCGGGGGGAATCAGCCAGAAGCCCCGCGCCGCCGAGGGGCTGGACGTGCCCGGCTGGGGACACCCACCGCCTTCCAGTCGGGTCGGTGCCGGGAGCGCGCAGGGAGCTCGCCCGGGACGGGACCAGCTGCGAAGTACCAGGGCCCGGCCCCCTTCCCATCACCTGAGCGCGGGGGAGTGTCTCATGCTGCCCTGGGCTGGGGGCAGGACACAAACACACACACACACCCCAGCAGGGGGCAGGACACACACACACACACACACACACACACCCCAGCAGGGGGCAGGACACACACACACACACACACACACACCAGCAGGGGGCAGGACACAAACACACACACACACCCCAGCAGGGGGCAGGACACACACACACACACACACACACACACACACACACACCAGCAGGGGGCAGGACACACACACACACACAGACACCCCAGCAGGGGGCTGGACACACACATCCAAACCAGCAGGGGACAGGACACACACACAAACACACCCCAGCAGGGGGCAGGACACACACACACACACCCCAGCAGGGGGCAGGACACACACACCCCAGCAGGGGGCTGGACACACACACACACACACCCCAGCAGGGGGCTGGACACACACATCCAAACCAGCAGGGGGTGGACTGACACATACGCGCGGGCTCCCGGGGCTGGGTGGGAGGCACCAGCTGGTCTCACCGGGCAGCCCCCCGCGGGGTCCCCCCGCCCACGTCACTGCCCAGCGCGGGGGCCGGCTCCGGCTGGGGAAGGGTGCGGTGGGGGAGGGGATCCCCCCAGCAGTGACCCGGATTCACACAAAGCCCCATTGTGCGGGGGTGGCAGCGGAACCCACGTGGGCCCTGTGGGGCGGGGCCGTGGGAACGGGACACAGACAGAGCCTGGAAAGACTCCGGCCGGAGGGTGAGGGGTGCAGCCTCCCAGCCCCGCCGGTGCCCCTCACTCCCGACCTGCAGCCCCTGCTAGCCCGCCCCCCCCAGCGCCCCTCACTCCCGACCTGCAGCCCCTGCCAGCCCTGCCCCCCCCCCGTGCCTCTCACTCCTCCCTAACTTCAACTCTCCAAGTCCGGACTGCCTTCCTCCCCCCCCCCCCCCCCCCCCCCACTGCCCGATTGGGTCCCTAGGGGGCGATTCCTGCCCAGGGTGGTGGTTGGGAATTGGGGGGCTGGAGAGGGAGGGGCTCAGAGATGGGGATGGCGACACAGCGGGGGGATTAATGGGGCGGGGGGATGCAATAACACAGGGCTGGTGCTGCCCATTGCTGAGGATCCCCCCGTGTCGTCCCCCCCAGCCCCATGGCAGACCCCGGCCCGCGCTCGCTGCTATACGAGGGGATCATGCTTCCGGCCCTGGTGCACAGCACGGAGAGCCTGCGGTACGCCCAGCTCGGCTTCCAGGTGCGAGACAGCGACGTCTTCAGTGTCACCTACCCCAAATCGGGTGAGAGACTCCCCCAAGCCCCCTCTGCACCCCTATATCCTCCTTACCTGCCCTGCACCCCCTACATGCCCAATACCTCCCCTTTACCCCCTATATCCCCTGAGAGTCCCTGAGCTCCCCTCTGCCCGCTATACCTCCCCTGCACCCCCACACCTACCCCCAAACTGTGTGAGGTCCCCTCAGACCTTCCCCTGGATACCCCCACTGCACTCCACACCTATCCCAAAGCAGATGAGATCCCCCCCCCCAATTCCTGGGATCCTCCTATTCCTCCCGATCCCCCGGTGCCCCCCACACCCCTTCCCCCATCTCCCCCCATGCCTCCACGTACCTCCGTCCCATCCCTAGCGCCTGCTACTAACCCCCCTCCCAAGTCTGTAGGACCCCCCTCCACCCATGGCCCCTGGGATCCCCCCACAGCCTCCCCCAGGATCCCCACTGCACCCCCAAACCCCAACTTCTGCACCCCCCTAAATGCCACTTACCTCCTCTGAACCCTGGCACAGTCTTTGAGCACCCGGCCATCTCCCCTACCCCCTGGGTCTCCCCTACCCCCTAACTCCCCCTCCACCCCTCTGACCCCCAGCATCCTAGCTTCCTATCCCATCCCCCTGAGCCCTGGGGGTCCCCCCTTTGTACCCCAGTCCCGCCCATATTTCCCCCCACTCCTGGCTCTAATCACCCCCACACCTGGGGACCCCCTACCACCACCCCCTGGCACCCCTCCCCCAATATCTACCCAGCCTCCCATCTCCATCATTCTCCCTCCTCCCCCAGGCACCACCTGGATGCAGGAGCTGCTGACCCTCATCCACAGCGATGGGGACCCCCAGCTGGCGCGGTCGGTGCCCTCCTGGGAGCGGGTGCCGTGGCTGGAGCAGACCACGGCAGCCGGGTTCCTGGAGAACCGGCCCTGTCCTCGGCTCATCTCTTCCCACCTGCCCTGCGGCCTCTTCCCCACCTCTTTCCACGGCTCCAACGCCAAGGTGAGGGGCTGTGGGTTGGGAGTGAGGGGCACCAGCAGAGCTGGGCGGGAACAGGGCTGGGTTAGCAGGGGGCTGCAGATCGGGAGTGAGGGGCACTGGCAGGGCTGGGGGGGATCCCAGGGCTGGGCTAGCAGGGGCTGTGGGTTGGGAGTGAGGGGCACCAGAGTTTGGGGGGAACAGGACTGGGCTAGCAGAGGGCTGCGGGTCAGGAGTGAGGGGCACCGGCAGAGTTGGGGGGATCCCAGGTCTGGGCTAGCAGGGGCTGCGGGTCAGGAGTGAGGGGCACCGTCTCAGTCCCTGTCCCTGTCCCAGGTGATCTATACTGTGAGGAACCCCAAGGACGTCTGCGTCTCTCTCTATTATTACTCTAAAATGGCCTCGTTCCTGGAGTTCCAGGAGGATTTTGGGGAATTTGTGGAGCTCTTCAGTGCAGGCAAAGGTACCAGGCAGCGCGGTGCAGTGGTTAGAGCAGGGGGTGCTGGGAGCCAGGACTCTTAGGTTCTCTCCTGGCTCCAGGAGGGGAATGGGGTCTAGAGGGTAGACACGGGGGGCGGGGCAGGACTCCTGGGTTCTCTCCTGGCTCCAGGAGGGGAGTGAGGTCTAGTGGGTAGAGCTGGGGCTGGGAGCCAGGACTCCGGGCTGGGGAGCTGCATGTGTCCAGGCTGTTATACCAAAGGGTCTTCAAGCCCAGCCTCTGGGTCCCTCTGTTCGTTTCATGCATGAGTTGGCATTTTACCCTCGCTCCCTAACCCCACCTTGCTTCCAGTGCTGTTTGGCTCCTGGTTCCAGCATGTCAAGGGCTGGCTGGGCCTTAGGGACCGTCTCAACTTCCTCCTCCTGACCTACGAGGAAATGCATCAGGTAAGAGACTAGCACCAGAGAGAGGCGGGGCCAGGGAAATATACGCCCCCCAAGTCACACCCCTGGACTCATGCACCCTGGTATCTAGCCTCCTCCCTGCCCCCCCCCCGCACTGGATCAGACCCCCGGGCCCATCCACCCCCCTCCCTGCCCCCTGGGTCAGAGCCCTAGCCGGGCCCATCTACCCCGGTATCCCGCCTCCTCCCTGCCCCTAGATCAGCCCCCCCAGGCCCATCTACCGCAGTGTCCCGCCCCCTCCCTGCCCCCAAATCAGTCCCCTGGGCCCATCTACCCCAGTGTCCCGCCCCCTCCCTGCCCCCAAATCAGTCCCCTGGGCCCATCTACCCCAGTGTCCCGCCCTGTGCCAGGACCTGCGGGGCAGCGTGGAGCGGATCTGCCAGTTCCTGGGCAAGCCGCTGGACGCGCGGGCACTGGACGGGGTGGTGGAGAACGCCTCCTTCCAGGCCATGAAGCAGAACAAGATGTGCAACTACAGCCTGGTGCCGGAGAACATCATGGACCAACGGATCAGCCCCTTCCTGAGAAAAGGTGGGAGAGGGGCGGTGCCCCTGCCGGGCAGCAGGGGGCACTGTGGGGGGGCTCTCAGCTACCCCAGCCTGGCCTCTCCCAGCAGGGGGCGCTGTGGAGGACTCCCTGACCCCCACCATTCTCTGCTTCCCGCAGGGGTCCCTGGCGACTGGAAGGGGCACTTCACGGTGGCGCAGAGCCAGGCGTTTGACCGGCTCTACCGGGAGCAAATGCAGGACGTGGGCGTCCGATTCCCCTGGGACGAGGCCTGAGGGGTCGCCGCCCCCCTCCACCGGACAGCTACAGTCTGTAGGGACCCCTAGATCTGTGTGTGTGGGCACTTGAAGAGTCTGCAGAGCCGAGGCTAGAACCCAGGAATCCTGGCTCTCCCCCCCAACTCCTGCCTTGCTCTAACCACTAGACCCCACCCCCTCTCCCAAAGCGGGGGATAGAACCCAGGAGTCCTGGATTCTGTTCCTGGCCTCTGTCACGTTACAGCCATTTGGGATCATCAGCGTGCGTGCCTCAGTTTCCCTCTCTGTGGGACGGGGCCGAACCCCCCTTCCCGGGCCCTGGATTAATCCTGTAGCGTGTCACTAACAAATAACCCAGCACCAGAGTGTGCTGCTGCTGTGTGGAGAACCAGCCACCAGGGGGCGAAGCGGCTCCAGAAATGGAGGTGGGGGGCAGGCTTTGCCTGGCGTTGGGCCCCACTTAGGGGACTAGAGTGTGGGGGGGCTACCTCTGTGCCCCATACAAAGGGTCTGTGCCAGGCCTTGCCAGGGGCACCCCTCCCCCAGCCCCATGACGCCCCCCAGGTACCCACAGAGCATGCCACTCAGCGCCCCCCCCCCCCCCCCCCCGACTCCTGCCTCCTCCATCCGGGATCAGAGCCCTGCTCACTTCCCACCTGCCTCAGCCCCCAGCACCTACCCACACCCCTCCCAGCTCTGTAAGGGGTTGCGGGGTAGCTGGGGCTCGGGGTGACAAACCCAACGTCCTTCCATCTCCGGCAGGGGCTGCAGCCTGGAGTCCCCTTCCCCCATCCCTGCCCCCGGATCAGCCCCCCCCCCCCCCGGCCCATCTATCCCGATACCCCACTGTGACCCTTTCAGGGTTCTCCAGGGGTACAGGGTGAATCAGCAGCACTAGGCCACCTTGTCTGTGCTCACCAGGGGAAACGCCCAAACCTCCCGGCCGGTGGCTACACAAGCGCCCCACTCCAGGCCCCACCAGCCTGTCCCAGCAGGGGACGCTGTGGTTTGCCTACGCCAGCCCTTAGGGTCCTGGAGTGGGTCCTTGGGGCAGAGCTAACTTGAGGCTAAACCTATGGAGATAGTTACCCGCCCCCGGGTCTGCTCTGTCCCTGGGGCACCGCCCCCTCCAGCCTGTCTGTGCCCAGCCCCTCGACTGCTGGGGGCCCGCTGTGCACTCGGATGGGCTACCTCCGTGGGAGCCGGGCCCCCCTCTTAACCACCGTCCCCTCAGTCCAGCCCTCTGCTGATCACCCGGCCTGGGGTCGTGTCTGCAGCAAAACCAAGAGTCAAACAGAAGCAAGTGTAAGGCTTGGAAGCAGACACAAGAAAAATATAAACCATGGGGTAAGGTCTGCGCTTATTCCCAGTTAATAAGCAGGGTAGGGTCTGCGCTTATTCCCAGTTAATAAGCAGGATAGGGTCTGCACTTATTCCCAGTTACACTGGCTAGAACCCATAGTTATTACCAGTTAATAAACAGTCCTGAAGCTGTAGTAATTACCAGGTAATAAACTGGCTAGAGTCATAAACACAGTCTAGAGCCTGAATTTATTCCCAGTTTCCTTTCCTGGCCAAGAAGGTGTTTCTCCCCCGTTGGTGCGCCCGGCCAGCGTTTGTCCCATTGGGAGAGCCAGGATCTGCTTCTCAGGAGAGACTTACCCTGGCAGTGTGTCTCCTCCGTAACAGGCCATCTTGGGCCCGCGTCTCCCCCCATACGCGGTCCCCCCCCCCCCCCCGCTTTTTCTCTCTGGTCGCACAGAGGCGTTTTGTTAATTCACTTTGCCCCAATGGGCCCCCCCACCCCCACTCAAAACCTTTCTCTGAGGCACTTTGTCTAGGGCGGCCGCACGTGGCTGGGACGGGCCCCAGATGTCCTCACTCCTGGGTGAGTTAGCGCCCAGGGCCCCACTCCCCTCCCAGAGCTGGGAGAGAACCCAGGAGTCCTGGCTCCCAGCCCCCCCCCCCCCCCCAACCATTAGACCCCACTCTCCTGCCAGGGCCGAGAAAGAACCCAGGAGTCCTGGCTGGATGGTGGGGGGTCCAGTGCATGAATCCCAGTGCCAACCCCCCTCATTCTTTGGTGGGGAGCAGCACAAGGGGGTTCTGTTATATTGGGGGAGGTCTTTTCTTAAACCCCCCCCCCCCCCATTTTCCTTCTTCTCTTACAGTGGCTGGCACATAGGGCCCCTGGACGTCAGCCAGCAGCCCCACAGCTCCAGCCTCCCCACAGACCATGCTCCAGGACCCCCTCCCGTGGGGCATTCCCCCCTCATTCAGGGAAATCCCCAACCCCAGGAAAGCTGCAGCATTCCACATTTCCCATGGCTGGATCACTGGGGGTGGAGGGGTGTGTGGAGATAGTTTGGGGTATGCCCTGCAGGCCCCTTTAAGCTAGCCTCTGAGGGGGCCATACCCCAAGGTTCCTGGAGCCCTGCACAGACAGCCCCTCTCTCCAGATGGCTGCACCCCAAGGTTGGGGAGAGAGATCCATACCCCAAGAATTCCATCTAGATGGATTTGTGGGACCCCTTAGCTGTCTGCTCAGCACACCCCAAATCCTCCCCTACCTCCTGGAAGAGGGAGCTCCCCTAGTTGGGCCCAGGCCAAAGGACGGGACCCCAAATTTCACTTGGGGATCAGACACAAGGCCTGTACCCCAAGATCTGTGAAGGGGGAGAATGCTGGGAACCCCTAAACTGTACCCAGAGGCAGTTCGTGCCTTAGGGGGCACCCTGCGCTGCGGATGTAGTGTGGGGGCTCGGGGTGACAGCAGCCCTAACCCAGTCCAGGATCTGGGCTCCCCCAAATGAGTCCCAGCCCCCACATTTGTAAATAGCCCCAGCAGAGTTGGGAGGTCGCTGGGGGGCTGCTGGAATGAGAATCCTGGAGCCCTGGGTCGACACAGAGAGGATCAAAACCCCCAATTCGGTCTCTGTGCTGGGTGAGGGGTCCCCATATACCCAGCCCCTGCGCCCCACCCCAGAGGTGCTGCATCCCAGCACTGGCTGAGGGGTCCCCACGTCCCAGCCCGGAGGCAGCTGGGTAAATAACCCGTGCTGTGTGTGACTGTCACGCGTGGGGGGGGGAAGGGGGGCGCAGAGCAACTACTGCAAAAACCTACATCCCTGTCCCTGCTGGAGCGCAGCGCGTCGCTCCCACAAAGCACCGGGGGGCGCTGTACCCTGCCCTGACGGAAATCCCTGCACCCCGCAGTCACGGAGCTCGGGGAGGGGAGTGGGGAGGGGAGTGGGGCTGGGAGCCAGGACTCCTGGGTTCTCTGCCTGGCTCTGGGCGGGGAGTGGGGTCTAGTGGTTAGAGCTGGGGGGGGGTGGAGGGGAGACTCTTGGGATCAGCAGCAGGCCCTGACTGGGAAGTGAGGTGCTAATGAGTGTCCCGTGGCCAGGTGGGGGGGGTCCTGACCCACGCACTCTAGTACCCCCAGCGGGGGTAGAGCCCTGCCTCCCCTCTCCCCCCCACAGGGCGCGGCCCCTTTAAGAACTCAGCCGACCCGCTCTGCCTTCCCCCCCCAGCCGACACGTGCCGCCCCATGTGCTGCCAGCCCCCCAGGCCTCTCCCCCTGCCGCCTCCCCGATTGGCTAAAAGTGGGTCAGGCTCCTCCCACCCTCCGGCTTCCTATTGGCCAAATCTAGGTCAGCGCTCTCCTCCCCCGCCCATCACCTCCCCCCCCATGGCCCGGACACATGACCGGTCCGGGCGCACGAGTCTGGGCCTTGGCAAACATTCCCAGCCCGCCGATTGGCTCGGCCGGAGGCAGCTCGGGTGCAGGCCCCGCCCACCTCTGCAAGCCCTGCCCCCTTTTTTCCCAAAGCGGGGAGTCGGGCAAAAAAAGAGATTAAAAAAAACCCATCCAGCAGCTACCGACAGCTGCGAGGCGCTGGTGGAGCCGGGGCCGCTGAGCTGAGATCGGGGGGGGCGCGAACTTCCTAGCAACGCTGCACCCCCAAAACCTTGGGGTGCCCCCCACCAGGCGAGCCCGGGGTGCTGGAAGGAGGAAGGAATCGCTGGCTCCTGCCCTGCGGACCCCCCTGGGACACTGACAGGCGTGAGAAGTTTTTTTTGCAGCTGCAGAGAAGTGGGTGCGGGGGCTCTGCCAGGCTAAGGGGGGACCCGGCTGTTTTGGGGAGCAGGGATTTTTTTTTCAGGGTCCCCACAGTGGGGATCCACCAGAGCTCGTCGCCGGACCAGATCCTTTCTCCGAGGGATCGACTGGGAAGCTCTCCTGACACTTGGGATCCCCAGCTCCAGTGGGCACAGCGGGGATCCCCGACGGGCCATGGCCAGGCCAGCGGCCAGCTGGGCACCACGGAGCGGCTCCCCAACCCTTTGCTCTCCTCCCCGCCGCTGGGGGTGCCCCGGGGCCGGCATGGTCAGCCTGAAGAGCCTCCTACAGGGACCCATCAAGAGCCCAGAGCGCAGGCCGAAGGATCTGACCACCTGTAAGTGCCCTGGCGGCCGTGCGTCTGTCCGGTCCTGCGCGGATCTGTCGGGCTGGTGATCGCCATCCCAATGCCACCTGCCAGCCAGCCCCATACACACCCCTTCCCTGTAGGAATCCCCACCATCCATCCATCCCCATAGGAACTCCTCCATCCATCCATCTGTCCATCCATCCATCTGTCCATCCCCATGGGAACTCTGCCATCCATCCATCCATCCCCATAGGAACTCCTCCATCCAGCCATCTGTCCATTCATCCATCCGTCACATCCCCATGGGAACCCCACCGTCCATCCGTCCATCACCATAGGAACTCCACCATCCATCCATCCATCCATCCATCCATCCATCCCCATAGGAACCCCACCGTCCATCCCATCCATCTATCCAGCCCCATGGGAACCCTGCCATCCATCCCCATAGGAACCCCACCGTCCATCCGTCCATCACCATAGGAACCCCACCATCCATCCATCCATCCCCATAGGAACCCCACCGTCCATCCATCCATCCATCCCCATGGGAACCCTGCCATCCATCCATCTATCCATCCCCATGGGAACCCCGCCATCCATCCATCCATCTATCTATCCATTTGTCCATCCCTATAGGAACTCTACCAGTCACCCACCTACCATAGGATCCCCACCATCCATCCGCCTGCTTGTCCATCCATCGATCCCCATAGGAACCCCCCATCAATCCATTGAACTGTCATCCATCCATCCGACATCCATCCATCCCCATAGGAACCCCCCCATCCATCCCCATAGGAACCCCCCATCCATCCGGACAGATGACCAACCATCCATCCATCCCCATAGGAACCCGCATCCATCCATCCCCGTGCAAACCTTGTCATCTCTCCATCCATGAACCTCGCCATCCGTCCATTCCCTACTCCCCTCTATCTAATCCACCCCTCCGCAGTCTCTCTCCATACTGCCCTCCCTGCCCGATGTGACGAACTGTGACACCCGCAAACTGCCCAGTGCACTTATATTGCTGTGGAAATACACGCCGGAAAGGGCCCTCCATCCCCCTCTGCAGCCCGCCCAGCATAGCTTTCAGCCCTTGTCTGTCTGTCCAGTGGTGCCCTTGTGCCAGGCTGTGCCCACCCTCTCCTGTCATCTGGGGCAGGATTTGCACTCTGGGCTGGAGAGGGGCAGCCGAGAGGGAGGGAAAGGTGGGGGGGGGGGAATTGCACTGGGCCCCAAGCTCAGGGGGGCCCCCAAAGGTCTGTGTAGATGCAGTGAAATGGGAAAGGTCCCAGCGAACACGAGGTGCCCAGACCCCAAATTCCTCTGGGCCGGTCTGGCCATGGGGACCCCTCTGGGCAGCAGCCCTGGCTGCACCTGGGCCCAGCCATGTTGACTCCTGGGCCACCAGGAGCACTAACTTGTGTGCGGGAGAGAGACAGAGGCTGTGTGTGTGTGTGTGTGTGTGTGTTTGTGCGGTTTTGTGTACAAGACAGACAGAAGTGGAGCGAGTGTGTGTGTATTAATGTGTGTTTGTGACAGACAGAGCGTGCATATTTGTGTGCGAGAGATGGACAGAGGCAGAGTGTGGGTGTATCAGTGTGTATTTGTGTGTGAGAGAGATGGACAGACAGAAGCTGTGTATTAATGTGTGGTTGTGAGAGAGACAAGCAGAGTGTGTGTGTGTGAGACAGACAGAGGCAGTGTGTGTATGTCTTGGTGTGTGTTTGTGTGTGAAAGAGACAGACAGAGAGAAGCTGTGTGTGTGTGTGTATTAGTGTGGTTGTGAGAGAGACAAGCAGTGTGTGTGTGTGAGAGAGACAGAAAGAGGCAGTGTGTGTATGTGTATTGGTGTGGTTTTGTGAGAGAGAGAGACGGACGGACAGAAGCCGTGTGTATTTGTGTGTTTGTGATAGACAGGCCTGGTGTATTTGTATTAGAGCCTCAGACAGAGGCAGAGCGTGTGTGTGTGTCTGCATGCGTACTTGTGTGTGTGTGTATTTGTGGGTTTGCAGGAATGGCCCTGGTCTTCCACCGGCCTGTCTTCTCCCACTGGGAAGTTTAGAAAAGTCCGGAGGCGCTGGGAGAGTCTGGGGGGCAGGGTCTATGCAGGTTCCCTGCCTAATTGCGTGACACACACACACACACACACACACAGCTCTAAATCCCCACAGCCAGCACACAGCCGGGACACGGGATGTGACAGGAGGCAGAGAAACGTGCGCGGAGGTTGTTTTTTATTAGGTTTTTTTTTTTTTTTTGGCCTAAGGAAATGGTAAAAAAGCTCCAAGCGCCTGAGCCCGTGTGAACCCAGGGCAGGGGGTGGGTTGCGTTTGACAGATGGGCGAGTCCCACCTTGGGCCTCTGGGGTCAAGCCGGGGCAGCCTCTGATGCTGTGCTCCAGCAGGATCTCGCTAGCCACGGGGTAGCCCCCTCCCATCCCATCCCAAATTCCACCCCCACCCCCGTGGCACATGCTCCCTGAAGAAGGCCCCGGGTTGCTGCTGGTCAGGAGTGAGGGGCACCGGCAGAGCTGTGGGGGGCTGAGGGAGCCCAGGGCTGGGCTAGCAGGGGCTGCGGGTCGGGAGTGAGGGGCACCAGCAAGCTTGTGCAGGGGAGCGCCCCCCCCCCCCCCGAGGGGAAGCAGCCCCTTCCTGCACCTGTGCTGGGGGAGGGGGCCCCTCGGGCAGTGACTCAGCCCTGCTTTCGGGGCGCTGCCCCGCTGGGCATGGGAGAAACCCAGGGCAGGGCGTGACTCAGGGCTGTCACCTGACTCCCTCCACACGTGGGCCGGGGAGTCAGGCCCCAGGAATGGGGCGTCGCCCGGGCATCCCGCCTGCTCCACCTGCTGCAGCCCCGTGCCAGCCAGTGGGGCAGGGGGAGGGGCAGCCTGAAATCTAGGCTGGGCGGGGCTGGGAGATGTGGGGTGTCCACCCGGCCCATAACCCCTTGTCAGCGCTGTCACTATGGGGCATCCCAGCATCCTTTGCTCCATTCCCCGCTTGTTTCTTCCCAGAACCTTTTGCCCCATTCCTCAGTCTTCTTGGGACATCCCAGAACCCTTTGCACTGCTCCCCACTCTTCTTGGGGCATCCCAGAATGCTTTGCGCCCTGATTCCCTTCCCACCTTGACACCAGGCCTTGGGGGGGGGGGGTGCTTTTGAAGCTGGAGACTAAAGCCAGACACACCAAACTCCAGGTGTTTTGGGGGGACAGGGGAGTCGGGGATCACAGGGGGATTTGTGATGCAGGCAGCAGACCATGAGAAACCAGGACTCCTGGGTTCTCTCCCTGGCTCTGGGAGGGGAGTGGGGGCCAGTGGTTAGGGCGGGGGGGGGGGGAAGCTTGGAGCCAGAACTCCTGGGTTCTCTCCCTGGGTGACTTTGCAGGTGCTGGTGCAGCAGTGCTCTGTGTGGGAAGCAGAATGGAAAGCCAAAGCAGGGTGCTCCCCTCCCCTGGGTGCCGACCGATCCCCCCGCCAGGCTGGAACCCGCAGCCGCTGGGCGGGGGGCCCCGCACGGGGGGGGCGGGGTTAGAGCCTGAGCCGCGCACGCTGCAGTGAGCAGCCGAGCCGGGGTCGCCCGAGGTGAGCCAGGCCTCACGTGTGCAGGGAGCGGGCGGGCGGCACGTGCGTGGAGCCAGCCCGGCTGCGGCTGAGGCTTGGGGTGCAGCTGGGGCCCAGGGACGGGGCAGTGTCTGGCTGGCACCGTGCAGGCCCTGACTGTCCACCTCCACCCCCCCCCCATCTGTCCATCCGTCCCCACACACCCTCGTCTCTCCCCACATCCCTCCTCTGTCTATCTCAGTCTCCCTCGTCCTTCTCTCTCTGTACCATTATCTCTTGCTCCTTGAGTTCAATACACCCCCCGGCTAGGCCGTGCCCCCCCTCCCCTGCAGGGTCTCGGTGGTCTGGGGGGCTCCAGGGCTGCTCCCCATCGCTGCCATGCTCAAGGCGGGGAGGCCTGGCTGCAGTCCAGTCAGTTTCTCTTCCTGGGTCTCTGGCGAACACACCCAGCCTAGGATTCGTGCACACCTCCCCCTGCCCCCACTTGTGCATGCAAATCCACCCACTTGTGCACTTACTGGGGCACACACCTCCACACACGTGTGCCTACAAACCCACCCTCTTGTGCACACATTGGTGCATGCACCCCCAACCCCATGTGCACACACTCACACATGCACAACTACAGGGCCGCACTCGCGGCCCCCGTTCCCTGGTGCTCCCCTGCCCCTGGCCACGCCCGGCTGCTTGCTTCCGCATTCCTGGGTGCGGTGCCATGCAGGGCCTGCCGCTCACACCCCCAGCACACCCCCCTCACGTGCGCCCGCTTGTGCTCTCCCCCCTGTGTGCAACCAGCGAGCTGTGGAGGATCGCACTGCCAGCGCCCCACGTGAGCACAGGCCGGCTGCCACTGGGAGCCGACACACGGTCGCTTGGGAACGCGCCCGCGAAATCCCGCAGCTCCCACACTCACACACCACTCACGCGGATTTGAACGCCCTGTGGGCTCCCACAGCAGGGCCTTGGGCAGACACACAAAGTGCAGGGCTCATCTCTGCCAGCAGGGACACACACTCCCAGCCCCTGCCTCCCCCCAGCTCTAACCACTAAACCTCACTCCCCTCCCAGAGCTGGGGAGAGAACCCAGGAGTCCTGGCTCCCAGCCCCCCAGCTCTAACCACTAGACCCCACTCCCCTCCCAGAGCCAAGGAGAGAACCCAGGCATCCTGGCACCCAGCCCCCTCCTGCTCTAACCACTAGTCCCCACTCCCTTCTCAGAGCCTGGGATGGAACCCAGGCGTCCTGACCCCGCTCTCTCCCCCTCCAGGCCTGGCCAAGGAGAAGGAGCGGAAGATGGAGGAGGAGCTGGGGGGCGCTCGGGCGGGACAGTGTGCCTACCTGGGCTCCCTGCTGTGGGAGCGGACCCTGCCCTACAGTGAGATTGAGTACGTGGACCTGGACGAGTTCCTGCTGGAGAACGGGCTCCCCCCCAGCCCAGCCCAGCCGCCCTTCTCCCCGGCCAGCCAGGTCACCAGCTCGCCCTCCAGTGGCATCGCCGTGGACCTCAGCCGCCCGGCCTCCTGCACCTCCTCCGCCTGCTCCTCGCCCGCCGAGTGCCCGGGCAGCAGCGATGGGGACCAGTGCTGCACCACAGCAGGTAGCCGGGACTGGGGGGGCAGTGGGGCCAGAGGGCACCAGTAGGGAGCAGGGCTGGGGGTGATGGCAGGGAAGTGAGGCTGGGGGGCAGCAGTGCCCATGGGAGCTAGGGGGCCCAGCAGCCTGGGGGGCTGTGTCAGGGGGTGGGGTCTCTGCTGAGTCACTGCCTCTCAGTCCCTGCCCCCCAGCACAAGGACACATGGAGGGGGTAGTCCCCTGGGCCCACCCCACTCACAGCTCCACAAGCCTCCCAGGCAGCCTGAACATGGCCCCATGCCAGGGAATGGCCCAGGGGCGCTCCCCTAACAAGGAATCCCCCCCACCACTCGGTTATCCCCCAATCCCCCCCCATAAAGGGGTATCCCCAATCTCCCCCCCCACCCATAACGATATTCCCAATGCCCCATCACAGGGAATCCCCCCACCACTCGGTTATCTCCCAATCCCCCCACCACCCATAATGGGGTATCCCCCCCTCCATAACAGGGAATCCCCCCACCACGGGGTTATCCCCCTCTCCCCATTGGAATCTGGATGCTGCCGGCCCCTCCCACCCTGCCGTGTTCTCCTCTGGGCCCCCCCCAGCTGGCTCCCCCCTCCCGTCCCCCTTCACACGGCGGCCCACGTGCGCCCGCCCGGCCCCTCACACGCGGGGGCGGAGGCTGCGGAACGTGACGGGGGCGGGGGGTTCGTGCGGGGACACGAGACCGCGGATTAGACACGGGATTCCCCTGTGCGGCGCCCTGCGGCTCCCCCCTCCCGCCCTGAAATCTCCTCCCCCTCCCGCCCTGCTCGATCCCTGCCCCCCCCGCCCTGAAATCTCCTCCCCCCCCCGCCCTGAAATCTCCTCCCCCCCCGCCCTGCTCGATCCCTGCCCCCCCGCACTGAAATCTCCTCCCCCTCCCGCCCTGCTCGATCCCTGCCCCCCCCGCCCTGAAATCTCCTCCCCCCCCGCCCTGCTCGATCCCTGCCCCCCCGCGCCCTGTAACCTCCTCCCCCTCCCGCCCTGCTCGATCCCTGCCCCCCCGCCCTGAAACCTCCTCCCCCTCCCGCCCTGCTCGATCCCTGCCCCCCCGCCCTGAAACCTCCTCCCCCTCGCGCCCTGCTCGATCCCAGCCCCCCCCCCCCCGCCCTGCTCGTTCCCAGCCCCCCTGCCTGCAACCTCCCCCGCCCCGGCGCGGCGCCCTGCGCCCCCCTACCTGCAACTACCTCCCCCCGCCGCTCGATCCCTGCCCCCCCGCCCTGAAATCTCCCCCCTCTCCTGCCCTGCTCGCTCCCAACCCCCCTTGCCTGCAACCTTCCCCCTCCCTCCGCCCTGCTCGGTCCCTCCCCCCCCGCCTGCAACCTTCCCTTCCCCCCCCGCGGCGCCCTGCTCGCTCCCAACCCCACTTGCCTGCAACCTTCCCCCCCTCCCCCGCGGCGCCCTGCTCGATCCCTGCCCCCCTGCCTGCAACCTTCCCCCCCCCCTCTGCCCTGCTGTGCACAACCCCCCCTCCCAATTTGGAAAGGAATACCAACCCCCTCCCCCCACACAAGCACACACAGATACAGGGACCAGGTCTGGGAGCCAGGACTCCTGGGTTCTCTCCCTGGCTCTGGGTGGGGAGCTGGGTCTAGTGGTCAGAGCGGGGGCAGGGTGTGGGGGGCTGGGAGCCAGGACTCCTGGGTTCTTTCCCTGGCTCTGGGTGGGGAGCTGGGTCTAGTGGTCAGAGCGGGGGCAGGGTGTGGGGGGCTGGGAGCCAGGACTCCTGGGTTCTATTTCCTGCTTTGTGACTTTGTCCAAGTCCCTTCCCCTCACTGTGCCTCAGTTTCCTCCCAGGGGAACTGCCCCGGCAGGTGTTTGTGGGGCCCAGGGGGATGCCGGGATCTCGCCCAGCCAGGCTGCCTGGTGCCTGGCTGATCCCTGGGAGCATTGAGGTCCCGCTGGCTGTAAACCCGCCTCTAATCCCCTCCTGGCACCACAGCTCCCCGAAGGCTGGCGGTGCCCCCACAGCTGCCCCATGCCTGATCCCTGCAGAGCTCCTGCTAAGCAGGGTCACAGCGGGTCAGGGCTTGGATGAGGGACCTGCCTAGGAAATACCAGTTGCTCAGCAGGGGGCGCTCTCCCCAGCAGTCAGCACTGGCCCCATTACCCCAGGGTGGCGCTGTGCTATGGGGAGGGGGGGGGCTAGGCAGGGGAAGCAGCTGGATGGCTCAGTGCTGCCATCTGGTGGCGTGAAGTGGGAATGCCCCTTGCTCTGACCTTTTCCTGTTCCCCCCCCTCCCGCTCCCCAGGTCCAGTGACCCCCGCCTCCCGGAATACACCCAGCCCAGTGGACCCCGAGGCGGTGGAGGTGCTGATGAACTTTGACCCTGACCCCGCAGACCTGGCGCTATCCAGCGTCCCGGGCCACGAGACCTTTGACCCCCGGAAGCATCGGTTCTCGGATGAGGAGCTCAAACCGCAGCCAATCATGAAAAAGGCGCGGAAAATCCAAGTGCCGGATGAGCAAAAGGTGAGTCCCAACCCCGGGGGGGAGGTGGGGGGGGGGGTGTCATGGGGCAGGGGGCCTCTTCCCTCTAGGGGGCGCTGGCTCCCATCCGGCCCCAGGGCAGGGACTGGCTGGCTCCGGGGGGTGGGGAATGGGGCCCGGGGCCTGTCCCCTCTAGGGGGCGCCAGCTCCCATCCAGCCCCAGGGCAGGGACTGGTTGGCTCAGGGGGGTGGGGAATGGGGCATAGGACCATTCCCTTCTAGGGGGCGCCGGCTCCCATCCGGCCCGAGGGCAGGGACTGGTTGGCTCAAGGGGGTGGGGAATGGGGCCCGGGGCCTGTCCCCTCTAGGGGGCGCCAGCTCCCATCCAGCCCCAGGGCAGGGACTGGTTGGCTCAGGGGGGTGGGGAATGGGGCATAGGACCATTCCCTTCTAGGGGGCGCCGGCTCCCATCCGGCCCGAGGGCAGGGACTGGTTGGCTCAAGGGGGTGGGGAATGGGGCACGGGGCCTCTCCCCTCTAGGGGGCACCGGCTCCTCTCAAGTCTCTTTCTCATTCATTTTCTCTCCCTCTGCCCCATGGATTCCCCCCCCTCCCCCCAGGATGAGAAGTACTGGAACCGGCGCTACAAGAACAACGAGGCGGCCAAGCGCTCACGGGACGCCCGGCGGCTCAAGGAGAACCAGATCACGGTGCGGGCCGCCTTCCTGGAGAAGGAGAATGCCGTCCTGCGGCAGGAGGTGGCCAGCATCCGTCAGGAGCTCTCCCGCTACCGCACCATCCTCACCAAGTACGAGTCTCAGCACGGCGCCTTGTAGGACGCCGGCCGCCTGCACCGCTACACACCCCGCCCCCCTGCGGACGGCGGGGGGGGGCTGCTTCCCCGCAGCCAGGGGGCGCCCTCTTTCCCCCTTCCCCCGCTCCTGGGCTCCCCCCCTGCGGGGGCACCTGGGCTCTAGCTGGCTCCAGCGGATGGAGGTGACAGTCCAGGACCAGGAACAAGGAGAGACATTGGCTTGGAACTGGACCCTGCTCCCCCTTCCCGGGCGGAAGTGGGGAGCCAGGCTGACTCTTTCCCGGGGTGCGGGCCGGAGTGGGGGGGGTCTGAACTGGTGATGCGCCCCCCCCCCAGCCCTGCAGCAGGACTAAGCGGGGGTTTGGGTGGGCGTGCACACATACGCCCCGCCCCACTGAATGGAAGAGGTGGGTGGGAGCCACAGAGCCAATCGGTGGCAGGGTTATCTGATGGGGGGAGGGGCTGGGAGCCAGGACTCCTGGGTTCTCTCCCCCACTCTGGGAGGGGAGTGGGGTCTAGTCGGTTAGAGCAGAGGGGGCTGGGAGCCAGGACTCCTGGGTTCTCTCCCTGGCTCTGGGAGGGAAGTGGGGGCTAGTGATTAGAGGAGGGGGCTCTGGCCTCCCAGAGCTGAGGGTAGAACCCAGGAGTCCTGACTCCCAACCCCCCTGCTGGAAAAGAGACCAAGGGCTGTTACTTTGCCAGCTCTTGTGCATCACCTGCTGGCGGTGAGTTGTAATAGACACCTGTGGCTTCTATCAGTCACAGCCAGGGACTGGGTGAGGGGGCTGGGCTGGGTTTGGCACAGTCCTACAGTGCCCCAGGGCCTGGGGGTCCTTCACCCTGGTGCCCCCCACTCCCCCTCCATTCTTCTTGCTTCAAACTGCTTCTCAACCATCAGATTTCAGAGCAAGCAAGGCCAGTAACGTTGCTGGGGGGTTAGAATCTCAGGACTCCTGGGTTCTCTCCCCAGCTGTGGGAGGGGAGTGGGGTCAAGTGGTTAGAGTGTGGGGGGGGAGACCTCTGACCTCCTAGGGCAGGGATAGAACCCAGGAGTCCTGACTCCCAGCTCTCCACTGTTCTAACTACCGGACCCCACTCCCCGCCCAGAGCCGGGGATAGAACCCAGGAGTCCTGGCTCCCAGTCCTTATCCTTTAACCCTTTGCACTCTGACCACTTTTGACGCGCCGGTGTTGCTGGCAGGGTGGGGGGGCGCGCGGCGCGTCCCCGCCGGAACACTCCACGGGTTTGCACAGGGGCTCAGAGCAGGGTGGGGGGGGGGAGGGGAGAGTTCTTCTTAAGTATTATTATTATTATTCTAATGATTCGCTCTATATTTTGTTAAGTGCGGCCGGGCTGTCCGGCCCCCGCCCCTTCCGCTCCATCTAGCCGGTTAGGATTTTCCAGGGGTTTTCTGTCGTTTCGGGTGTTTTTACGAAGCCGGGGCCCCAGGCGCCGCCCCACGGACCCCAGGCGTTTACCGGTGCGCCAGATCCTCGCCCGCCGGCTGCTTTTCTCGGGGAGCGGGCGAGGCCACGCGACGGAGCTAGACCATTTTGGGGAGAAGACAGCGACCCGGCCCAGCCAGCTCCCCCCGTGGCAGCAGGGCTGGACGGCGGACGGACAGACAAAGGCAGCGGGTGGATCTATTTTTTCAGGGGGGGGACAGACAGACACACACGGCCACTGCAGCTCAGTTGGGGCGGAATAACTATTCCAGAGCAGCGCGGGATCTGCGTGGGGCGGGGACAGCCGCCCGGCTGCAGCGATCCCAGGCCGGCGCGGGATCGGACGACGGTGTTTTATATTTTTATGGAGGGGAAGGAGACTTATTTCATACAGAAAGAAAAAACATATATAAGGGGGAGGGTCCGAGGTCCGGGGCTCGGTTGTCAATGCCTGGTCGAGGGGAGGTTCTTGGTTTATTTTGTTTCCTTTCCGAATGCTCACTGAGGAATGCAGAAGGGCGGCCGGCCGCTTCCGCCGGCTGGTGCCAATTGTACCAGGGCAATAAAAGAGCCGAGAAAGCGATGAACAGAGAGATCGGTGGTGGGAGTGTTTTTTGAATAGGGGGTGGGAGGGTGCACCCCAGCTGGAGGGGGTCAGGGGGGTGTATATCTGCCTGCTGAGGGGAGGGTGTATGATGTGTTTGTGGCAGGGGTGGGTTGGGGGAGGATCAGTCCCTGGGTTTAACACCCTGCCCCTGCCTCGTGGGGATGGGTCGCCAGTGGGTTTTATTACCGCGGGCCCTAATATATATCAGCACAGTTCTGTGTTACAGCAGCACACAGACACCCCAGCTGGCTTGGGGGCCAGGTCGGAGCTCCCCAGTCCCCACCTGGCGGCCAGCACCTGCTAGAGGGGAAAAGGCCCCAGGCCCCATTCCCCCACCCCCTGAGCCAGCCAGTCCCTGCCCTGGGGCTGGACCAGGGCCAGCACCCCCTAGAGGGGAAAGACACCATTCCCCAGTAGGTGATGGGGTCTTGTTTATTTTCACCTGACACGTGTGGTGTGCTGCCCAGTCGTGGTCAAACCTAGCAATGCACCTTCATTTCACCTCCAGCTTTGCAATGCACAAAGGTCCCCCCCCCCTTCAACTAATGGGGGATCCAGAGCACTGAACTCCCCCCCTCCCAGTTTGTCCAATGCGCCTCATTCCTGGCCCACAGCCCCCGGCTAGCCCAGTCCTAGGTTCCCCCCCAGCTCTGCCACTGCCCCTCACAGCCCCTGTTGGCTCGGCACTGAGCCCCCCCCCCCCAGCTCTGCCGGTGCCCCTCCCTCCCGACCCGCAGCCCCTGCTTGCTCAGCCCAGCAGCTAAATGAAGGGCGCGGGCCAGAGGCCTCATGCTCTTTCTTTATTGCATAGGTCTAAATCACTTCGACACACGGACTAGACATAGGAAAAGCAAGGGCGGCCGCGGCACACGCGGGGTTAACACAGAGGGCCTGATGCCAGCACCCCCCCCTTAGCAAGGCACCTGGGGGGGGGGGGGATGAGAAACTGCCTCCCTCTGCATTGTGGGGGAAGTCAGAGCTGCTCCTCCCAGTGCATTGCTGGACAGCAGGGTAAATGGGTTCACGGAGCTGATGGGGGAAAAGGTCAGCTACTGGGATAGATGGCCTGGTGGGGCTAAGCTGGCCCGGGAGGGACAGGGCAGGGGGGGGCTGATCAATTTCAGCTCATTCTAGTTTCTTGCTCACATCAAAGTTATTTTTTTTTGCGGGGGGGGAGGAGGCTGTTAGTAGCAGCAACGAGTAGGACACACAGGACAGACAGACATTGCCGGCCCCCCACAGCACACAACGCTGGCCGTCCCCACTCACACAACACAGAGGTTTTAGTGCAAAGAAATCTCCAGCCTGCATCCTTTGCCGGGCCCTGCCTCTTCCCGCCGGGCTCTGGTGCACCTGGCACACGGCCATCGGAGGGGGGCCAGCCTGCCAGCCTCTGGGATAGAGGGAAACTGAGGCACATACCTGCCCACCACTAGGCTCCACTCCCCTCCCAGAGTCAGGAAAAGACCCCAGGAGTCTTGGCTCCCACCCCACACTAGAACCCCCTCCCCTCCAAAAATTTTACCTGCTGCTCATGTAGGGGAGCAGGGTCTAGTGGTTAGAGCAGGGGTGGGGTGCGGTCTGGGACCCAGGACTCCTGGGTTCTAGCCTGGCACCGGGGGGGAGGGGGCACTAGTGGTTAGAGCGGGACCAGGCAGCCAGAATGACCGCACCGCAGAGATCAGCAACTGGTCTGTAAAGCCACTTCCCCACCCCCAGCCCGCGTGTAATGGGAGCGTCGTGCCTGCAGCCCTGCCTCCAGCCCCTAGGGGGAGACAAGGCTGCACACCTGGCACGCATGCGAGGGCAGCTCCCCAGCAGGCCCCTAGGGGGAGACATGGGTACTGCAGCGCCCGCTCGGACGCCTGCCAACCCCTCCCACTCCCCCCAGTGGCCGGAGGCACCAGCCCCATGGCTCCCGCCATGGGCAAAGCCTCCCCCCTAGTGGCAGGCAATGGGAACGGGCCTGGTTCCAACTCCCTAGCGCCCCCTGGATGCGGTAGAGATGAAAAAAGGGCCCCACGTAGCCCATCCCCCCTTTCCTTTCGCGCCTGTGACCCCCCCATGGTGGGAAACACCCCCTCCCCTCCCACAGGGGGTCACGCCCCTGCGTTACATTCACTCAGTGGGTGATGCCAGGATCAAAGCAATAAATAAACAGCTTTAGGCAGGAGCCGGGCAGGGGCAGCGCGGCTTGGTCCCCGCTGCGCCCCCTGCCGCCAGGAGGGAGGGCAGCACGTCCCCTTCCAGCCGTTTCTGGCTACCCCCTGAAACAAGCTGGCCGGAGAGGGGACTGGGGCCCCTCTCTCTGCGCCCAGCCGGGGTCATCAGCCGGTGGCGATCTTGAGGCGGTTGACGCCGGTGATAAGTCTGGCGAGGGCCCGATGCACCTGGCCCTGGATGGGGCCGTATTCCACCCGCTCACCGTCCACGGTCAGGATGCCCTTGCGGGTGAGGGGCTCCAGGCGGAAGGCCCGGACGGGCACGTGGACGAGATGGGGGCACTCCTGCTCGAAGTGGCTGCCCTTCTCCATGGCCAAGAAGAGGCGGACCAGGGCGGCGCGGGAGATGCCGGCTTTGATGAAGCAGAGGTGGATGAGCCCGTCGTCGAAGCGGGCGAAGGGGGCGGCGAAGAGGTCGGCCCCCAGGTGGCTCTGGTAGATGGCCAGCACCAGCACAAAGTCGTCCTCCACCGTCACCCAGGAGCCGGGCACCGGCTGCCCCAGTGGCACCAACAGCTCGTCTGGAGGACCGCCCACCTGGGCCTCACCCGCCCCGCCGGCCGGCAGCTCCCTCGGCCTGGGCTCGAAGGAGAAGCTGGGCGGGGGCAGGACGGAGGCGGAGGAGGGGGGCGGGGAGCCGGGCGAGGGGCAGGGCGCGGGAGCTGGCTCAGCCCCCCGGAAGGCGTGGCGCTCCTCACACAGCCCCATGTCGGACAGGGCGCGGTGCAAGGGCAGGCGCTGCAGGGGCAGGCGGCCGTTGGGGGCCACGGTGATGCTGCGGGAGATGGGCCGGTGGGCGGTGGCGTCGGCGGCGGGCAGGTAGGAGAGGCGCCCGCGGTAAGTGTGCATGGAGGCCAGGCGCACCAGAGTGCCCAGCGTGAAGCGGGCGGCGCCCATGTGCCGGTACTTCTCGCTCTCGATGTCCACGTCCGAGACGAAGCCCCAGGCCACGCTGAGGCAGGAGAAGCAGCGGGCGCCCGAGGCCGTGGTGACGGCCACCAGGTCCAGCGGGGCCACAGCCGCATGGCACAGCAGCAGGGCGCAGTTCAGCAGCAGCTCCAGGCCCAGCACCTGCTCCAGCCTGCTGGGGGGCAGGATTGGGGTGAGCCGACCGGCCGGGGGGTGCAGCCCCCTGGCAAACCACCCCCCACCCCGCTGCCCCTTGCTGCAGGGGGAGCTGCTCGCCCCAGCTCCCAAGGGGACACATGGGGAGAGCAGGTTGGGCAGGAGGTGTGGGATAGGGGAGGGCCTCCCCCCACCCTCCACAACCCCCATTTGCTCCCCATGCACCCGCCCAGCCCCAACTCCCCTTCCTGAGCCGGGTATAGAACCCGGAAATCCTGACTCTCAGACCCTGCCCCCGCCCCCCCACTAGACCCCCTTCTCTTCTCAAAGCCAGAGAGAGAACCCAGGCATCCGGGCTCCCAGGCCCCCCGTCCCCAACACACCCCCACTAGCGCTGCCCTTACCCGGCATTACAGTTGATGGCTCCGGCCAAGGCGTTCCCCGAACCACTCGGTAAAATCCCAACCGGCATCTTGATCGCCTGCTCCCAGTCGGGGCGCTCCATCAGCCCGTTGAGAACCTGCCCGGCACAAAGGTGAACCGCTGTGGGATCTAGTGGTTAGAGTAGGCGGGGCTGGGAGCCAGGACTCCTGGGTTCTCTCCACAGCTCTGGGAAGGGAGTGGAGGCTAGTGGTGAGAGCAGGGGGGGCCTGGGAGTCAGGACTCCTGGGTTCTTTCCCTGGCTCCGTGAGGGGAGCACGGTCAGACCTACAGCAGGGGAGGGTGCCAGGGACGTTATGGCCGGGGAAGGGGTGGGGCATTACCTCATATAGGAGCCCATCCCCCGAGATGGCGACGATCCCATCCCATTCTGCCAGGTTGATGCCCTTCACCAGCTCCCGGGCGTGGTTTGGCCTCTCTGGGAGCAGGAGGAAAGAGACAGGGTATCAGACAGCCCGTCGCCCTGCCCCCTGCCCCCCAGGCCCTTCCCCCCCCACCCCTCGCCCTGCCCCCCAGCCCGCAGGCCCCTCGCCCTGCCCCCCAGCCCCTTCCCCCTCCTCCCCAGCCCATTGCCCTGCCCCACAGGCCCTTCTCTCTCCCGCCCGCCCCCGGTCCCCCGTCACCTGTCTGGATCAAGTTGAAGCTGATGTCCGCCTCCGTGATCATGGGCAGCACGTGGGTCTGGCACCACTGGAGGGCCAGGCCCCTGCCCCCAAACGGGTTCAGCAGCAGCAGTAGCCGGCGTGGGCGTGGCAGGAGGCTGGGAGCGATGTCTGAAAGGAGAGTGGGGAGAGCAGGTCAGGGGAACCCTGCCTGGCGCTGAGATGCAGCTGCCTCTGGGGTGAGGCGCGGGGGCTGGGTATACAGGGAGCCCTTGCCCAGTGCTGAGACGTGGCCCCTCTGGGGCCAGTTACGCAGGGACCCCTCGCCCGGCATTGAGACGCGGCTGCCTCTGGGGTGGGGCGCGGGAGTACAGGAATTGTAATGGAATGCTGAACTGTTGAGCCACCAGATCCCCGTGGGCACCACACACCTCGCTGGAGCTAATCTCAGCCGTCCCTGCCCTTCCCCCCGGCAGCACATTAAAGGTTGATGGAAGGCCCAGCCGGGCGAGGGAAGCCCTGTACTCTGGCCAGATCTGATACAGACGCCGGCCGTGTTAGCAGCCCTGCCGCTTCCTGTACACAAGGTTCACGCTCCGGGCTGCCAAGAGCGAGCCAGAGGGAAGACATGGAAACACCAAATGCTGCAACCAGGAAGCATAAAAAACCCCAACATATACCCACATCCCCCCGCAGGCTCCAATCACCCGGTCTCGCCTCAAAGCCCCTGAATTGCTCAGCTTCGCTAGCCCACCCATTGGCAAAGCTCCCCAAGGAGAGGGACAATCTGCAGGGTGCTCCTTCAGTTCCGCTCCGAGCAAAATGGGTACATGCTTTCACTTCCCCGAAGCCTGTCGCTAGGCTGACAAGTCCAGGCATTGCCAATTTTTGGTGCCTGCTTTATACTGCGGAGAACCGTGGCTTATGGAACAGCAGGTGTCCAGCAGAGAGCTCAAGGAACAGGGGGAAAAAGGCTGCCGGTTTCAGAACAGCTCGGCACGCATTGGCTGGCAACACGAAAACACCAGAGCCAGGCTGGGCGTTGGGTGCACGGATAAAAACCTTGCAGGGCAGTTGCAATTAAAGCCAGACTTAACCCTGTTCAAACAGCAAGCCCCAGCAATGCGGAGGGCAGCTGGCCAAACCTGAAAAACCAGAAACCAGCTTAGAAGTGTTTGGACACGGTAGGAGGACAACAAGCTGTTGCCATGAAACCTCGGAGGCAAGGAGCGAGATCTCCCAGGCGAAAGGGTCAAACTCCAAACACCAAAGCCTGACAGCCTAAATGCACAAGTTGGGGAACATTCGTATCCCAAGAGACGACGCACGCCCAGCCGAAGGCGCACGCTTTCATAAATGCATGAAGTATGGACATTTTGCAGCAGTTTGCCGCACCCATGCGGTCTGAGCGGGGACTCGTATTCCAGACAATCCAGATGAGACGTCGTTCTGGGACCGATCACGTGTGATGCCAAAGAGCCTGAAGAGCGAAAGTGAATATTCGTGGCAAGACTTGACAACTGGCCCAGGAGCAGAGGTCTCCGTTGCGTCCGACGGGATTTACAATCGCCTTCGACCCCAACCAGAGTCGAGGTCACCTCATGCAGCCGTGACTTGCCCTGGAGGCCAGCCCAGGCCGGCTCATCGCAGAAATGACTTACAGAGACAACGGCTTTGCGTTCAGAGCGCATGGGATCAAAGACCAACGACCTTCTCGGCCACCGCGTGGCAGCCACGATGGAAGAATTCGACGGAGGATTTGATCTTGGACGTTGGAAAGAAGATCCAGTAGAAAACAACAGGCCACGATTCACCGCCACGGGATTTCAGTCATTTTGATCGCAAGCAAATGGAAACGCTGAGGAAATCAGAGAGCCAAGAAAAATCCCACAGCAGGGAAGAGCCATCCTTCGCTCTTCCGAGTTAGACAGACAGACACCGATAGCAGCTCCTGGCCATAGTCCTGCACAGCTCCGGATGGCACGACAGCTCAGCGCTCCCGATCCGGCTTTGGAAAAGAATCTATGGAGAGATTCCAAGCCTAGAACCAGGCGATCACGTTCGTGACCGAGGGGACAGAGAAAAAGGATGGTGAACTCCAGCTGTCGAGTGCCCTGATCGCACGGGATTGACACGTCTCTGGTCCGTTCTTCGGGAGGAACGAGCCAGAGAGCGAACCCCCCCCCCGCAGGTGGCGGATGCAGAGCGAGGCACCAACCGCTGAAGGATGCCAGGCCGACCACGGCCAGGCGGTGCAGCGAACGGCCAGCCAGGCGGCCAAGCTGCGACACAGTCGGGTCACGTAATGAGGAACCCAGGACAATATTAGACTGATCCGCCCTGAGCTTCTTAGCCAGCGTGACAGTGGCAGGAGGGTGGGACGTGGAGGCTGGTTATACATGGACCCCTCGCCTGGCACGGAGGCATAGGAAGAGGGCCCTTTACTGAGCCCCCTACCCCACTCCAGGCTGCATAGCGCCCCCCTAGGGCCCAGCCCAGACTGCCAGGGGAGAGCGCCCTGTCCAGCAGGGTGAGGGAAGTAGATAAGTGAGCCCGGAGGATGTGCGGGGAGGAAAGATTAACCCAGAACCACCACCACACACTGCAGAAGGAACGCTGGGGCACGGAAACACTCATCCATTTCCTAGTGCCTGCCCACTGGGGCCTGGGAGCCAGGACTCTTGGGTTCTCTCCCTGGCTCTGGGAGGGGAGTGGGGTATAGTGGTTACAGCAGGGAACCAGGACTCCTGGGTTCTATCCCCAGCTCTGGGAGGGGAGCAGGGTCTAGTGGTTAGAGCGGGGGGGGGAGGGCTGGGAGCCAGGACTCCTGGGTTCTAATCCTGGCTCTGGGAGGGTAGCAGGGTCTAGTGGTTAGAGCGGGAGCCAGGACTCCTGGGTTCTAACCCTGGCTCTGGGAGGGGCATGTAATCAAGTGGTTGGAGGGGGGTGGATGCTCCTCACTCCAAGTCAAAAGTTCCCCGGTTATCGTACCAGGCGGAGACGGCTGCACTTTATACCCAGGGCTGATAGTGGGGCAGGTTCTGCAGGGTCCCCAGCCCAGAGAGGCAGCGCTGATACCCCCCCAATACACCCTCTGCCCAGCGTGCCCCACTCATGCACCTCCACTGCACCCATGCACACCCCTGCCAGAGCCCCCCACCCTGTCCCTAGGCACCCCCTGGAGCCAACCCCCATGCCACCATGGCATCTGCCCCCCAGCCAGCCCCGCCTTCAGCACCCCCCATCCCTCAGCAGGTGCAGAGAGGTGGGGAGCCAGTGCCGAAGGCAACTCCCAGTCCCTCCAGGACGGATCCTGCCCCCCCAGGGTTTGGGAGGCTCCTTGAGAGGCCCTGATGTGGGAGGGATTAGACCAAGTGTGTGGGGGGGAGAGATGGGGCCCCCAAGGGGAGCCTAGGGGATGGAGGACAAGGAATCTGACAGCCCCACCTTCAAGACAATCCATTGACCTTTGGCCACGCTGTGGAAGACAAAGGAGCCCAGCCCAGCCCGGCCCCTGGATCCCCGCCCGGGACAAGGAAAGGACGGGGCCGCACCCGGCCTGCAAGTTCCCTGAACCGAGGCGTTGCCATCCGGGCCCCAAGCATGCCAGGCACCACCCGGGTACTGGTTCCCCAGCCCCACCTGCGGGCACACACAATCCAGATAGCCTGCCTCCCAGCTGCCCCGTACTCTAGGGGCTGGACCCCTCTCCCAGGGCTGGGGAGAGAACCAGGCATCCTGATCCCAGCTCCCCATCCCACCCGCCAGACTCCCCCTCTCCTTCCAGGGCCAGGGAGAGAACCCAGGCATCCGGGCCCCCATCCTGTGCCTGTAAAACCCACCAAGGGCAGTTCAGCCTAGCAGGCGAAGCTAGAGGGGGCAGGGGTCCCCTCTTCACCGGGTCTGGTTTTGGGGCTCTCCAGCAGCTGAGATCACGGAGCCATCGCTGGCTGCAACCCCCTGTCCCGGGCACACATTCAAGGCCGGGGCAGTGAAACATCCGAGGGTGGCTGACGTCCCATCTCCAGGCCCCAGGTGGAACCATCTCTGGGTCTCCACAAAGCATCTGTTTTATTATTGTTACGGAGTGTCGAACCAAACAGAACGGGTTCTGGGAGCCAGGACGCCTGGGTTCTATCCCCAGCTCTGGGAGGGGAGTGCGGTCTAGTGGTTAGAGGTGGGGGCTGCTGGGAGCCAGGACTCCTGGGTTCTATTTCTAGCTCTGAAAGTGCGGTCTAGCAGGTGAGGGCGATAGGGGTGGGGGCTGGGAGCCAGGACTCCTGGGTTCTCACCCCAGTTCCGAGAAGGGAGCAGGGCAGACGGCACAGCGACGGCCTTACCTGTGTCACTGGAGATGGGGATACCCAGCACCAGGCACTTGATGGCAGCCGCCCATTTCTCCGCCACCACTTGGTTCTTCTCGTAGTCGTCGGCCCCATCCACCTGGAAGGTCCGTGCCGCTCTCTGCCGCCCGCGCCCCGACCCCACCGCCACCTTCCTCTTCTTCAGCGGGTAGGCGTAGACCGAGAAATACGCCGCCCGGTCGGCTGGCGCCCGGCTGCGCAGCGTGTGGCAGCCCACCACCTCGGCCAGGGGCACCACGGTGCGCTGGTCCGTCTCCGGCTTGGGCACTAGCCGCTGGATGTGCAGCGCCGTCTGGGTTAGGCTGAGGGCGTAGCGGGAGCCCTTGGAGGGGTAAGCCCCAAACTCCCCGTGAAGCAGCGTCTCGGCGCCCTCGCCGTACGGGCCCAGGACGAGGCTCATCTTCCCAGCGGTACCGTGGCCCGCCCAGCCTTCCCCAGCAGGCTCAAGCCGCACCTCGGGTGGGTCCTTCCAGCCCCATCCACTCTCCCCCAGTTCACCACCCCACCCCACCCAAACCGCCACTAGGATATGGCCCGCTCCTGGGCAGGGGGGTGGATCAGCACCGGGCCGGCGGGCCAGGGAACAACTAACCCCGCTAGAAGTGTCCAGACCCAACCCCCAAGTCTGTTCTGCTGCCTCTGGCCCACCCAGACTCCGGTGAGATCGTCACACCCCAAGACGCCCCATCCCGGAGGGGAGCGCCCCGGGGCAGGAATCTTGGGGAATCTCAAGCAGCCGAGGAATGAGAACCGGCCTGACTAAGCGGCTCAGCAGGGGGATGGGCCCGCAGGGATCCAGAAGCCGGCTTTAGCCTTTCCCCTCCCGAGGGGCCCAGCGGGGAGGGGGGAGCTGAGTTGGGTCCAGCCCTCTCCCCCCTCCCCGATGTCTGCGTTCGCCTGGCGCGGGGGGGAGCCCGGCTAGGCAGGAGGGAACCAGGAGCCACTAGGATTTTTAAAGACACTTAGAAAGTTTCTTTCCACCCCCCCCCTCCCACCGGCCCGCAATGGGGCCCGGGGAAACGGTGGGGTTGGAACCGATCCAGACCCCCCCAGCTAGGGACGCAGGCGGGGAGCAGCCTGGCCCCACGCTCTAGGGCAGGGGGGCTGGGAAATGGCTCCCCCCACAGGGCTGACACCTGCCACCATCACCTGCCCCCGGCAGCAGGTGCTTCCCCTCGCCCCCCTCTTCGTCCCTCGCCCCCCTTCCCTCTGGCCCCTCTGCCCCTGGACCTGCCTCCCTCCCTCTCTCCAGGAAGTGCTTCCAGCCAGCACTAGCCGGCCCCATAAATGGGGAGGCGTGGCTGGCTCCAGCCAATCACAGAGCTGCCCTTCCAGTCTCACCAATCAGGGCGCTCGACACCCACCCCCACCTCCACTCCTACTCCCGGACCAGGCGGCGGCCACCTTTGTGGTGGGCAGCACCAGCCCCGCCGGCTTCGCCCTCCTTCCGAAAGCCCCTGTGGCGGCCATCTTTGTTGTGGGCGGAAAGGTCTGGCTCCATCCTCCTCCCTGCGATTCAATGGGATGTGGCGGCCCTTTTGAGTGTGGGCAAGGGAGATTGTTTCCTCCCTGTATGAACCGACGCAGTGGGGCGGCCATCTTTTTTCTGGGAACTAGGCCCTGCCTTTATTCCCAGCCCTCCTATAGAAATCAAATGGGCATTACGGCCATCTTGGATGTGGGCAAAGAAAATTGCTTCTCCCTCCATAACAGCTAATGCAGATGGCGGCCATATTTAGTAGGGGAAATGCAGAGCTGGACTCCCATTGTGCTAGGAGCTGTACATCAGTTATTAGGGGTATTACGGTAGCACCTAGGAGCTCCAATCACGGCCCAGGACCACATTGCGCTATTATTATTTCTACCAGGTTAGGGTTATCATATTTTAATTTTTAAAAAGGAGGACTCTCCATGGGGCCCTGGCCCCGCCCCAACTCCGCCCTCAGCCCCCCCAACTCTGCCCCCTCCCCTGAACGCTCCGCTCCCTGCTCCTCCCCTTCCCCTGCTTCCTGCGAATCAAATGTTCGTGGGAAGCCTGAAACAGGGAGGCAGCAGGTAAGCTGGGGCTGGGGCGGGGTGCAGCGCGGCCCAGTCCGGGCCCCCTGGCTGAGCAGCTCCCTTCGGTGGCCGGACGGCCGGCTCAGGCCAAGAGGCTCTGGCCCTGGCATCTCCCGCCCGGCTTGGGCCCTGGGGCGCTGGCCCCCACCCAAGTGCCCGCACCCCCGGCCGAGCACCACGCTGGCCCCCGGCCAAGTGCCCGCGCCCCCGCCCCTGGCCCCGGCTCCGGCCGAGCACCACGCCCCCGTCCCCGGCCAAGCACCGCGCAAGCCCCGGCGCCCAGCCAAGTGCCCGCGCCGCCGGCCCCGGCCCCCGGCCAAGCACCGCGACCCTAGCCCCGGCCGAGCACCGCGCCGGCCCCGGCCCCCGGCCAAGTGCCCGCACTGCCGGCCCCGGCTCCGGCCGAGCACCGCACCCCCGGCTCTGGCTGAACACCGCGCCGGCCTTCAGCCAAGTGCCTGCGCCCCCGGCCCTGGCCGAGCACCGCACCGCCCCCGGCCCCTAGCCAAGTGCCCGCGCTGCCGGCCCCAGCCGAGCACCGCGCCCCCGGCCGAGCACCGCGCCCCCGGCCCCTGGCCGAGCACCACGCGCCGGCCCCGGCCCCCGGCCAAGCACCGCGACCCCGGCCCCGGCCGAGCACTGCACCTGTGCCGGCCCCCAGCCAAGTGCCCGCACCGTCGGCCCCGGCTCCGGCCAAGCACCGCACCCCCGGCCGAGCACCGCGCCCCCGGCCCCGGCCCTGGCCGAGCACTGCACCACCCCCGGCCCCCAGCCCCGGCCACGCACCCACCGCCCCAGCCCCTGCCGAGCACCGCACTGGCCCCCGGCCCGCACCGCTGGGCCCTCCCTCCCTATTTTCCCGGACATGTCCGCCTTTTTGGGATTTCCCCCCGGACGGGGATTTGAGGCCCAAAAAGCCAGACATGTCCGGGAAAATCCGGATGTATGGTAACCCTATACCAGGTGTTAATACGGTGCCGCCCAAGAGCTCACAGTCTAAGCACCCACAGTGGTTTAAGTTTATTATAAGTAACAAATTAATAATAAATTAATAAATAATAATTTGTAATAAAAAACAACACATTATTTGCATTGTGCTAATACTTAAAGGCATCAATCAGACTCTATGTATTATTTTTAATAATGAGACACACACTATTATTCTAGTCTATTCCTCCCATATTGGTATATAGATTTTTTGTCCCATCTGTGTGGTAACCAATTCCTCCCCTCCTCCTACCCCCCAAGATTAAAATGTACAAATAATTGTGTATTAATGGCAACCAGAGAGACCTGAAAATGAACGAACGGAAGAAGTTTTCCATTGTAAAATGAATATCTGGTAACATTAAAACGCAGGCATGTGTCAATGTCTTGTAAACGTTCTGCAGAAAACGTTTCCTTTCAATACGGGCCAAAGGTTTCCTTTCGGCCACTTCCTTTGGACTTTGATGTTCTCCGTGATAAGGCAACACAATAGAAACGCTTAAAGGTGTCCATGAGGCCGAAAGGAAGCAACTCGGGATGAATTATTTTGCCCAAACAGGTGAGATTTCCACTTGAGGGAGGAAACGAAATTGCAACATGTCAGAATTCCCCGTGGATCTGAGGCGCAGTCACTGTGGTCTAGTCTAGTGTCCAAACTAGTCTAGTCCGGCTAGTCTAGTCTGTCCAGTCACCAAATTCGGATCTGTTCTGCGCTATTCCGGTCTAGTGACCATGTATATTGACCATGTACTCTAGTTAACGCCAATAGCCACATTCTGTTCTGCTCTAGTATCCCCGGCCCAGCCTAGTCTAGCCCCAATCTCCGTGATAACTGATCTGGCTGGACTCCATAAACTCTATCAGCTGCTCTATTATAGTTCGGAGTCCTCCAGCACCATCGAGCCCGCCGGCCGGAGCGTCGCACGTCTGGCCCCAGCGGGGCTCTGCCTGCCGCCGCGCTGCCATAGAGCGGAGCGCCCGCTCCCATCAGCCCCCGCGCGGCCCCGCCTCCTTCCTTCCCAGGCCGAGCCGCCACCGCCGCCATGGTAAGCCGGGGGGGGGCGCGGGGGAATCCGCCGCCATCCGCCGGGTGGGGGGCGCCGATCCCGGGCCCGGGGCTGTGGGGGGCCGTGGCGGGGCCCCGGGGGGCCGGATCGCCCTGAATGGGCGGGGAGCCTCCATCGCCGGGGCCTCCCCGCGCCCATGCGGGGAGCTGGGTGGGCTCCTGCCCGGGGACAGCTGGTGCGGGGCGGGCAAGGGGAGGGGTCTGGGGGGTGGCATGTGAGAGTGGGGGGCACCCAGCCGGGGTGGGGGTGCCCTGTACGGGGAGGGAGATGGGGGGGCACCCAGCAGGGGAGGGTACGGGGGGCACCTAGCGGGGGTGGGGGGATACCAGTGGGGGTTGGGGGAGGGTACGGGGGGCACCCAGTGGGGAGTGGGGGAGGGTACGGGGGGCACCTAACAAGGGTGGGGGGATCCGGGTGGGGGGTGGAAGTGGGTACGAGGGGCACATAGCGGGGATGAGGGGGCACCAAGTGGGGGAGGGTACGGGGGGCACATAACAGGGGTGGGGGGATCCGGGTGGGGGGTGGAGGAGGGCACGAGGGGCACATAGCGGGGATGAGGGAGCACCCAGTGGAGGAGGGTACGAGGGGCACATAACAGGGGCGGGGGGATCCGGGTCGGGGGTGGAAGAGGGTACGAGGGGCACATAGCGGGGATGAGGGGGCACCCAGTGGAGGAGGGTACGAGGGGCACATAGCGGGGATGAGGGGGCACCCAGTGGAGGAGGGTACGAGGGGCACATAACAGGGGTGGGGGGATACCAGTGGGGGATGGGGGGGTACCTTGTGCAGAGGCTGGGAAGGGGGTCATATAAGAGGAGGTGAGGGGGCACATGGGGCACCAAGTGGGGTGGGAGTTGGGGGGACCTGTGGAGCAGAGGGCATGGAGGTTACCTGGAGTGGGGGGGAGCACCCAGCGGGGGAGGATACAGAGGGCACCCAGTGTGGGGGGTACTGTGGGGCATAGGGTCTGAGAGGAGGGGTGGCACTGGTGGGTGGGCTGTTTGGGGGAGGCTGGGGGGGTTCACCCATAAGGGGCAGGATGAGGAAGGGAGGACCTGGGGATTGGGGGGGCATGAGGAGCTGGGGGGACACGGCATGGGGGAGGCTGCTGTGGGCACCCTGGGGTGGGGGGGGGTTCTAATTTGCCTGGGAGCAGTGGCTGTTGGGGCAGCGGCAGCAGGGGATGGGGTGACTTACGGGGTGCTGGGTGCATGGGAGAGTCGGGGCACCCCTCAGACCCATAGCTTGGGGAGTCCTGGGGGGACACTGAGGCAGGGGCCCTGACGGTGTCTGTCCCCCCCCAGGGTGTCGATATCCGACACAACAAGGACCGCAAGGTCCGCCGCACGGAGCCCAAGAGCCAGGACATCTACCTGCGCCTGCTGGTCAAGGTAACGCCCCCCGCCAGGACGCCTGGGTTCTCTCCGCTGGGGGAGGGGGGTGGGGAGTAAGGACTTCTGGGATCTGTCCCTGGCTCTGGGAAGGGGAGGGGGGGCTGGGAGCCAGGACACCTGGGTTCTGTGCTTGGCTCTGCCGCTGACTGATGTGACCTGTGCAAGCCCAGCCGGTAGAGCCCTTCACTGCCTCAGTTTCCCCTGGGTGCCTGCGGGGTGGGGGTGGGGCGAAGCGCTCCCCCTGACGGCCGTGTCCCCCCCCAGCTGTACCGTTTCCTGGCGCGCCGCACCAGCTCCCGCTTCAACAAGGTCGTCCTGAAACGCCTCTTCATGAGCCGCACCAACCGCCCGCCGCTCTCCCTCTCTCGCATGGTAAGTGGGGACCGAGGGGAGGGGAGGGTCTGCTGGTGCCCCTCGACCGCGGCCCCTGATGGCTCTACACGGCCCCAAACCCCGTCCTGCGGCCCTATGCGGCCACGGCCCCTGCCAGGCCGGCCCGTCCCGCGGCCCCTGACGGGCCGGCCCGACCTGCGTCCCTCGACCCCTGTGCTGTTCCATTTGACTCGACATCCGGACTCCTGGGTTCTCCTCCTGCCTGAGTCCCTGTACCCTGGAGATACTGACAGCGTGTCCGGGGAGGGCCATGTCCCAGGGGGCACTGCCCAGAGTCGGGGGGGGTCTCACTGAGCTTCTGCCCCCTTCCTGCCCCAGATCCGCAAGATGAAGCTCCCGGGGCGGGATAACAAGACGGCCGTGGTGGTGGGAACCGTCACCGACGACATCCGCATCCACGACATCCCCAAGCTGAAGGTGAAACTGGTTCTGGGAGGGGAATGGGGGGTGGAGGGGGAGCCAGGACTCCTGGATTCTCTCCCCAGCTCTGGGAGGGGAGTGGGGGGGGGGCTGGGGGCCAGCACTGGGGCTGTCACTGACCCGTCTCTCCTGGCAGGTCTGTGCCCTGCGGGTGACCCAAGGAGCCCGTAGTCGCATCCTGAAGGCAGGGGGTCAGATCATGACCTTTGACCAGCTGGCCATGGCAGCCCCTAAGGGCCAGGGCACCGTGCTGCTCTCGGGTGAGTCCTCCCACGCCCTCTGCTGGGACAGGCACCGGCCCTGCCCCACACAACAGGCAGCGGGGGGCAGCTGGGCTGCAGGGCCGGGGCTCAGCAGGGGGCGCTGTCCCCGGGCAGCCAGTTTGAACAGGGTGGGGTGTTGGGGCCTGCACTGTTAGTGCTGTTGAAATTTACCTGCCCTACCCCAGAGGGGCCGTGTTCCAGCACCAGGCGAGGGGTCCCTGTGTACCCAGCCCCCGCGCTCCACCCCAGAGGGGCTGTATCCCAGCACTGGGTATAGGGTCCCTGTGTACCCAGCCCCCGTGACCCACCCCAGAGGGGCTGCGTTTCTGCGCTGGGCAAGGGGTCCCTGTATACTCAGCCCCCGCGCCCCACCCCAGAGCTGGCCGCCCCAGGCGAGGGGCCCTACATAGAATTATAGAACTGGAAGGGACTTCAAGAGGTCATTTAGTCCAGCCCCCTGCACTCATGGTAGGACGAAGGATTATCTAGGCCATTCCTGACAGGTGTTTGTCCAACCTGCTCTTAAAAATCCCCAGAGATGGAGATTCCACAACCTCCCTGGGCAATTTATTCCAGTGCCTAACCACCCTGGCAGGAAGTTTTTTCTATTGTCCAACCTAAACCGCCCTTGCTGTAATTTAAGCCCATTGCTTCTTGTCCTCTCCTCGGAGGTTAATAAGAACAATTTTTCTCCCTCCTCCTTGTTACAACCTTTTATGTACTTGAAAACTGTTATCCTGTCGCCTCCCAGTCTAGTCGTCTCTTCTCCAGACTAAACAAACCCAATGTTTTCAGTCTTCCCTCATAGCTCATGTTTTCGAGACCTTTAATCATTTTTGTTGCCGTTCTCTGGACTTTCTCCAATTTCTCCTCGTCTTTCCTGAAATGTGGCGCCCAGAACTGGACCCAATACTCCAGTTGAGGCCTAATCACCGTGGAGTAGAGCGGAAGAATTACTTCTCGTGTCTTGCTCACAACACTTCTGCCAATACATCCCAGAAGGATGTTTGCTTTTTTTGCAGCAGCGTTACACTGTTGTGGTCCCCCAGATCCTTTTCTGCCGTACTCCTTCCTAGGCCGCCGTCATTTCCCAGTTTAAAGAACAGAAGTACTTGTGGCACCTTAGGACTAACAAATTTATTTGAGCATAAGCTTTCGTGGGCTAAAACCCACTTCATCGGATGCATTCATTGTATGTGTGCAACTGATTGTTCCTTCCTAAGTGGAGCACTTTGCATTTCATAGATTCTAGGACTGGAAAGGACCTCGAGAGTTCGAGTCCAGTCCCCTGTCCTTATTGAATTTCATCCTATTGACTTCAGACCATTTCTCCCGTTTGTCCAGATCGTTTTGAATTTTAATCCTGTCCCCCAAAGCGCTCGCAACTCCTCCCAGCTTGGTATCGTCCGCAAACGTTATCCGTGTTCTCTCTATGCCATTATGTAAATCAGATATTGAGCAGAACCGATCCCTGCGGGACCCCACTCGTTCAGCCCTTCCAGCCTGACTGAACCACTGATCGCTACTCTCTGGGGACGGTTTTCCAACCAGTTCTGCACCCCCCTTATAGTGGCTCCATCTAGGTTGGCTTTCCCTAGTTTGTGCATGATCAGGTCTGCGGGACAGTATCAGAAGCCTCCCTAAAGTCAAGCTCTACCCTGCCTGGCCTGGGAGTTGCCTTGGGCACAGCTGTGGTGGGGCTCCTGGCGCAGAAGAACGGGGCTCTCACCGCCGTGCCCTGGCACATGGAGTTGCTGGCCCCCGAGCTCTGCATAGGGCCAGGCTGCCCCTGTGGGCTGGTGGCCGGAGCAGCCCTCCTTGCGCTGTCTCTGAGCCAGAGGCCACGTCCTTCCCTCCGGGCCTTTCCTGGGAGTTGGGGTGGGGGCTGCGCACCCATGCGAGGGGTCACTGTTGGTGTAACGCTGTCTCCCCACAGGGCCCAGGAAGGGACGCGAGGTGTACCGGCACTTTGGCAAGGCCCCTGGCACCCCCCACAGTCACACCAAGTGAGTGCAAACCCCCTCCCGCCCCTGCTCCAGGTCCCACTTCTTGTGCCTGACCCAGCTGGGCTGAGCACGACCCCTGGCTGGGGGAAAGGCTGGGTAATAGAGGCATATCCCCAGAGTGGATCATGTTCTTGTGGGGGTCAGGACTGCTGGGTTCTCTCCCTTGCTATGGGAGGGGAGTGGGGTCTGGTGGTTGCGGGGCTGGGAGCCAGGACTCCTGGGTTCTCTCCCTGGCTATGGGGGCAGGGGGGGAGCCAGGACTCCCAGAGACACTAGAGCCCCGTGACCTGCCCCACTAATGCGTTGGGTCATGTCTGAAAACAACGCCCCCTTGTGCTGCCCCTGGAGCCGGCACCAGCCGTGTGCCCAGCTCCTGCGGGCACCTCGCTGCAGGGTGCCCCCAGGGCCTTCCACCCCTGGAGAGGGGGCGGGGGGCAGCCTGTGAACTGGGCCTGAGCTGAGGGGGGGAATCCCTGGCATGGGGGGCAGTGCTAACCCCTCTCTCCCCTCCCTGCAGGCCCTACGTGCGCTCCAAGGGGCGGAAGTTCGAGCGGGCTCGGGGCCGCCGCGCCAGCCGGGCCTACAAGAACTAACGGCGCTGGCCCGCACCTGCCTGTGTCCAATAAATGGGTCAGAACCGTGGGCTGGCGTCTGCTGTGTTTGCTTGCGGGGCAGTGCCCTTCCCCCCACTAACCCACAGGGGTTACGTCCCAGCGCTGGGCGAGGGGTCCCCGTATACCCAGCCCCCATACCCCATCCCAGAGGGGCCATGTCCCAGTGCAGGGCGAGGGGTCCCCGTTACACCCAGTCCCCACACCCCATTCCAGAGGGGCCATGTCCCGGGGGGACCCCCATATACCCAGCCCCCCCTTGCCCCAGAGGGGCCATGTCTCAGCGCCAGGGGAGGGGTCCCCATATACCCAGCCCCTGCGCCGTGCCCCATCTCGGCAGATGAGGAATCCCTGGATAACCAGCTCCACTGCCGTGGGGCTGTGTCTCAGCACCAGGGGAGGGGTCCCTGGATAAGTAGCCCCTGGGCTGCCCCAGGTTGCAATAGCATCTGTATTTGCCCCTGTCCCTCTCCCACAGACAGCAGCTGTGAGGGGGGCAGGGCTAGGTTTTGGGGGCAGCTGCCCCTTCCAATGGGGCTCAGGCTCCTCCGGGGGGCTGTGGGCTGCTTGGGGCCGGTGAGCTGTGTTGCGCATGCTCGCTCTCTCTCTCTCTCACACACACACACCCCATCTGTTTGGCCCCAGGGCTCTGCTGGAGTCAGTGGGGCAGAGAAGAGCCCAGCAGGTGCCTCACTTATGCTGCAAGTGGCCAGTGCCTTGCCCCTCCAGCCAACTTCCCCCCGGGGAGAGCTGGGGCCAGGCCATGCTCTAACCACTAGACCCCACTCCCCTCCCAGAGCCTGGGAGAGAGAGAACCCACAATCCCACTCTCTCAAGGGAGAGGCCCAGGGCTTTCTCCTGCTCCCCATGGCTGTGGGGCAGGGCTGTGCCCCCAGGGAGGGCATAGGTTGCAATACAGGTGGCTTATTGGAGGGGGGGCCCTGCTCACGGATGTCTCCTCACCGCCGTTCCCAGGAACAAATGGTTTATTTCCAACCAAAAGCAGGGACAGGTTGCAAATAATCCACGAACCCACCCAGACAGAGAGCAGCAGGGTTGGGGCCAGTGGCCCTGCAGCCCCCCCCGTTTGGCAAAGGTGGGGAATTGCCTCCCCTCTCCAGGCACCCCCAAATGGCTTGAGCCCGGGGACAGGACCAGCTGGGCAGGAGGGGGAGAAAAAGTGGGAAACAGAAGCAGCAAAGCTGAGGACAGAACCCAGGAGTCCTGGCTCCCAGCCCCAGTGCGCTCTAACCACTTGACACCATTTCTCTCCCTGACTCTAGGAGGGGAGTCTGGACTAGTGGTTAGAGCAAGGGGGTTGGGGTCCTGGGAGTCAGGACTCCTGGGTTCTATCCCTGCCTCCACCCTGGGCTGAGCATGGTCTTTCTGTACCTCGCTTTACCCGCACCTGTGTGGAAGGGGGAATGAGAGGGATCCAGCTGCCTCCAGCGCCCCGATACCATCCCATCCTCCTGCCTTCGTGGGCTGGAATCAGGGGGAGGGCTCGGCCCCTCCCCCACCCATAGCCCCCTCCCAGTGTGGACCCCCCCAAGAGGGGGCATTGCGGGGCCAAATGCCCTATCCAGGCTGCCACATAGATCAGCTACAGCTGAGAGCAGGACCCCCAGTGAGCCCCCTTGGATGACCCCCCAGATCTCCCTTCCCCCCAGTCACTGGCAGGGGGGAATCCAGGGCCCCTGTACCAGCCCCACACCTGTCAGCTCTGGGGGGAGGCGGGGAATCCCCAAGGCCCACCTCCCCCTGGGGGCAGAGGCAGACCCCCCTGCCTAGGCCAGCCCCATGGGCTCATGCAGCAGGCAGGCCAGGTAGCAGCAGATGGCCCAGGCCCGCCCCACCTGGCCCTCCATGGTGGGGGGCTGGACCCCCCGCAGGAAGCGGAAGCGCAGGGCCTTGTCGGCCAGGCTGGCCAGGCTGAGCACCTGCCGGCTGGCCTCCCCCTGCTGGGCGCTGAGGGCCACGGGCCCATCCCGCAGGAAGGGGGGCAGCCCCGGCCCCCCTTCCCTGCCCCGCAAGGCGGCGCTGCAGCAGAAGGCCAGGAAGCCGCTGGGGGCGGCCAGGGCGCAGCCCTGCAGGGCGTAGAGCTGCCGGCCCCGGCCCTCGAAGCAGAGCTGGGCGCAGTCCAGCACCACCAGCGGGACGCCCCCAACCCGCGCCGCCCGCTGCGGCTCGAACCGCTCCACGTAGCGCGGGCTGCACCGCACCGGCACCTGCGGGAGAGGGGGCGGCAGAGTCAGGCCCTGCTGGGAGGTGGGGGGGCTCCAGGCCACTCCCCCTTCCCAGGTGGGGGACTGTCCCTCCAGGCCACACCCCTTCCCAGGTGGGAGGACCAGCCCCTCCAGGTCACACCCCCTTCCCATGTGAAGATGGGACTATGCTCCCCCCATATGGGGGGGCTGACCAGTCCCTCCAGGCAACCCCTGCCCCGGGGGGGGCACCCGTCCAAGCAATGCCCCCTCCCCATGTGAGGGGTGGACCAGTCCCTCCAATCTGTTCTGCACACAGATTCTCCCCTGCTCCCCTCTAGGGGGCGCCGGCTCCCATCCTGCCCCAGGACAGGGACTGGCTGGCTCAGGGGGTGGGGAATGGGGCCTGTCCCCCTAGGGGGCGCCGGCCCCAGGGTGGGGGCTCACCTGGGCCAGCCGGGTCTCCATGAGCTGGGTCCAGCCGAGCCAGTAGCGGGAGACGGTGGCCTCGGAAAGGTGGAAGCGAAAGGCCAGATCCTGCAGGAGCAGCCCCAGCCGCAGCCGCACCAGCACCAGGAAGAGCTGGTCCTCGGGGCTCAGGGCGCTGGGGGGGCCTGGCTCGGCCCCCCGCTGCGGCTCCCCCTCCGTCAGGAAGGCCAGGAACGCGGCCAGGCGCTGGGCACTGCCGAAGCCGGTGTAGAACCGCAGCCACTTGCCGTCGTCCCGGACGCTGGCCAGGCAGAACCGGCCCGGCCCGGCCCGGCCGCCCTGCTCCTTCAGCTTCTGGCTGATGTGTAGCACCGTGCTGCGGCTCCGCTCCAGCTCCTCCCGCAGCCCCTGCGTCTGGCTCTCCAGCTGGTCCCGCTCGCACCGCAGGTTCCGGTTCTCCGCCTCCAGCGCCGCGATCCGCAGGCCCAGCTCCGACGCCAGCGCCCAGCACTCACTCTCCGACCTCTCCTACGGCACGCAGAGCCAGAGACGCGGCTGGGTATCTGGGGCCCCCTCGCCCAGCCCATCTGGGGTGGGGCGCAGGGGCTGGGTATCCGGGGACCCCTCGCCCAGCCCATCTGGGGTGGGGCGCAGGGGCTGGGGATCCGGGGACCCCTCGCCCAGCCCATCTGGGGTGGTGTGCAGGGGCTGGGGATCCCTCGCCCGGCGCTGGGATGCGGCTGACTCTGGGGTGGGGTATGGGAATGATGCCCTCGCCTTGCAGCACTGCGCCCCCTAGTGCCTCGCCCCTCACCTGCAGCTCCTGGCAGCGCTCCTGGCTGGCGGCCAGGGCCTCCTGCGAGCTCTGCAGCAGCTGGTTCTGCCGATGCACCGTCTCCTGCAGCTCCCGCACCATGCGGCCCAGCGCAGCCGGCTCCTGGGGGACGCCGTAGGCCCCATGGTCGTGCTCCACGGCTGGCTGGGTCCCGCCCCGGTGCTGGGCATAGCAGGGGGACACTCCGGCCATCTCCATCAGTTCAGCTGCCAGAACCAGGTCCCCGATGCCAGACGGGGCTTCCGCTGCAGGGACAGGGCATGGGGTCACTGGGGGAGAGAACCCAGGAGTCCTGGCTCCCAGCCCCTCCTCCCCCCTGCTCTAACCACTAGACCCCACTCCCCTCCCTGAGCCAGGGGGGGAACCCAAAAGTCCTGCCCCTCTGCGGGACGGTACCTTTGTCCTCAGGCGTCTCTCCTGGCAGCCGGCAGCCCGGGCGGATTCTCCTTCTTTGGGGCTCCAGCAGGTTCCTCCGGGCGCCCCTCCGAGCTCTGCCAGGCGCCTCATCCTGCACTTCCTGCTCCGGCCCGTAGTGGGTGCCGGAGACGTCGTTCGGGGAGATCTTGGCAAACCAGTAAAGTGCCCGAATCACTATGGCTTATTGCTAACAGTAGCCAAGTCAGCAGGCTTAGCTTAACCAAGGCAGGAGGAGAGGGGGGTTTGGGTACCATGGAAAGGGCGGCTTCACCCTCCGCCCTTCCTGCTAAGAACGTTGAAATTGCTGAGACTTGTATTTTAGAAAAACAGGAATCTGTCTATCAGGGCATGAAGGCACGTGCACTCTAAAAACCCCCACATCTGGTTAAAATAATGATCAGAAGGAAACCTCTTGATTGACTCTTAAAAATCACTTGCCTAGCAAGTTTTCTTTAAGTGACATGTCATCCTAGTGCTAATGTATAAATAAGGGGAGGAAGTTTGCGTTAGTTGGACTGTTCGGGAGGCTTTCTTCAGGGACGCTCCCTCGGGACGCATCTCGGGGGTCCCCACTGGCAGATGGAAGATTTGGCGGACGGAAGCTGACGCTGTGCCATTCGAGAGCCACACCCAGCTCTGGTAATTATCAAGGGTTGGGGGTGGTTTACTAACCTGTTGCGGACGTGTGTGAGTGCTTGAGATTAAGTAAAGTTTAGCTTTAAGTTTAAGTGTTGTCCTGTGTGTGCCAGCCATCTATCGGTCGGATGGCCGTGTCCCCTGATTTACTTCCTGACACCACCTCGCACTGAGTAAAAATTACCAAGAGCTTTGGGTTGAAAGAACCCCGGGGAACAACGTGGCTGGGTTCATGATACTCCTTGGGCGGGGATGGATAAATTGGGGGCGGTGGGGGATAGATTCACTAAGGGCAAGTCATGTCCTGATTGCCTTCTATGACGAGATAACTGGCTCTGTGGATATGGGGAAAGCAGTGGACGTGATATATCTTGACTTTAACAAAGCTTTTGATACGGTCTCCCACAGTATTCTTGCCAGCAAGTTAAAGAAGTATGGGCTGGATGAATGGACTATAAGGTGGATAGAAAGCTGGCTAGATCGTCGGGCTCAACGGGTAGTGATCAACGGCTCCATGTCTAGTTGGCAGCCGGTATCAAGCGGAGTGCCCAAAGGGTCGGTCCTGGTTTTGTTCACATCTTTATTAATGATCTGGAGGATGGGATGAATTGCACCATCAGCAAGTTCGCAGATGACACTAAGTTGGGAGGAGTGGTAGATACGCAGGAGGGTAGGGATCGGATACAGAGGGACCTAGACAAATTGGAGGATTGGGCCAAAAGAAACCTGATGAGGTTCAACAAGGACAAGTGCAGAGTCCTGCACTTAGGAAGGAAGAATCCCATGCCCTGCTACAGGCTGGGGACTGACTGGCTAAGCAGCAGTTCTGCAGAAAAGGACCTGGGGATTACAGTGGAGGAGAAGCTGGATATGAGTCAACAGCGTGTCCTTGTTGTGAAGAAGGCCAATGGCATATTGGGCTGTATAAGTAGGGGCATTACCAGCAGATCGAGGGAAGTGATTATTCCCCTCTATTTGTCACTAGTGAGGCCGCATCTGGAGTATTGCGTCCAGTTTTGGGCCCCCCACTACTGAAAGGATGTGGACAAATTGGAGAGAGTCCGGAAGAGGGCAATGAAAATGATTAGGGGGCTGGAGCACATTACTTACGAGGAGAGCCTGAGGGAACTGGGATTGTTTAGTCTGCAGAAGAGAGGAGTGAGGGGGGATTTGATAGCTGCTTTCAACTATCTGAAGGGGGGTTCCAAAGAGGATGGAGCTCGGCTGTTCTCAGTGGTGGCAGATGACAGAACAAGGAGCAATGGTCTCAAGTTGCAGTGGGGGAGGTCCAGGTTGGATATTAGGAATAACTATGTCACTAGGAGGGCGGTGAAGCACTGGAATGTGTTACCTAGGGAGGTGGTGGAATCTCCATCCTTAGAGGTTTTTAAGGCCCAGCTTGACAAAGCCCTGGCTGGGATGATTTAGTTGGGAATTGGTCCTGCTTTGAGCAGGGGGTTGGACTAGAACCTCCTGAGGTCTCTTCCAACCCTGATATTCGAGGGAGCTGCACTTCCCCATTCCTCCAGCCCTGAATTTACCCACAATCCCACATTTCCTCCTACCTCCCCCCACCCTTCCCTTCACAGCCATCCCAGCTGGAACAGGGATAACAACCTACTACTGCTGCCAGCTCATGGAGCCAATTCTTCAGGCTATCTGGGTGGGCATTAGTGGGTGCTGGTCCAGGGCCTGAGGAACCCAACTTCTATTGCAGGCCCTGGCACAGGCCCTGGGAAAGGAGCGTTCTCTGGGTCTCCGTCCCTCGGTTTCCCTCTCTATAGGAGGGGATAACGAGCCCCGACCTCTCACACAGGGGGTGTCGGGAGGGTACAAACACTGTGAGATGCTCAGGGGGCGGGACAGTCAGGTAATAGGCCAGTCCTACCCGACCCCTTGTACCCAGGACTCCTGGGTTCCGCTACCAGGTCCGTTTTCTTGCCCAGCGCGGAGAGGCGACTGCAGGTCGGGAGTGAGGGGCAGCAGTCGGGCTGGGTGGGGGCTGCGGGTCGGAAGTAAGGGGCACCGAGGGGCGACTGGCCGGGCCGAGGAGGCTGTGGGTCAGGAGTAAAGGGCACCGGGGAGCGACTGGCCGGGCCGGGGGAGGCTGCGGGTCGGGGGGGGGGATCAGCCGGGCGGGGGGGGGGCTGCAGGTTGGGAGTGCGGAGCACGGGGGGGGCTGGTCGGGCCGGGGGGGCTGCGGTTCGGGAGTGGGGGGCTGCGGGTCCCGGGGGTGGGGACCGGTCGGGCTGGGGGGGGCTGCAGGTCGGGAGTGAGGGGCACCGGAGGGGGGGGCTGTGGGTCCCGGGGGGTGGGGACCGGCCGGGCTGGGGGGGGGGGCTGCAGGTCGGGAGTGAGGGGCACCGGGGGGGGGGACCGGCCGGGGGGGGCTGCAGGTCGGGAGTGGGGGGCACCGGGGGGGGGACCGGCCGGGCTGGGGGGGGCTGCAGGTCGGGAGTGAGGGGCACCGGGGGGGGGGACCGGCCAGGCGGGGGGGGCTGCAGGTCGGGAGTGAGGGGCACCGGGGGGGGGACCGGCCGGGGGGGGGCTGCAGGTCGGGAGTGAGGGGCACCGGGGGGGGGGACCGGCCGGGGGGGGGGCTGCAGGTCGGGAGTGGGGGGCACCGGGGGGGGGGACCGGCCGGGCTGGGGGGGGCTGCAGGTCGGGAGTGAGGGGCACCGGCCAGGCGGGGGGGGGGCTGCAGGTCGGGAGTGAGGGGCACCGGGGGGGGGACCGGCCGGGGGGGGGCTGCAGGTCGGGAGTGGGGGGCACCGGGGGGGGGACCGGCCGGGCTGGGGGGGGCTGCAGGTCGGGAGTGAGGGGCACCGGAGGGGGGGGCTGTGGGTCCCGGGGGGTGGGGACCGGCCGGGCTGGGGGGGGGGGGGCTGCAGGTCGGGAGTGAGGGGCACCGGGGGGGGGGACCGGCCGGGGGGGGGCTGCAGGTCGGGAGTGGGGGGCACCGGGGGGGGGGGACCGGCCGGGCTGGGGGGGGCTGCAGGTCGGGAGTGAGGGGCACCGGGGGGGGGACCGGCCAGGCGGGGGGGGCTGCAGGTCGGGAGTGAGGGGCACCGGGGGGGGGACCGGCCGGGGGGGGGCTGCAGGTCGGGAGTGGGGGGCACCGGGGGGGGGACCGGCCGGGCTGGGGGGGGCTGCAGGTCGGGAGTGAGGGGCACCGGGGGGGGGACCGGCCGGGGGGGGGCTGCAGGTCGGGAGTGGGGGGCACCGGGGGGGGGACCGGCCGGGCTGGGGGGGGCTGCAGGTCGGGAGTGAGGGGCACCGGGGGGGGGACCGGCCGGGGGGGGGCTGCAGGTCGGGAGTGGGGGGCACCGGGGGGGGGACCGGCCGGGCTGGGGGGGGCTGCAGGTCGGGAGTGAGGGGCACCGGGGGGGGGGGACCGGCCGGGGGGGGCTGCAGGTCGGGAGTGGGGGGCACCGGGGGGGGGACCGGCTGGGCTGGGGGGGGCTGCAGGTCGGGAGTGAGGGGCACCGCCAGGGCTGGTACCTGCAGCGCCGGATGGGGGCTGGGCTGCAACATTCTGGCCCCTCAGCCTCGCTCTGGATCGAAGATGGCGGCTGATCTGAGCCTGCCCTATTCGGGCCCAGCCGGGGGCGGGGGATGTGCCAGGGACAAAGATGGCGGCGGTCACGTGTGAAGCACGGAGTGGAGCCAAGCTTCCGCCAGAAGCTGGATCTTGGGGCAGGGCTCATGGCTTTTTCCCTGCCAGAGTTGGGGAGAGAACCCAGAAGTCCCGGCTCCCATTCCCCCTGCTCTAACCACTAGACCCCCTCCCCTCCCAGAGCTGGGGAGAGAACCCAGGAGTCCTGGCTCCCAGCCCCCCTGCTCTAACCACTAGACCCCCCCTCCCCTCCCCTCCCAGAGCCAGGAGAGAACCCAGGGGTCCTGGCTCCTAGCCCCCTATCCAACCACTCGGGGATAAAACCCAGGCGTCCTGGCTCCCAGCTCCTGCTCGCCTGCTCTAACCACTAGATCCCCCTCCCCTTTGAGACACAGGGATGGAACCCAGGAGTCCTGGCTCCCAGCCCCTCCCCAGTTCTGCCCCTGCAGCTGTCAGGAACGCTGCCCTGGGTGATTCACGCCCTGGCGAGCTCAGGCCCCTGTGGGGCAGAGGCCAGGCATCTGCCAGGGAAGCAGGAGCTGCTCACAGTGTCTGGGGCTTTGTCATTAGCATCTGTGCAGTGAGTATCCTGTCATTACCTGGAGGGGGGGCTGGGAGCCAGGACTCCTGGGTTCTCTCCCTGGCTCTGGGAGGGGTGTGGGGGTGAGTGGTTAGAGCAGGGGGCTGGGAGTTATCCAAACAGCTGTGTCAGTGACTCTCTCTGACCCATCCATGCCATTTTCATGACCTTTAGCTTTTTGTGTCTTTGTGGCCAGAATTTGGCCCCGGAACCCCACAAAAGGCCCGGCGGGTTCAACGGGAACCGACTTTCTCCTGTGTTTTCCCATTAACTCCAGCTGCTCGGGGCTCTATGCAAAACACCCCAAACCCTGCCAATTGGCAGCGCCGCGGATTTCTCTCTAACAGGTGCGCTGGTGGAACCCAGGCATCCAGGTGGGAGATGCCGCTCACCCACTTATTAGTCTAATCACAGGGCTGCTGGCAGCTGAGCAAGCTCCTTAAGGAGGCTTGTTTTCCTCCCACCGTCCCTGGCTCTGGGCCAGGCCTGGCAGCAGGTGACGGGTGCGGGAGGGCAGGAATTGTTAGCAAAACCAGCAATCGGGAGACGGGCTCGGAGATCCGCAGCATCACTCGTTTTGATCTTTATGTGGGGGTGAGATTGACCCTAGGGAGCTGAGATCAGAACCCGGCCCTGCCCCCAATGCCGTCAGCGGTGACTCCGGATTGACCCTGCGGGAGCTGAGATCAGGGTGACTCCGGATTGATCCCGGGGAGCTGAGATCAGAACCCAGCCTTCCCTGCCCCCAGTGCAATCAGGAGTGACTCCAGATCCAGCCCAGGGGTGGGTGGCTCTGTCCCATGGCGGGGGGTGTTTCTCGTTCCCCTGCCATGGGCTGCTCTGAGCCAGCCTCTCACACTCACTGTGTAGGCGGTTCCCAGCCCTGGACCCAGGGGATCCCTGCATTGCTCCCACAGCCGCTGAGCCAGCCAGGCACTGCCTCCCGCCCTAGGGCAGGTAAGAGAGTGGGTGGGGGCTCCCCCTATGTGCACAGTCCGGCTGGGAAGTCTGGCCCGAGGGGCCCCCAACGGCTCTGGGCTGGCTCCGTCCTTCGCTCCGAGCAGCTCCAGGGTCAGGTTCTTCCCTTGCCTGGAGCAGCCCCGGTGCCAGCCAATGGGTGTGGAGCAGAGCCAGCCAGGGGAGTGCGGCGGGGGTACGAAATGCACATTGGGGGCGGGATGGAGAGAAGGGGTGTGGGAGGGTAGAGGAGTGTGGGGGTGGAGGGGTTCCCGTGGGGCTGGGTAGAGGAGGGGGGATGGAGGGGGTGTGAAGGAGGAGGGGTTCCCGTGGGGCTGGGTAGAGGAGTTGGGGGGGTGGAGGGCTTCCGTGGGGCTGGGTAAAGGAGTTGGGGAGATGGAGGGGCTGTGGAGGTGAAGAGGTTCCCATGGGACTAGGTAGAGCATGGAGGATGGAGTGGGTGTGGGGGTGGAGGGGTTCCCGTGGGGCTGGGTATAGGAGCGGGGATGGAGGGAGTGTAAGGGAGGAGGGGTTCCTGTGGGGCTGGCTACAGGAGGGGGGATGGAGGGGGTGTGAGGGAGGAGTGGTTCCCGTGGGGCTGGCTACAGGAGGGGGGATGGAGAGGGTGTGAGGGAGGAGGGGTTCCCATGGGGCTGGCTACAGGAGGGGGGATGGAGGGGGTGTGAGGGAGGAGGGGTTCCCGTGGGGCTGGCTACAGGAGGGGGGATGGAGGGGGTGTGAGGGAGGAGGGGTTCCCGTGAGGCGGGATGGCGGGGGTGTGAGGGAGGAGGGGTTCCCGTGAGGCGGGATGGAGGGGGTGTGAGGGAGGAGGGGTTCCCGTGGGGCTGGCTACAGGAGGGGGGATGGAGGGGGTGTGAGGGAGGAGGGGTTCCCGTGGGGCGGGATGGAGGGGATGTGAGGGAGGAGGGGTTCCCGTGGGGCGGGATGGAGGGGGTGTGAGGGAGGAGGGGTTCCCGTGGGGCGGGATGGAGGGGGTGTGAGGGAGGAGGGGTTCCCGTGGGGCGGGATGGAGGGGGTGTGAGGGAGGAGGGGTTCCCGTGGGGCGGGATGGAGGGGGTGTGAGGGAGGAGGGGTTCCCGTGGGGCGGGATGGAGGGGGTGTGAGGGAGGAGGGGTTCCCGTGGGGCGGGATGGAGGGGGTGTGAGGGAGGAGGGGTTCCCGTGGGGCGGGATGGAGGGGGTGTGAGGGAGGAGGGGTTCCCGTGAGGCGGGATGGAGGGGGTGTGAGGGAGGAGGGGTTCCCGTGGGGCGGGATGGAGGGGGTGTGAGGGAGGAGGGGTTCCCGTGAGGCGGGATGGAGGGGCTGTGAGGGAGGAGGGGTTCCCGTGGGGCGGGATGGAGGGGCTGTGAGGGAGGAGGGGTTCCCGTGGGGCGGGATGGAGGGGGTGTGAGGGAGGAGGGGTTCCCGTGGGGCGGGATGGAGGGGGTGTGAGGGAGGAGGGGTTCCCGTGGGGCGGGATGGAGGGGGTGTGAGGGAGGAGGGGTTCCCGTGGGGCGGGATGGAGGGGGTGTGAGGGAGGAGTGGTTCCCGTGGGGCGGGATGGAGGGGGTGTGAGGGAGGAGGGGTTCCCGTGGGGCTGGCTACAGGAGGGGGGATGGAGGAGGTGTGAGGGAGGAGGGGTTCCCGTGAGGCTGGCTACAGGAGGGGGGATGGAGGAGGTGTGAGGGAGGAGTGGTTCCCGTGAGGCGGGATGGAGGGGGTGTGAGGGAGGAGGGGTTCCCGTGAGGCTGGCTACAGGAGGGGGGATGGAGGGGTGTGAGGGAGGAGGGGTTCCCGTGGGGCGGGATGGAGGGGTGTGAGGGAGGAGGGGTTCCCGTGGGGCGGGATGGAGGGGTGTGAGGGAGGAGGGGTTCCCGTGGGGCGGGATGGAGGGGGTGTGAGGGAGGAGGGGTTCCCGTGGGGCGGGATGGAGGGGGTGTGAGGGAGGAGGGGTTCCCGTGGGGCGGGATGGAGAGGGTGTGAGGGAGGAGGGGTTCCCGTGAGGCTGGCTACAGGAGGGGGGATGGAGGGGCTGTGAGGGAGGAGGGGTTCCCGTGGGGCTGCGTAGAGGAGTCGAGGCTGGGTGGATGGCAGCACTGACACATGGCAGGCGATGGGCACGGCCGCCCCACACATCAGGTTTGGGTGCAGCTGTGGAAACTTGGCTCCTGGCTCTGCGTGTGGCCAGCTGGGTGACTCGTCTTGCGGGACCTCAGTTTCCCCATCTTTACAATCTTTCAGCCTGCGAGCTGCACAGGGCAGGACAGTCTCCCTGCATGGGGGCAGCGCCCAGCCCGACGGGGTCCCGCTCTCTGCCGCTGGGCAGCAGTGGGGTCCCACTCTCCATTAGGGTAGCAACAAGAGCATCTAAGACACATAATAATAATGTGAACAATCGGAGGAGAAGAAACGAACCCAGGTGCTGTGATTTCCCCTGGCGACACAGGTCACTGGGGACGCCACGTTTTCAACTCTTCCCCCCTGCCCCGCCCCAGGGCTAGAGCAGCAGTAACTAGAGTCAAGCTTGTTTACTCTGATAGCTGCAGTTGCGTTCGAATTGCGTAAGCCAGCTTTTCACAAGTTGGGAGCAGGGAGCTCTGCCCGGCCTCTCCAACGTTACAATAACACCGATAATCATTCAGAACATCTCTCGGTTTATAATGCAACATTAAAATACATGCACTTGTGCACACGTGATGTTATGAGGGAGGGCCTTAATGGTTACCATGAATCACTTTAAAGTGATGGGTGTAATCTGTTGGATTAGCTAGAAGGATCAATTAAGGTGCTGGTATGTAATGAGAGTGGGAAACGACAGAAGCCACCACCCAAGGCATGGAGCCAAAAGGCAAGGCCTGAGCAAAAACAACAAAAAGCTAACCCAGGGAGGTGAAGGGGGGTTTCCCCAGGAGGCTGGAACTAGGATAGAGGACATTTGGTTTCTACTCCTGCCTCTGCATCTAGGCAGCTCCAAGTCATGTTGATTGCTCTAGGCCTCACCTTCATCATGAGGATAACATTCCTGACCCCATCTCTTTACACATATCATGGGGGTGGCTTAGCCAGAGATGCAGCGGCCCTGGAAGAAAGCAGTGAGACAAAGCTGTTTGGGGCACAGGACTGTCTGAACGCAGGCCTGGATTTCTGAACAAGAAACCTGCCTGCTGCTGCTTGATTCTAGTGCATTCAGGGAACTAGGCCTTTGTATCCATTCTTGGTCACCCCAGATCACACAGGACTCCTACCAGCCGTTTCTCCTCCAAGCAGTCGGACATCGATGGACCACACCAGCCGAATCGGGCAGCAACATTATGCATCAGTCAGTAGCTTTGGGTGCCAGCAGAGGATGAGCCATCGTCAGTTATTCATCCCACTGTCCCTCATTGGCTGGATTCCAGCCTTGCCACGGACCTGGGCATGGAACAGCAGCTGGGCAAAACTTTCCAGATGAAATCGTTTGCTGGGGGTGGCTCCAGATGTGGGGTGACTGAGAACTTGCACCAACTTGCAGCGATTTTGACACAGTTTTTTCGGTCAGGGGAAAAACGATTTGGGAAAAGTCAAACGGTTTGATTTTTAGGGGCAGGGGATTCATGCTGCTTTGCTGCGAGGAACTTCCACCCATTTTATATGATCTTTTTAAAGGCAAAAGTGTATTTGAAATCCCGCTTGCCACTGGCCCGAAACGAAAATGCCCCCAGACGTCTGATTTGCTGAAAACTCTAAAACAGAACCAAAAAAATCCAGGTTTTGCCCCATGTGTAAGTTCATCAATTCTAAAGCCAGACCCTAGTCTGCCCTCCTGTCTAGCACCGGCCAGAGAATGGCCCTGCAATAACAGAGCAGATCTGTTCGAAAACCAGCCAATATTGATTTTAAAATGGGCAGTGACGCCCGTGGTGAATTGTCCCCCGGTTTGTTACTCTGACCGTTCCAAACATAGGCCTCATTTCCAGGCTGAATGTGTCTCGCTTCAACTTCCCGCCGTTGGATGGTGTTTGACCTTCTTTTGTTAGACTGAAGAGCCCGTTATGAAATAGCTGTTCCCCACGGATAGACTGGGATCAAGTCAGCCCTGAACCTCTTCATCAAGCTAAATAGACTGAGTCCCGGAGTCTCTCCCTCTCAGGTGGGTTTTCTCACCCTTGAACTGATCTCCTGGCACTTCTCTGGCCCCTCTCCAATTGATCACTGTCCTTCCTGAATGGCATGCACCAGAGCTAGACATAGGCTCCCAGCAGCGGTCGCACCAAATCCAGAGGTCAAACAGCCTCTGCTCCATCTTAAGATTCCCCTGTTGATGTGCCCCAGCCTCGCACAGGGAGCGCATGGCGAATACCCGCCATGCCCTCCCAGGTTTCTGCAGAGTCCCGGCTTCCCACGAGATATTCCCCCACCCTGGCAGTACGGCCAGTGTCCTTTATTCCCAGGTGGCTACGGTGACGTTTAGCCCTGGATTAGTGACCTTTCTCTACAGGAAACCTCCTGAGCATCTGATCTTCATATGTCTCCCCCACAAGCAACTAAGGCCGTCGTCTGCCCCTTGACTTCCCACAGAACCGTGGATCAAGTTCGGGCGTTTTGCCCTTGTCTCCCTGGCCTGGTCGCAGCGTCTCTAAAAGAACCTGTAGCTGCAGGCCAGGCCTAGGTGGGATGCTCTATACTAAAGACACCACTTGGATTGGCAGGACAGGACTTCATTTGAGGCTGGTTCCCCCGACCTTCCAGCCTCCCTGCCTCCGGCTCCAGGAGCCAGGCGAGTTTCACCATCGACACAGAGCAACCTGCATGTTCCACACCTGTCCTACCAGAACAAGCCACTCCACCCCCAGGTGAGGCAGAGGGAACAGGCAGTTTTTGACAGATGTGTCTTCACATTGCGGACAGCAGGAGAGGAAGGCACCACAGTGAGAGGCGTGGGAATGGCCTAGATTCTGGTTGCTGTAAATTGAAAAGCCTCGACACCCGGCCACGTGAGGCTGGAAGGGGCCTCGAGGGGGCGTTTGGCCCAGTCCCCTGCGCCGAGGCAGGACCAAATCCACCTAGATCATCCCTGGCAAGGTTTGTGCAATGTGGTCTTGCAAACGCCCGTGGATGGGGAGCCCGCAGCTGTCCCAGGGAGCCGGGTCCATAGCTGAATCCCCTGATCACTCACCGGGATCTCCGTTGCCGGAAACTCAGCGACTGATCCCCAGCCTCCTTAGACCAGCCTGGTACGCCTCCGTGGGCCGCTATTGGCCCCCCTCAGCCAGCTCGTCTCTGGATGGACCAGGCCCAGTTCTTTCACCTTTTCCCCATTGTCTGGGTTTTCTAATCCTCCCACCCACCCATTCAGCTCCACTCCTGCGGGCTCTCTCCAAATGTGGCCGCATCTCTCTGAAAGCGCGGTGCCCGAAATGGAGCTTCCCCCGTACCCGGGCAAACAAGCCCCCCCCATGGCTCACCCCCGACCCTCCCGTTCACAAGGCTCAAGTGATCCGGTTTGTGATCCACTAGACCCCCCCACCCCCGTGTGCTGTTTTGCAGCACCCCTGCCTAGCCAGCTGTTCCCCCGGGCAACTGATTTTTCCTTCTCACGCGCCGTTCTCTGTGCTGGTCCATCTCACTGATTTCAGCCCCGTTCGCCAGTTTCTCAGACCCCTCCCAGCGTGGGCCTGTCCGCAGGTATCCCAGGCAGGGCGGGAAGGAGTCGGGTTTGAAGCGTCAATTTCGCACACGATGGCCACTACCCTGGAAATTCACCGAGAGGCCAAGTCAGGAAAACGCTGCTCGTGCGTGATCGGACTTTCGCTGGGTCTCTTCCTGCGGGCGTTCGGGTTGTAAGCGGGAGCGAGTGTTAACGCTCGGGCTCCCGGTGTCTGCCCTCATTGGATAATCAGTGACTCATTGACCGATTTCCCCCTCCCATCCTCCGCCACCCTAGGGCTGCGCCGCTGTGAACGTGGAAATCGGAGTAAATCTCAAGAAAGGCATTAAAGTGAAGGCCGGGGTTGTGATCCGAATCCACTGGCACGGGGCCTGGCGCTGAGCGTTGGCTCCGCTCCAGGAGCCAGCGCAGGCGCCCCCGGGGGGGCAGGCAGCCGTGGGGGACGGAGCTGGGATCCCAACGCGGAGATTCAACCCGGCTCGTGGGCTGAGGCTGGAGCAGCCTCATGAATCACTGGGCGGCCTGGCCAATACTGTGGGGGCGGGGTGTGTGTCATGGGACGCATGCCAGGGGCATGGCTCACACACATGCAGACACACACACAGTGCAGGGTCCTGCTTCTCCAGCAGGGGGCAGCAGGGACATACACATACAGAGCAGGGCACATCTCCTCCAGCAGGGACACACACACACACACACACAGTGCAGGGCCCATCTCCAGCAGGGGACAGCAGGGACACACACACACACAGAGGAGGGCCCAGTCACTCCAGCAGGGGGCGACAGGGACACACACACACACACACACAGTGCAGGGCCCATTTCCAGCAGGGGGCGACGCACACACACACACACACGGCAGGGCTGGATGGACACACACACACACAGTGCAGGGCCCATTTCCAGCAGGGAGCGACACACACACACACACACACACTGCAGAGCTCAGCCTCTCCAGCAAGGGGCAGCAGGGACACACACACACACACACACACACACAGAGCAGGGCCCATCTTCTCCAGCAGGGGATGACACACACACACACACACACACACACAGCAGGGGGCGACACACACACACACACAGTGCAGGGCCCAGCCCCTCCAGCAGGGGGCGACACACACACACACAGTGCAGGGCCCAGCCCCTCCAGCAGGGGGCGACACACACACACACAGTGTAGGGCCCATCTCCTCCAGCAGGGGGCAACACACACACACACACAGAGCAGGGCCCAGCCCCTCCAGCAGGGGGCGACACACACACACACACACACACTCTGCAGGGCCCGGCTCCTCCAGCAGGGGGCAACCCCCCCCCCCAGGGGCTGAGGGGTAACTCCGAGGGCTCCCGCTGTGTCTAATGACCCTCGTGTCTCCCCTATTCCCAGCCCCAGGATGTTCAAGGAATATTTCCAGTACAAGGGGATTAGCTTCCCCAGGCTGATCTACTCGGAGCGGGGGCTGCGGGAGGTGGAGAACGAATTCCAAGTCCGGGATGACGACGTCTTTAACGTCACCTACCAGAAATCAGGTACCGTGGGACCCCGGAGCCAGGGCTAGAGCTCTGGGAGTGGGGGCTAGTGGTTAGAGCAGGGGGGGCTGGGAGCCAGGACTCCTGGGTTCTCTCCCTGGCTCTGGGAGGGGAGTGGGGGCTAGTGGTTAGAGCAGGGGGGGCTGGGAGCCAGGACTCCTGGGTTCTATTTAGTTACCTCCTCTGCTCCCCAGAGGCCTTTGCAGCCTGAGGGATGGGGGCTGGCGATTCTAAGGACCACACAGCACTGGGCGGGGGGGCTGGTTCCCCGTTGTCCGTAGCAACGCTCACCACGGGGAGGCTGTCACCATAGGGACCGTCTGGATGCTGGAGATCCTGAGCCTCATCCACAGCAACGGGGACCCCAGCCAGTGCCGCACGGTCCCTAACTGGAACCGCGGGCCCTGGTACGAGACCGTCATGGGCCTCCAGACCGCGCGGAGCAAGCGGCCGCCCCGGCTCATCAGCTCCCACCTGCCCATCCAGCTCTTCGCCAAGTCCTTCTTCCGGTCCAAGGCCAAGGTGCGGCTCTGGGGCCGGGGCGGGGTGGAGCCTCGGCTCTCGGGTCAAATCAAATTCGGTTTCTAGCCCCTGTGGGTGGGGAGAAAAGCCCCAAAATGCGACTCTGCCAGAGTTTGCTGAGAGCCTGAGCCCATTGCTCTCCCGCAGCCCCTCCCCCGGCACGTACCCCCGGGGCCCAGCCCCCCCCTCCAGCCCCTCCTCCAGCACGTACCCCCGGGGCCCACCCCCCCTCCAGCCCCTCCCCCGGCATGTACCCCTGGGGCCCAGCCCCCCCCAGCCCCTCCCCGGCACGTACCCCTGGGGCCCACCCCCCCCTCCAGCCCTTCCCCCAGCACGTACCCCTGGGGCCCAGCTCCCCTCTCCAGCCCTTCCCCCAGCATGTACCCCTGGGGCCCAGCCCCCCCCTCCAGCCCCTCCCCCGGCACGTACCCCTGGGCCCCCCCCCAGCCCCTCCCCCAGCACGTACCCCTGGGGCCCACCCCCCCCTCCAGCCCCTCCCTCAGTATGTACCCCTGGGCCCAGTCCCCCACTCCAGCCCCTCCCCCAGCATGTACCCCTGGGGCTAGCCCCTCCTCCAGCCCTTCCCCCAGCACGTACCCCTGGGGCCCAGCTCCCCTCTCCAGCCCTTCTCCCAGCATGTACCCCCGGGGCTCACCCCCCCTCCAGCCCCTCCCCCAGCATGTACCCCTGGGGCCCACCCCCTCCCTCAGCATGTACCCCTGGGGCCCAGTCCCCCCCTCCAGCTCCTCCCCCAGCATGTACCCCTGGGGCCCACCCCCCTCCAGCCCTTCCCCCAGCATGTACCCCTGGGCCCCCCTCCAGCCCCTCCCCCAGCATGTACCCCTGGGGCTAGCCCCTCCTCCAGCCCTTCCCCCAGCACGTACCCCTGGGGCCCAGCTCCCCTCTCCAGCCCTTCTCCCAGCATGTACCCCTGGGGCTCACCCCCCCTCCAGCCCCTCCCCCAGCATGTACCCCTGGGGCCCACCCCCTCCCTCAGCATGTACCCCCGGGGCCCAGTCCCCCCCTCCAGCCCCTCCCCCAGCATGTACCCCTGGGGCCCAGGCCCCTCCCCCAGCATGTACCCCTGGGGCCCACCCCCCTCCATCCCCTCCCCCAGCATCCACGCCCCCGCTCACCCCGCATCCCCCCTAGGTACTGTACACGGTGCGGAACCCCAAGGACGTCTTCGTCTCCCTTTACCACTTCTCCCAGATCTTCCGCCCCTACAAGGAGCCGGGACAGCTGGACCAGTTCCTGGAGCAGTTCCTGGAGGGGGACGGTGAGTGCCATGCGGTGGGGGGGTGGAGGGGAGGCTGCCCCCCCGAGACACCCCGCCTAACCCCGCCCATTTGCACTTGCAGTGCCCTTCGGCTCCTGGTTCGACCACGTCAAGGGCTGGATGGGCCTGCGGGGCCACGAGAACTTCTTCTGGATCACCTATGAGGAGCTGCAGCAGGTGGGGGAGCCCAGCAACGGGGGGGCCCAGGATGGAGCAGGGAGTCCTGTGGGGGCCTGGGTTGGGGGGGAGGCGCGGATCTCAGCGGAGGGGAGATGGGAGAGGAAGAGGGGAGGGGCTGGAGTAGCCCTAGGCGGAGAGGATCTGAGGGGGGATGACTGAGGGGCAGAGGGTTGGGGGCTGGGCTCGCCCAGGCTGGGGTAGATGGAGCTCAGTTACCTCCCCTGCAGTTACCCCACCCCACCAGCTGGGGGTGCTGCCATCCCCCTCCCCCGCCACCCTGTGGTTCAGCTCCCCCTGGAGCAGAAATCAGGGGCTCTGAGTCCGGCCTTAGCTCAGCCACGGTGCCCCCAGCCCCAGCCGTGAGGTGCCCACCCAGACACCTCCTCAGCCAGGCAGCGGGATAAGCCACACCCCCAGACTGAGCCTGGAGGGGCTGGGACCTGGGAGCTGGTGCCAGGAGGGGGATCACAAAACACAGCAGCGACGCAGGACCCCGCACCCCGCGAGAGTGCGAGGGACCAAACCCCAGGCGCTGCCCCATGTGGGGCCCTGCTTCATTGTGCTGCCCAGACACAGAGTTGCCAAGATCAGGGCCTGGTCCGGCTGGGCGCTGCCCAGACCCAGAGTCGCCGAGATCGGGGCCCCGTCGGGCCGGGCGCTGCCCAGACTCAGAGTCGCCGAGATCAGGGCCTGGTCCGGCTGGGCGCTGCCCAGACTCAGAGTCGCCGAGATCAGGGCTTGGTCCGGCTGGGCACTGCCAGAACATACAATAAGAGACAGTCCCTGTCTCGGAGAGCTCCAAGTGTAAATAGACAGAGGGTGAGAGGGTAAACTGAGGCACAGCAGAAGGCCCATGACTTGTCCAGGGTTACCCAGCAGTTCAGTGGCGGAGCCGAGGCCCCAGGAGTCCCCCAGTCCATCTCCGGCCTCCTCCATCCAAGCCAGGACTCCAGGTGCCATCTCCAAGCCATGCCAGGGGCCCCCATCCCCGCTTCTGTCTCCCACGGGGCCAGCCCGAGGCAGGGTGGGGAGGTCTCCTCGGCCAGGGAGTCACCATGAGTTAGATCCGCCCCGTTTTGATGTTCTCCAGCATGGCCCAAGGCCTCCCTGCCTCAGTTTCCCCAAACCCGGCGTGCCCCCGGGGGAGGCCTTGCCGCTGATCCCCTCCCCTCCTCCCGCCAGGACCTGCGGGGCAGCGTGGAGCGGATCTGCCAGTTCCTGGGCAAGTCGCTGGACGCGCGGGCGCTGGACGGGGTGGTGGAGAACGCCTCCTTCCAGGCCATGAAGCAGAACAAGATGTGCAACTTCAGCCTGGCCCCCAGGTTCCTGCTGGACCAGACCCAGAGCTCATTCCTGCGGAAAGGTGAGGCTGGGCTGGGGGGGGCTACGGGAGAAGATGGGGCCCCATAAGCTGAGTCCTGGATGAGAAGAGACATAGACCCTGGCAGGGGCTGCGGGTCGGGAGTGAGGGGCACCGGCAGGACTGGGGTGGGGAGCCCAGGGCCGGGCTAGCAGGGGCTGCGGGTCGGGAGTGAGGAGCATCAGCAGGGCTGGGATGGGGGGGTGATGGGGAGGCCGCTCCCATAATGCTCTCTGCTCTGTCTCTGTCGCAGGGATTACCGGGGACTGGAAGAACCAGCTCACCACGGCCCAGAGCGAGAATTTCGACCGGATTTACCGGGAGCAGATGCAGGGGCTGGATCTGAGCTTCCCCTGGGACCAGCCGAGCCCCCAGCCCTCTCCACCCCCCACCGAGTGCTCGGACTCCCCGCCGGGCGGCAGCTGAGACAGAAGGGAGCACGGTGCACTGGTTAGAGCAGGGGGGCTGGGAGCCAGGACTCCTGGGTTCTCTCCCCGGCTCTGGGAGGGGGGGGGTCTAGTGGTTAGAGCAGGGGAGCTGGGAGCCAGGACTCCTGAGTTCTCTCCCTGGCTCTGGGAGGGGAGGGGGATCTAGTGGTTAGAGCTGGGAGCCAGGACTCCTGGGTTCCAGGTTTGACAATTGAAGACAGGATTCCTCAGGGAGGTCTCGGGTGAGGATGGAGGCACCCCACCACCGCCAGGATCCCTGCCCCATTCAGCCCCTACAGGGTGCAGAGGGAGCGGGGGTGGAGGGCTAGCTCAGTGCGAGGGGGGGTGTCAAGGGTCCCCCACGATCTGGCCTCCTCTGAACCTGAGAGCTGTAGTAAACAAGGAACAATAAAACTAATTTATGGCTGGGCTCCTAACGTAGCCCTTCTGTGTGTGGGGGCTGGGTGTACGGGGACATCTCGCCTGGTGCTGGGACGCGGCCCCTCGGGGGTGGGGTGTGGGGGCTGGGTATACAGGGACCCCCTTGCCCAGCGCTGGGATGCGGCCCCTCTGGGGTGGGTTATCTGAGGACCCCTCGGTTGGTCACACTCAGGACAGCTCCCCCCCTCTCTCAGCGACGGGCTCAGGCTCTCAGCACATCCAGGAAGGGTCCGTCTCCCTCCAGTCACGTTGCCAGACTTTTCTTCGCGGTGTGAGGCCTGGAAACTCCCTGTTTCTTCTGTCTGGCAGCTGGCACCGTGCCCAGGCTGCCCCCGCCCCCCACAGGCTTCGGGCTGGGTTCCACTCCCCCCGCACCAGCAGCCGAAAGCAACCGAGGCACAGCCCAAGTCGTGGCCCCATCACTTTTATTGGCACAGGTCGCTGGACAGAACTGTCAACAGCAAGTCCTAGCACGTCTCCATCCATGCACGGGGGAGCGCGACTGTATCCCCCCCCCAGCAACCCCCCGTCAGGGCCATACGGTGCCCCTGTCTGACCCCCCCCAACTGCGCCACCCTGACGCTGAGGCCCCCGATGGCAGAACCCCAGCAGATCTGCATCCAGTGTGAACCCCCCAGCGTCGCTGCAGGAAGCCAGCTGCATGCTGGGGGTCCCAGCACCCCAATACCCCTGGGGGCTGAGATGCAGAGCACCCCTCCCCCCATCTCAATGGGAACCAATTTCCCATCCCTCCCCTCATCCCGTGACTGCCCCCCCCCCCAGTGAGATGCTAAACAGTCTGGGGGGAGAGCAGGACTTGGGGCAGGGCCCTGTGTCAGTGGGTCAGGGAACCACAGGGGGCTAGGCCCTTCGCTGCCCTCAGGGATCACAGCGGGACAGGGATGGGTGGGGCTCCAGGACCCACAGTTCTACATCCTGACACTCCCTCCCCCCCCCCAAAAAATGGCATGATCCATCTAGGGGCACCCCCTCCCCTCATCCCAGAACATGGCATGCCCTATCTAGGGGTACCCCTTGCCCTCATCCCAGAACATGGCGTGATCCCTCAGACCCATGGGCCCATTTAGCCTAGTATCTAACCCTGGAGGGGAGAGGCCCCATTCCCTGCCCCCTGCCCAAGGCCAGCTAGCCCCCACCCTGGGGCCAGCGCCCCCTAGAGGGGAGGGGCCCCATGTGCCATTCCTCACTTTGTCCTTCCATCCCCGGTGCTGGCTGGGCTGCTCCCCAATTCACCCTCCCCTCGGCTATTAACCAGCCCCCCCGCCCAGATCTCAACATCTGACCCCCCCCCCCCCCGCAACAGAGGTGTGGGAGGACCCCACCCAATACCCCTCCTCCTCATCTTACCCTCTTACAGGGTCTGTTCCCTTTGGCCCCCCCAGCCCTCTCCTCTGCCCCCCCCACTCCCCCCAATATATCTCCATGCATCCCTCCCCCCAAACTCCCAGGAGTAGATTTCAAGGACTGGCTCAGGAGATGGGGGGGGGGGGGCTTTGGACCCTTTCCTTGCAACTCTGATCCAGAGGTCCCCCCACACCAGGCCCCAGGGGATCCCGCCACCCCCCCCCCCAAAATCCAGCTCAGAATGCACGTCATGAGCCCTCCCCAGAGCCGCCGGCCGCACCCCCTTCCTCCTCCTCCTCGTCCTCCTCCTCGGGGGTGCAGAAGGCGGAGTGGTCCTGGCTGTCGAAGCAGGAGTTGCTGAGGAAGGCCTCGGGGCGGGCGGCGGCCAGGAGCTCGGGCCGGTGCCCGCGCTGGTGCCGTAGGAGGCTGTAGGCGCGGGAGAAGAACTTGTGGCAGATGCCGCACTGGTGGGGCTTGTCCCCCTGGTGGACTTGCCGGTGGCGGGCCAGGTCGGCCAGCCGCTTGAATTCCTTCTGGCAGAGCACGCACTGGAAGGGCCGGGCGCCCGTGTGGGTGACCTGGTGCTGCTTGAGGTGGGAGAGGCGCCGGAAGCGCTTGCCACACTGGCCGCAGGGGTAGGGCAGCTCGCCCGTGTGGATCAGGAAGTGGGTGGCCAGGTCGTATTTGCTCTTGAAGGCTTTCCCGCAGACGCTGCACTCGGAGCCCTTGTGGGGCTGCTCCGGCCCGGGGGTGGCTTCCCCGTGCGCCCGCCGGTGGCTGGCCAGCTCGCCCGCCTTGCGGAAGCGCTGGCGGCAGAGCGGGCAGCCAAAGGGCAGCCCAGCCCCGGCCCCATGGCACCGGCTGTGCTGCTTGAGGTAGGAGGAGAGGCGGAAGGTCATGCCGCAGTCGGGGCAGGCAAACGGCTTCTCGCCCGTGTGCACCCGGCGGTGGCGCGACAGGGACCAGGGGCGGGCGAAGAATTTGTGGCACACGCTGCACTGGTGTCGCTGGGCGCCGCCCAGCCCAGCCCGGCCCCGCGCCTTGAAGCACTTGTGGGCCTTCAGCTCGCCCTTGGTCTCGAAGGCCTTGTGGCAGCCCAAGCACAGCAACGTCCAGTCCGCCTGCAGCAGCACCTGCTTCTCGTCGGCTTCCTCGTCCCCGTGCTCCTCGCTTGGGGGCCCGGCCTGCTGGCGCGGCCGCTCGGCCGGCTCTGGGAAGTGCTGGCGGGCGTGGGTGCGCTGGTGGCGGGCCAGGTGGGCCGGGCGGCGGAAGGCCTTGTGGCACACCGGGCACTGGAATGGCTTCTGCCCGCCGTGGGTCAGGCCGTGCCGCGCCAGGTAGTAGGGGAATTTGAACTGCTTCCCGCACACCAGGCACTGGTGCCCACGCTTGGCACCAGAGCGGCACCGGTGGGATTTGCCGCCGGCCGGGCTCTGGGCGGGCGGGTCGCGGGGACAGCACCGGTGCTGCTGGAGGCCGTGGGCCTGGGCAAAGCGGCGCTGGCACGAGGCGCACTGGTGGGGCAGCCGGTGTGGCGGCCTGCCCAGCAGCTCTGGGGGCGGCTCCTCCTGGGGGGAGTCGGGGGGCAGCCCCGGTGTGGGGGAGGGTGGGGACTCGGGCAGCTCAGTCTCCATTGTGGGGAGCCCTGGGTGGGAAGGAAAAGATATGCGGGGGGTCAGGTAGGGAGGAAGTAATGATGGGAAATGTCCCCCAACCTGGCAGTGCTTGGGTATCGGGGCTGGCACTGACAGCCAGGGGAGAGTGCCCCTACTGACCCCCTGCTGACCCCCGGTCCCGCTCCCCGCAGCCCCGCGCCCTCTGCTGAGCCCCTGCCCTGCTCCCTGCCCCCACCCCGCTCCCCGCAGCCCAGCGCCCCCTACTGACCCCCCGCCCCACTCCCCGCAGGCCAGCGCCCCCTACTGACCCCTCGCCCCACTCCCCGCAGCCCAGCGCCCCCTGCTGACCTTCGGCCCCGCTCCCCGCAGCCCAGCGCCCCCTACTGACCCCCCGCCCCGCTCCCCGCAGCCCAGCGCCCCCTGCTGACCTTCGGCCCCGCTCCCCGCAGCCCAGCGCCCCCTACTGACCCCCCGCCCCACTCCCCGCAGGCCAGCGCCCCCTACTGACCCCCCGCCCCACTCCCCGCAGGCCAGCGCCCCCTGCTGACCTTCGGCCCCGCTCCCCGCAGCCCAGCGCCCCCTGCTGACCTCCGGCCCCGCTCCCCGCAGCCCAGCGCCCCCTGCTGACCTCCAGCCCCGCTCCCCGCAGCACAGCGCCCCCTACTGACCCCCCGCCCCACTCCCCGCAGCCCAGCGCCCCCTACTGACCCCTCGCCCCACTCCCCGCAGCCCAGCGCCCCCTACTGACCCCTCGCCCCACTCCCCGCAGCCCAGCGCCCCCTGCTGACCTTCGGCCCCGCTCCCCGCAGCCCAGCGCCCCCTGCTGACCCCCCGCCCCACTCCCCGCAGCCCAGCGCCCCCTGCTGACCTCCAGCCCCGCTCCCTGCAGCCCAGCGCCCTCTACTGACCCCTCGCCCCGCTCCCTGCAGCCCAGTGCCCCCTGCTGACCTCCAGCCCCACTCCCCGCAGCCCAGCGCCCCCTGCTGACCTCCAGCCCCGCTCCCCGCAGCCCAGCGCCCCCTGCTGACCCCACGCCCCGCTCCCCGCAGCCCAGAGCCCCCTGCTGACCCCCCGCCCCACTCCCCGCAGCCCAGCGCCCCCTGCTGACCCCCCGCCCCGCTCCCTGCAGCCCAGAGCCCCCTGCTGACCTCCAGCCCCGCTCCCCGCAGCCCAGAGCCCCCTGCTGACCTCCAGCCCCGCTCCCCGCAGCCCAGCGCCCCCTACTGACCCCCCGCCCCACTCCCCGCAGCCCAGCGCCCCCTGCTGACCTCCAGCCCCGCTCCTCGCAGCCCAGCGCCCCCTACTGACCCCCCGCCCCACTCCCCGCAGCCCAGCGCCCCCTGCTGACCTTCGGCCCTGCTCCCCGCAGCCCAGCGCCCCCTACTGACCCCCCGCCCCACTCCCCGCAGGCCAGCGCCCCCTGCTGACCTTCGGCCCCGCTCCCCGCAGCCCAGCGCCCCCTGCTGACCTTCGGCCCCACTCCCCGCAGCCCAGCGCCCCCTACTGACCCCCCGCCCCACTCCCCGCAGCCCAGCGCCCCCTGCTGACCTTCGGCCCTGCTCCCCGCAGCCCAGCGCCCCCTACTGACCCCCCGCCCCACTCCCCGCAGCCCAGCGCCCCCTGCTGACCTCCAGCCCCACTCCCCGCAGCCCAGCGCCCCCTACTGACCCCCCGCCCCACTCCCCGCAGCCCAGCGCCCCCTGCTGACCTCCAGCCCCACTCCCCGCAGCCCAGCGCCCCCTACTGACCCCCCGCCCCACTCCCCGCAGCCCAGCACCCCCTGCTGACCTTCGGCCCTGCTCCCCGCAGCCCAGCGCCCCCTACTGACCCCCCGCCCCACTCCCCGCAGCCCAGCGCCCCCTACTGACCCCCCGCCCCGCTCCCCGCAGCCCAGCGCCCCCTGCTGACCTCCAGCCCGCTCCCCGCAGCCCAGCGCCCCCTACTGACCCCCCGCCCCACTCCCCGCAGCCCAGCGCCCCCTACTGACCCCTCGCCCCACTCCCCGCAGCCCAGCGCCCCCTGCTGACCTCCGGCCCTGCTCCCCGCAGCCCAGCGCCCCCTACTGACCCCCCGCCCCACTCCCCGCAGCCCAGCGCCCCCTGCTGACCTCCGGCCCCGCTCCCCGCAGCCCAGCGCCCCCTGCTGACCTCCAGCCCCGCTCCCCGCAGCCCAGCGCCCCCTACTGACCCCCCGCCCCACTCCCCGCAGCCCAGCGCCCCCTGCTGACCTCCAGCCCCGCTCCCCGCAGCCCAGCGCCCCCTACTGACCTCCGGCCCCGCTCCCCGCAGCCCAGCGCCCCCTGCTGACCTCCAGCCCCGCTCCCCGCAGCCCAGCGCCCCCTACTGACCTCCAGCCCCGCTCCCCGCAGCCCAGCGCCCCCTGCTGACCTCCAGCCCCACTCCCCGCAGCCCAGCGCCCCCTACTGACCCCCCGCCCCACTCCCCGCAGCCCAGCGCCCCCTGCTGACCTTCGGCCCTGCTCCCCGCAGCCCAGCGCCCCCTACTGACCCCCCGCCCCACTCCCCGCAGCCCAGCGCCCCCTGCTGACCTCCAGCCCCACTCCCCGCAGCCCAGCGCCCCCTACTGACCCCCCGCCCCACTCCCCGCAGCCCAGCGCCCCCTGCTGACCTCCAGCCCCACTCCCCGCAGCCCAGCGCCCCCTACTGACCCCCCGCCCCACTCCCCGCAGCCCAGCGCCCCCTGCTGACCTTCGGCCCTGCTCCCCGCAGCCCAGCGCCCCCTACTGACCCCCCGCCCCACTCCCCGCAGCCCAGCGCCCCCTACTGACCCCCCGCCCCGCTCCCCGCAGCCCAGCGCCCCCTGCTGACCTCCAGCCCCGCTCCCCGCAGCCCAGCGCCCCCTGCTGACCTCCAGCCCGCTCCCCGCAGCCCAGCGCCCCCTACTGACCCCTCGCCCCTGCTCCCCGCAGCCCAGCGCCCCCTGCTGACCTCCGGCCCTGCTCCCCGCAGCCCAGCGCCCCCTACTGACCCCCCGCCCCTGCTCCCCGCAGCCCAGCGCCCCCTGCTGACCCCTCGCCCCGCTCCCCGCAGCCCAGCGCCCCCTGCTGACCCCTCGCCCCGCTCCCCGCAGCCCAGCGCCCCCTGCTGACCCCTCGCCCCGCTCCCCGCAGCCCAGCGCCCCCTGCTGACCCCTCGCCCCGCTCCCCGCAGCCCAGCGCCCCCTGCTGACCCCTCGCCCCGCTCCCCGCAGCCCAGCGCCCCCTGCTGACCTCCAGCCCCGCTCCCCGCAGCCCAGCGCCCCCTGCTGACCTCCAGCCCCGCTCCCCGCAGCCCAGCGCCCCCTGCTGACCTCCAGCCCCGCTCCCTGCAGCCCAGCGCCCCCTGCTGACCTCCAGCCCCGCTCCCTGCAGCCCAGCGCCCCCTGCTGACCCCCCGCCCCACTCCCCGCAGCCCAGCGCCCCCTGCTGACCCCCCGCCCCACTCCCCGCAGCCCAGCGCCCCCTGCTGACCTTCGGCCCCGCTCCCTGCAGCCCAGCGCCCCCTGCTGACCCCCCGCCCCACTCCCCGCAGCCCAGCGCCCCCTGCTGACCTCCAGCCCCGCTCCCTGCAGCCCAGCGCCCCCTGCTGACCCCCCGCCCCGCTCCCCGCAGCCCAGCGCCCCCTGCTGACCTTCGGCCCCGCTCCCCGCAGCCCAGCGCCCCCTACTGACCCCTCGCCCCGCTCCCTGCAGCCCAGCGCCCCCTGCTGACCTCCAGCCCCGCTCCCCGCAGCCCAGCGCCCCCTACTGACCCCCCGCCCCACTCCCCGCAGCCCAGCGCCCCCTGCTGACCTCCAGCCCCACTCCCCGCAGCCCAGCGCCCCCTACTGACCCCCCGCCCCACTCCCCGCAGCCCAGCGCCCCCTGCTGACCTTCGGCCCTGCTCCCCGCAGCCCAGCGCCCCCTACTGACCCCCCGCCCCACTCCCCGCAGCCCAGCGCCCCCTACTGACCCCCCGCCCCGCTCCCCGCAGCCCAGCGCCCCCTGCTGACCTCCAGCCCCGCTCCCCGCAGCCCAGCGCCCCCTGCTGACCTCCAGCCCGCTCCCCGCAGCCCAGCGCCCCCTACTGACCCCTCGCCCCACTCCCCGCAGCCCAGCGCCCCCTGCTGACCTCCGGCCCTGCTCCCCGCAGCCCAGCGCCCCCTGCTGACCCCTCGCCCCGCTCCCCGCAGCCCAGCGCCCCCTGCTGACCCCTCGCCCCCCCGCAGCCCAGCGCCCCCTGCTGACCCCCCGCCCCGCTCCCCGCAGCCCAGCGCCCCCTGCTGACCCCCCGCCCCGCTCCCCGCAGCCCAGCGCCCCCTGCTGACCTCCAGCCCCGCTCCCCGCAGCCCAGCGCCCCCTGCTGACCCCCCGCCCCGCTCCCCGCAGCCCAGCGCCCCCTGCTGACCCCCCGCCCCGCTCCCCGCAGCCCAGCGCCCCCTGCTGACCCCCCGCCCCGCTCCCCGCAGCCCAGCGCCCCCTGCTGACCCCCCGCCCCGCTCCCCGCAGCCCAGCGCCCCCTGCTGACCCCCCGCCCCGCTCCCCGCAGCCCAGCGCCCCCTGCTGACCCCCCGCCCCGCTCCCCGCAGCCCAGCGCCCCCTGCTGACCCCCCGCCCCGCTCCCCGCAGCCCAGCGCCCCCTGCTGACCCCCCGCCCCGCTCCCCGCAGCCCAGCGCCCCCTGCTGACCTCCAGCCCCGCTCCCCGCAGCCCAGCGCCCCCTGCTGACCCCCCGCCCCGCTCCCCGCAGCCCAGCGCCCCCTGCTGACCCCCCGCCCCGCTCCCCGCAGCCCAGCGCCCCCTGCTGACCCCCCGCCCCGCTCCCCGCAGCCCAGCGCCCCCTGCTGACCCCCCGCCCCGCTCCCCGCAGCCCAGCGCCCCCTGCTGACCCCCCGCCCCGCTCCCCGCAGCCCAGCGCCCCCTGCTGACCCCCCGCCCCGCTCCCCGCAGCCCAGCGCCCCCTGCTGACCCCCCGCCCCGCTCCCCGCAGCCCAGCGCCCCCTGCTGACCCCCCGCCCCGCTCCCCGCAGCCCAGCGCCCCCTGCTGACCCCCCGCCCCGCTCCCCGCAGCCCAGCGCCCCCTGCTGACCTCCAGCCCCGCTCCCCGCAGCCCAGCGCCCCCTACTGACCTCCAGCCCCGCTCCCCGCAGCCCAGCGCCCCCTGCTGACCCGCTGCTCCCCTCCCCGCAGCCCAGCGCCCCCTACTGACCCCCCGCCCCGCTCCCTGCAGCCCAGCGCCCCCTGCTGACCCGCTGCTCCCCTCCCCGCAGCCCAGCGCCCCCTACTGACCCCCCGCCCCGCTCCCCGCAGCCCAGCGCCCCCTGCTGACCCCCCGCCCCGCTCCCCGCAGCCCAGCGCCCCCTGCTGACCCGCTGCTCCCCTCCCCGCAGCCCAGCGCCCCCTACTGACCCCCCGCCCCGCTCCCCGCAGCCCAGCGCCCCCTGCTGACCCCCCGCCCCGCTCCCCGCAGCCCAGCGCCCCCTGCTGACCCCCCGCCCTGCGGCCCAGCGCCCCCTGCTGACCCCCCGCCCCACTCCCCGCAAGATTAGGAATGGGGGGGGCTGACTGGCCCCCAGCCCCGCCCCATCAGTATCACTACTACCCGGCTCACTCCCTATCCACCTCTTTAAGGGTTAATCCGCCCCCCCCCCCCCACGCTCTCTGCAAACCGGCTGCTGCCCCTCCCATGTGGGGAGAGGGGGGCGGTACGTCCAGTCCCTCCCCCCCATGGAGCACTGAGCGCCTGGATCCCCTTCTCCCCCCAAACGCAGCATCCCTGGGCCTGGGCCAGGGCCCCACCCCGCGAGGGCTCGCCCGGGTGTTACCTCTGCTGCCAGCTGCAGACTCCGTGCAAGGGGGGGGGGCGCAGGGGGGCGCTGAGTGTGTCTGTGTCGCAGCCTATCTCGTCCCCCTCAGAAACACACACTGGTGCTCACACACACTAGTGCAAATGCAGAGAGAGCAGCTGGGGGCCAGGACACCTGGGTTCTGTCCCCAGCTCTGGGAGGGGGGTGGGGGTCTGGTAACTTACAAGGGCAGAAGAAATACCAAAGGGGGAGTTTTAAGACATTGTGTTGAGCAAGGGCCCTTGTGTAGATCAATCTCTGATAATTTTCATATGACTTTACATGGGCCTCTTCATATAACCTTGTGGTGGGTCTACCCACGTGTGACCTCTGTTTTCATGGGACTTTGTACCAAAGCCTCATTTAGAAACTTTGCATTGCCCTTGGTATAATATTATAGCCCCTAAGGATAGAATAAGATAGAAGAAAATTTATTTTTGCTAGCAGTAGAACGAGAGCTCTCCCCCCCCCCCCCCCCGCGCCCCAATCAATTGCCCTGTTGAATGAAGGAGGTGTGGATGAGCAAGGCATGGAAGGCAGCACCTCCAGACAGCCTCAACCATTGGAGAGGGGCTAGGAGCCAGACTCAAGGACAATAAAACATGTCAAGTGGGCTCATTAAAAACAAGGAGACATACTGACGGCCTCCAGGCTTAGAAGCCAGCACCTTCTTTTGGAAACACCCTCTTTGCAGCATTGGGACAACACCCAGAAGGAAGCAGCACAAAGGACCAATAGACACAGACACAGAGTTTGAATCTGGTGTAGATTTGCATGAGAGGGAAGCTGGTATAAAAGTGAGGTGTCTTGCAGAGGACCCCGGGTCTCGTCTTGTCAACATGGGAGCATCAATCTGCATCGGCAGAAGCCCGGCTCCACTCCCCCTCCCATCTAACTCACCTGGCCAGTGCAGTTAAGGGAAGCAACTATTTAGTAACAACAACAAGACGAAGTGTGCTTGTGTGTGTGAGTGTAAGTGTAATATATTATATGCATATGATACAGTGTTAATGAATACATGTATTACTAATAAACGTGGCGTTTTGCCTTATTCCCCCTGAAAAGATCCTGTGCAGTACTTTAATACAACACTTGGGCTTGGTGACTCTGCGTCTGGGCAGCGCCCGGCCTGACGGGCCCCGATCTCACCTGGATCCTTTGGGCACCACTACAAACCGCCTAACGAATGGTAGCTGGTTTCCAAAGACAGCCTGGGAAATTTAAATCCAACTGCAAAATCTGTCCCAGTGAATTAAACCCTAGAAACGTTTCAGTTACTAACAGCTTCCTGATCTTCTTATTTATACTGAATCCACCCGGTCCCTAGCTCCGTTGGTTCAGTGATTCATTCTCCTCCCTGATAATATTCTGCACCTTATTTCTAGCCTGAATTTATCTCCCTTCACCACCTGGACACACTGTCTTTTGCTGCTAAGTGAAAGCCACCTACACCCAGAAATCTCGTCCCCCATGGAGCCTGTGATCCAATCGCCTCGTGGAGAAAGTAGCTGGATGTCATTCAGGGCAGTCTCCTGGCTTGTGTCCTGCCTTGGCTTGGAAGTATTCGGTTTTTATGGGTAAATGCCATCCCGATAAAGGTCAATTTCACTGCCCACACGCAAAAGATTTTCATCCATAATAATCAAACCGTACAGCCAAGCAAAGGAGGCAATATGCACAGTGCCCTACCAAATTCACCGTCCACTTTGGAGCATAAGCTTTTGTGGGTAAGAACCTCACTTCTTCAGATGCAAGAAGTGAGGTTCTTACCCACGAAAGCTTATGCTCCCAGTACTTCTGTTAGTCTCAAAGGTGCCACAGGACCCTCTGTTGCTTTTTACAGATTCAGACTAACACGGCTACCCCTCTGATACTGTAGGCCCAGGTATTTCAAAATAATACAGGTTTGGTTGGTAAAGTAGCCATGCTGACGTTATACACCTAGGGTGCTGTCTGGCTTAATACCATCCGCCGCACTGCTTAAAAACCAGTGAGCGCTGTCTGAAATCAACACCGCCCCTATCAAATGGGTTCAAAACTGGCTAACTGATAGATCTCAAAGAAGACGAGCTCGAAAGCTCATGAGACGCAGTAGGGAGTGGGGCGGATTGACCTGGGAATGTTGTGTGGGAGTTTTACTGGGACTGGCTGCATTGGGGATGGGATAGCAGGGTGTGACTTAATTTGTGGGACTATTCCTGAGCCCAGGAGGGGGGCTGGGGCCAGGTGACACCTTTTGCCCCGGAAACTGGACAAAGGCTGGAGGAGGAGCTGGGGGGGGGGTGGAGGAGACGTCTGGATGGGGTTTCAGTTTGGAGCTGGCTGGTGAAACGGAGGGAGCCCCAGGGCTGGGGTCTAAGCTCCCTGCCCCCCAGAGGGACCTGACTGAGGGGTCCTGTTTGTACCTACAAGCTCTGTTTTGGACTGTGTTCCTGTCATCTAATAAACCTTCCATTTTACTGGCTGGCTGAGAGTCACGGTGAATCACAGGAAAAAAGGGGGGTGCTGGGCCCTGACTCCCCCACACTCCATGACAGCTCGTCTCTCTCGCCAACAGAAGTTGGTCCAATGCATGATCTGAACTCGCCCCCCTTCTCTCGCCAACATCCCAGCTTGAACACCGCTGCAAACACTGCCCAGGTTGGACAGGGTTCGGAAAAGGGCTACAAGAAGAATTGAAGGTCTGGGAAATCTGCCTTCGAAAGAGTGGCTTATGGAGCTCTATCTGTGTAGATTCATAGGTACTAAGGATCGAGGGACTGGTCCGACTGCTGATATAACGAGGCTGGGTGCAATTTGATTTTTATTTTTTTATAGTTTTGGTGGAAAGCATCACTGTCTATTCTGAAGCCGTTTTTATTTTACTTTTACCGATTTCTACATGTCCACAGTTGCAGGAACTTATGGGGGCGGGTCAGGCAATAATTATTTAATGCCAGGCGACGTTGAGATTCATCCCGTTAAAACTTTAGAACCGTTAAAACACAAATGGTCGACAGCACCCGTCAAAATAGACAAAGCAAACAGCCTTTAATCAAGCCGCATATTTAGGGCCCTCCAAATACTTCTGTTAGTCTTAAAGGTGCCACAGGACCCTCTGTTGCTTTTTGCTGGGCCTACAGCTTTCTCCTAATTGAGAGATCAACTATAAAACATCCGTGACGGTTCATGAGATGCCACAATAACCTGTACTAACGAAGGCTGATGGGAAAAGGTAGGAAAGTGACAGGAAAATATGAGTCAACAGTGTGATGCTGTTGCAAAAAAAGCAAACATGATTCTGGGATGCATTAACAGGTGTGTTGTGAGCAAGACACGAGAAGTCATTCTTCCGCTCTACTCTGCTCTGGTTAGGCCTCAGCTGGAGTACTGTGTCCAGTTCTGGGCGCCGCATTTTAAAAAAGATGTGGAGAAATTGGAAAGGGTCCAAAGAAGAGCAACAAGAATGATTAAAGGTCTTGAGAACATGACCTATGAAGGAAGGCTGAAAGAATTGGGTTTGTTTAGTTTGGAAAAGAGAAGACTGAGAGGGGACATGATAGCAGTTTTCAGGTATCTAATAGGGTGTCATAAGGAGGAGGGAGAGAACTTGTTCACCTTAGCCTCTAAGGATAGAACCAGAAACAATGGGTTTAAACTGCAGCAAGGGAGGTCTAGGTTGGACATTAGGAAAAAGTTCCTAACTGTCAGGGTGGTTAAACACTGGAACAAATTGCCTAGGGAGGTTGTGGAATCTCCGTCTCTGGAGATATTTAAGAGTAGGTTAGATAAATGTCTATCAGGGATGGTCTAGACAGTATTTGGTCCTGCCATGCGGGCAGGGGACTGGACTCGATGACCTCTCGAGGTCCCTTCCAGTCCTAGAATCTATGAATCTATGAATGAAAAGACTGAATTAGTCCAGACCAGGGACTGTGTTAACATCATGCTTGGTAAACGGAAGTGTGGATGAGAAATAGGTGGTGTCAGGAACTAGCCCTGAACGGTGGACAAATATGGGGATGGGCTGTTCCACCCATCACTCCTTTTTGGGGTCAGTATAGAAATAAATTTGGGGGAGTGGGAGAAAAATTGGCAACATGAGCAAGCTTCACCATCACGGCTTCCCCCACCCAACCCCCTGGACTCCTGGGACCCCAGACCTTCTTCGTCTTAATCCTGAGAGCTGTCCCGACCGAACCAGGCCAGAAATCCAGCCGACATCTCCACCAGCTCCAGCTGCACCCCAAGCCCGCCTGGGATGAAACAGGATTGGACTTTAGCAAGCCCAGCTCCGGCCCAGCTGAGCTCACTTCTCTTTCCCCAAAAGGGCCGTTACTACCCTCGAAGAGATGGTCAGATGAGGTGGCTTTTCCTTTTCCAGGCTCGATCTGGCCACAAGGAACCCTCGTTTAATAGTTGACATTTCAACCTGTCTCTCCTTGGTTCCTGGAGCTTTCAATCAAAGGGTAAAAGGATTTTGAATGGGGTGTTGGCCAGGGCTGAGCGCTCTGGCTACCAAACCTCGTTTAACCCTTTAATGTTGGGCAGAGGCTGGGGCACATCAACCCCCATGTAGACAGCACTACCGCCTCTCGGGGAACTGGATTCGCTATTTCCCTAAAACCACCGTGGCTGACGTTAATTGGGGCAGGCGGCGTGGCCTAGCGGACGAGACGCTGGACTGACATTCAGCAGATCTTGGCTCTGCCACTGGCCGGCTGGGTGACTTTGGCCAAGTCACGGTCCCCCTCGCTGTGCCTCAGTTTCCCCCCTCTGTAAAATGGAGATGCTAATGCTGCCCTCCTTGGTTAAACGCTTTGAGCTCTGCTGATGGAAAGTACTCTACAAGAGCTAGGCTCTTAGCATCCTGTTGTTCTCTACTGACCACGTCCTATATTGGCCTCCCCCTGATTTTACCCAGAACCAATATCAAGGTAACCAGCCTACATGTACCCGGTTCATTCCATTGACCATTTCAAACACTGGCACAACATTCGCTTGTTCCCGGTCCTCAGGGACTGCCGCAGGTTTGTTAATGGGTCAGAGAGCGCCTCGGCCAATTCTTTGCACACTCTTGGGTGCAAGTTGTCTGGGCCTGCTGATTGCAAATGAGTTGACTTTACTAGTTGTCATTTAAAATGCTGGTTACTGAGGGAATAGCAAACAGTTCCCTAGCACTGTCACATGTGAATTCGTCATCCAGCTTCTTTCCAAACGCAGAACAGGAATGTGTAGAGATGGATGAAGGCAGATAAGAGATTACTAGTTTAAAGCATCCATCTGACCTCCTGTATAGCAAAGAGCATTAAATATCACCCAGTTGGCTTTTGAGACCAATAACTTATGTGTTCTTCCCAAAAAACACGCCCCCAGCTCTCTCTGGTTCTTGCAAGAATTTCCTCCCCGGCCTGAGAATAAGGTCCTCATTTGCGGGGTCTTTTACAGAGCTCAAAACTCTGCTTTAGTCCCTCAAGTCTAGCCCTCCTAATGGGGTGTCTTTGGGGTTTTCTGGACTGAGATCAGGAGCTCCCCCCCCCCCCCCCAGCCCTCCTTCTGACATTGCTTCTTTCCCCCGCATCCTAGACCCTTGCCTATATTGTTACTGTGAGACGGAGAAAGTTGAGATCTCTGGGTAGGTTCCCAAGAGGCACCGAGCCAGACGGTAGTGTGCGGGACCCCCGTGCCACCTCTCTGCGGCACACTAGGCATGGGGTCCTAGTGCATACCCTCAGTGCCGATGCCAGCAGCCGAGCGCCCGAGCGGTATGCAACCGTTGGCTGTATGCCGCCGGACCGGGGGCATCGGCCAAAGCCTGTAGCGTAGATGTGGCCACGGACTCTGGCAACAGAGAGGCCTCGGAGGCGGAAATGCAAGACAGCCAAGCAGCAGCCCGTGAGCACGGCACAGGACGTGGGAAAAGCTAGAGAGCACGCTGTGGGGTCTGTTGTCGAGGGGCAGCACGCTTAGAAACCACTCTCGTTCGTGGTCCTCCCTGACTTTGTAAATAAACAAGATGACAGCAAACTCCATCAATTTCTACTTCCACCAGGAACGTGCCCTGCACCCTGAACTGTGACCAGCGGCTCAGGTCGAGAAGGGGTAAGGAAATCAAAATTCCTTCAGCCATGCCATGGAACAGGGGATTGGGCTGTGCCCCAGATCACCCCGTTACACGGGCAGTGTTTCTCCCAGAAGGTAACCGTAACCAAATCACCGCTCAATCTTCTTTTCGGTAAGCTAACCAGCGAGATGGCTGGTGGATCCACAACCAGATCATAATCAAGGGTAAAAAAAAAAAACGTATATCAAATGTTGTACCTAACCACTGCAATTTCATTTGAGGAGCTGCCGTTCGAACTGAAGTTGGGTTTGTTCGGAAAACCCACGCGCTGATCGGGCGACGGGAGAGCTGATCTTAGCAGCAGAGACTGAAAGAGCTCGGCGTGTTAAGCCTAAACCGCCGGACGTCGCCACCGGGCAGGGAGAAGAGGAAGCGAACCTGCAGGACAGCATAGGCCTAACGCAAATGGGCCGTGGGTACATTTCAAAGGTGGTTTTAAACCAGGAACCGAGTGAGGTTCCGGAGCAGCCTTCCCATAGGAGAAGCAGGGGGCAAACGGCCTCTCTGCTTTGAAGATGGGTTTTGATCAGTTTCCGAAAGGGGTGAACTGACTGGATTTGCTGACCCGAAGAACAAGGAGCAGACGCCCTAGGGAGTCCTGCCCAAACTTGGGGCCTGTCCCCATCCCCCACACCCTCCCCGCCAGTTTTTGGAATCCAGAAGAAATAAAAGCCGGGACGTGGTCAGGAGAGGGAAAGAGTTTTTTTATTTCCTGGTTTTTCAGTGTCGAGCTTCTCAGCAGGGGAGTTCGGGGGATTCTTTACAAACAAAGGGAGAGAAAAAAACAACACTAAACTATTTGAAACCAAAAAACGGGGATCTGGCTCTTGGGAACTAGTGTTGGCGCCACAGCAGGGTATCACATGCCAAGGGACAGGGAAGGCCCAGTCAATCCAAAATCTGAGATTTGCTCTCTTCCCACCTCCGGCTCCGGCGTCTGTCTCCCCTCCCCTCAAAACCAGCGCCGTGTCCCTTCTGCAGCTGAGCAAAGCGTCCGCAGATCTGCACTCCTGGGAGACCTCACAATAACAAGCTGATGTGTGCGGCCCAGCGTTGAGAAGACCCTACAATAACAAGCCCTAGCGGCTGCAGCCTAGTGTCCAGCAGAGATCCCACAACTGCAAACCAGTGTGGGCAACCATGTGTTTACGAGGGACCCTACAATAATAAACCAGCATCTGCAGCACAGGAGTTTCCCTGTGGTACTGAACTGGCAATGTCTGCAAATGACCCTACAATAACAAGTAATAAATTTGTTAGTCTCTAAGGTGCCACAAGTACTCCTGTTCTTCTTTTTGCGGATACAGACTAACACGGCTGTTACTCTGAAACTTTACAATAACAAGTGTGACCCTTGGCATTATGAGAGACCCTACAATAACCAAAGGGTGTGGAACACACAACTGAGAGACCCTACAATAACACACCAGCGTGCAATGGGAGAGAAGCATCTTTTCATAGAATATCAAGGTTGGAAGGGATCTCAGGTGGTCATTTAATCCAACCCCCTGCTCAAAGCAGGACCAATCCCGAGACAGATTTTTACCCCAGTTCCCTAAATGGCCCTCTCAAGGATTGAACTCACAACTCTGGGTTTATCAGGCCAATGCTCAAACCACTGAGCTATCCCTTCCCCCAGGATGTAGCTGGGTGAGAGGACATGTGGAAGGTTGGAGGAGGGGGCGCCTGAGTGACACCCCTACATCTTGCAGTCGAAAAGACAGGCAGGGCTAGATCCAAGCTCACAGGCTTGCTGGTTCTCCAGTCACCAGTGCGGACTAGGATGTGTGTGCATGTGAAGGGGTCTTGGCCATCACTAAGGATTTGGTGTCAGCGGTGGGATCCAAGCCGACGCCTCCACACGGGCTGGATGGCAGTGTGGCAGCTGAGGCTGCCTGGGTCGGTATCGCACGGACCGCGGTGCAGGGAAGAATCTGGAGATTCCTTCTGGTCCAATTGGGTCCGAGTCTGTATGTTAAAGGCCCCGCCTAGTCTCTGGGGCAGCCTCCAGCCACGGCCTTAAAATTCCCCCCGTAGCTCCAATATTCTGCTCTCCCTAGATGATAGATTCATAAACTGGAATAAATCGGATGTAGCTCCATTGAGTCCATGGAGCTGGTGTGAACTGATGAGAGAGGGTCCCTGACAGGGGGTCACAGGGCAGAGATGGGGGCACATGGGGCAAAACCACTGAGCAGAGCAATGCAGGAAGGGATAGTGTCCAGGAGACACTATGGCCCTGGATGTACAGAGACCCCTAGTGGGGATACTGGGCAGTGCAGGCAATAATCTCAGTGCAGAATCCCTATATATATATATATGGAGATATACCTATCTCATAGAACTGGAAGGGACCTTGGTTATTGAGTCCAGCCCCCTGCCTTCACTAGCAGGACCAAGTACTGATTTTGCCGCAGATCCCTAAATGGCCCCCTCAAGGACTGAACTCACAACCCTGGGTTTAGGAGGCCAATGCTCAAACCACTGAGCTATCCCTCCCCTGATAGCTCCCCCATAGAATATATTCATTCTAAGTGCCTGCTGGGTCTTCTGTCCCTTGGAAGCGAGGGCAGGGCTGAACCCAACCCCCTGATAACTAGCCTAGGGCACACAGCGGCGTGAGCACTTTCAAAAGACCCTGCAATAACAGACTGGCCCACACAGTCCCAACGCCTTCTAATAACATTTCTCTGTGCAGTCCCAAGGTTATGAGGGACCGTACAATGACGAGCCAGCATACATAGTGAGACCCTACAATAACAAACCAGCGTGTACAATGAGACCCTAGAATAACAAACCATTGTGTACAACCCAGCACTAATGAGTGATCCTGCAATAAACAAACTGGCTTGCGCTCATTAGTAACTCTACAGCAATAGATTGCCATTTGTAATTAGACCCTACAAAAACAAACCAGCATGTGCAATGAGACCCTACAATAACAAACCGGCAGGTGCAGAGAGACCCTACAATAACAAACCGATCTGTGCAGCCCAGTGCTTGAGTGACCCTACAAAAACAAGCCAGCATATGCAGAGAGACCCTACGATAACAAACTGATCTGTCCAGCCCAGCGCTCATGAGTGACCCTACAATAACAAACTGACATGTGCCAGAGACCCTGCAATAACAAACCGGTGTGCGCGGCCCAACACCAAGAGGGCACCCGAGCAGAACATGCCGGCCTGTGGCTACGCCAGCAGGGAGAGCCGGAGGTGGGAGGCAGGACGCGCAGGCCGGCCAGGGCTGCCAGGGGCCCCGCCCAGCTAGTCGATGCCACGGTGCAGTTTGAGGTGGCGGGAGAGGTTGCTGAAGGTGATGAAACCCTTGTGGCAGACGCTGCACTGGAAGGGGCGTTCCCCGCTGTGGAGCAGCCGGTGCCGTTTCAGGTAGCACTCGTGCCGGAAGAACTTGCCGCACTCGGTGCACTGGTAGGGTTTCTCGCCTGTGTGCACCAGCACGTGCCGGTCCAGGTCCCGCGGGCTGCGGAAGAACTTCTCGCACTCCGTGCACTTGTAGAGCTTCTTGCCAGGGCGGGCGGGGAAAGCCCGCAGCTCCAGCCGCGGCAGCAGGTGGCGCTCCAGCTCCCCGCCAGCTGGCGGCACAGGCCCCGTCGCCACCGGCTGGGGGGCACCCTCCGGGGGCAGCAGCATGGCGTGGCTCAGCTGGTGGGACTCCAGGGGCGGCAGGGCCCTGAAGCTCATGCCACAGATGCCGCAGGCGAAGGAGGCCTCGCCCGTGTGCGCCGCCAGATGAGCGGCCAGGGCGCCGGCGTTGGCAAAGAAGGTGCCACACTCGCACTGGTACAAGCTGTCCAGGGGGCGGGTGTCCTGGGGCTTGCAGACCGGGCAGCCCGGCCCCTGCGGCTCCTGCTGCCCCGGGGCCCCCTTGCCCGCACAGCCTTGGCAGGGTAGGAGCAGCGGTCGGTCCTTGGCGTGGGTGAGTTTGTGGCGCTCCAGCAGGGAGGGGGCGTTAAAGTCGCGCTCGCAGTCGGGGCACTTGAAGGGCTTGATGTCGGTGTGAGCCAGCCAGTGCTTCCCCAGCTCGGGTGCCAGCCGGAAGTGGCGCCCGCAGGCCCCGCAGCCATAGGGGGCCGCCCGCCCCTGGCCGCACAGGCGCTCCAGGCAGCGGGTGGCACTGGGCGGCTCGGGGGCGCCCCCTCCGGGGGGCGGTCGGTGCTGGCGCTTGAGGTGCCGGCCCAGGCTGCTGCGGGAGGAGAAGCGGAGCTCGCAGACGTGGCAGCAGTAGGGTTTCTCGCCCGTGTGCACCACCTGGTGGTGGAGCAGGCCGGTGGAGTCACGGAAGCCCTTGGGGCAGACGGTGCAGCGGTAGGGGCGTTCGCCGGTGTGGCTGCGGATGTGGTTGACCAGGTTGAAGGAGTGCTTGAAGCTCTTGCTGCAGTGCGGGCACTGGAAGGGTTTGAGTTCCGTGTGCCGGGCGAAGTGGCGCCGCAGGTCCGAGCGGTACCGGAAGCTCTTGTCGCACTCGGAGCAGTGGAAGGGCACCCGGGCGCCCGCCCCATTGTCCATCAGCGGGGTTGGCGCCAGCCCGTTGGGGCTGTCCTCCGGGTCCAAGCACGGCACCATGCGCTCGATGGTGCCAGGTGCCCGGCCGGGGGGCTGCCCGGGCTCCTCTGCCCAGCCGGTGCCCAGTCCCCCGGGCAGATCAGTGCCATAGCGCTCCATCCCCGCCGAGTCCCACGGACGCCTCTGGGAATCGCAAACAGGAGCCGAGTCAGTGATGCTCCCTCTAGGGGGCCCTGGCCCTGATCCCGCCCCAGGGCAGGGACTGGCTGGCTCAGGGGGGCAGGGAATGGGGCACGGGGCCTTTCCCCTCTAGGGGGCGCTGGCCTCGATCCCTGGCTCAGGGGACTGGTAATTACCTGCAGACCGTTATAAACCCGCAGGCCTCGTTAATCTCCTGATCCCCATTGCCTGGTTCTCGGCGCCCCGGGGCCGAGGAAGCAGATTAATTCCAAAGCCCTGGCTCTGCCCCTCTATTTATAACCGCTCGGGCCACCAGCCAGCGGGAACCTCCTGTGACTGGCCGGGGCAGGGCAGGACTCCTGGGTTCTCTCCCCGGCTCTAGCAGGGGAGTGGGGGGCTAGTGGTTAGAGGAGGGGGCTGGGAGCCAGGACTCCTGGGTTCTCTCCCCGGCTCTAGCAGGGGAGTGGGGGGCTAGTGGTTAGAGGAGGGGGGCTGGGAGTCAGGACTCCTGGGTTCTCTCCCCGGCTCTAGCAGGGGAGTGGGGGGCTAGTGGTTAGAGGAGGGGGGCTGGGAGCCAGGACTCCTGGGTTCTCTCCCTGGCTCTGGCAGGGGAGTGGGGGGCTGGTGGTTAGAGGAGGGGGGCTGGGAGCCAGGACTCCTGGGTTCTCTCCCCGGCTCTGGCAGGGGAGTGGGGGCTAGTGGTTAGAGGAGTGGGGCTGGGAGCCAGGACTCCTGGGTTCTCTCCCCGGCTCTGGCAGGGGAGTGGGGGCTAGTGGTTAGAGGAGGGGGGCTGGGAGTCAGGACTCCTGGGTTCTCTCCCTGGCTCTGGCAGGGGAGTGGGGGGCTAGTGGTTAGAGGAGGGGGGCTGGGCGTCAGGACTCCTGGGTTCTCTCCCCAGCAGGGGGGCTGGAGCCAGAGCCGGGGGTTCCCCACTCCTGGCCCCTTGTGCTCCCCCAGTCCCCGGTGGAGGGGGGGGGCGCCCCCCAATACTTACAGCTCCCCCTGGGCGCCGACATTTTGGCATGAGCCGGGGCTCGTCACTTCCGCCCCGGGCGGGGGGTCGCGGGTGCCGGCCCCACGGGAAGAGGGGGGCGTAGGCTGTGCCCCTCGTCGCCCCCTCCCCCACTGCCCGCCCCCAGCGCCCTGATTGGCCACAGACAGACCCAATGGGACCCTCGCTCCCCCCACAACTCCACTTCCTTCCGAGGCCCAGCCCCCTACCGCCATCTTGGCTGTGGGCAAAGGGGTGGGGACTAGGACAGGCGCCATCTTGACTGTGGGCAGCGAAGGTGTAATCAGAGGGGTGCCATCTTGAGTGTGGGCAAGGGGATGTGTGGCGGGCAAGGCGCCATCTTTACTGTGGGCAAAAGGGGGGGGGCGAAGGGAGGCAACATCTTTACTGTGGGCGGGGAAGTAAAACATTCCAAGAGGCTCCCTTGGAGGTGCCCTTGTGGGCCACAGGAGGGGCAGGCAGAGGGCGCCATCTTGACTGTGGGCAAAGAGGGGAGGGGCCCAGTGCCCCATTCCCTGCCCCCCTGGGCCAGCCAGTCCCTGCCCTGGGGCCGGATGGGAGCCGGTGCCCCTAGAGGGGAAAGGCCCCATTCCCTGCCCCCCTGGGCCAGCCAGTCCCTGCCCTGGGGCCAGGTGGGAGCCGGTGCCCCCTAGAGGGGAGAGGCCCCGATCCCCATTCCCTGCCCCCCTGAACCAACCGCCCCCTTCCCCCCCTCGTTTGAAGACAGGCACAGACATTGCATTCGCATCTCGTTTATCTCACGAGGGGCTGGGGTGTTCGGGGAGGGGCGGGGCCCCGTCCGCACACGGGCAAGTCACTAAGGTCTCGGCTGCGCCCGCCAGGGGCCACCTGGGGTAACCTTTTCAAAATGCACCCCCTCCGTGGCCCTGCCCCCTGGCCAGGCCGGAAGCCAGAGCTGCTCAGGGAGCCCAGGCCACCGTGGGGAGCCAGACCCCCATGCGGGGCATGCTTCCCTAGGGGTCAAAGGTCACCCCCCCAGGGGGCTTGTGGATTCTGTCCCTCAGGCCTCCTGGGAGGGCATCCCTGGGAGTCTGCAGGGCTGGCAGGGGCCCCAGCTCGGGCCTCAAGGGTGTGGTGCAGCTGGTGGTTCTGCAGGCAGCGCGGCTGGGCATAGGCCTTGTGGCAGAGCGGGCAGCCGTGCACCTGCTGGTGGCGCCGCGGGTCACTGGACTCACGGAAAGCTTTCCCGCAGGCCGCGCAATGGTAGCGCTGCTCCCCGGTGCGGATCAGCTGGTGGCGCTGCAGGCCCGAGACCGGGGAGAAGGGCTTGGCGCAGACGCTGCACTCCAGCTCCTCCTGTGGCAGTGCCTGGCAGCGGTGCCCTGCCTGAACCATGACAAGAGGAGGAAGAGGCCTGGCCCCGGTGCCAGCCCCCCGCTGCAGCCCACCCTCCCCGAGGTGGTGCTGCTGCTGGTGCACCAGCACCCGGGCATCATGCAGGTGCTTGAACCTCTCGCGGCAGAGCGGGTTTAACACCGACAGACCCCGGCCGTCGGCGGGTGGGATCAAACCTAGGACCTTGCTTAGTGCATGAGCCTCTACTGCAGAGGTGGCCAACCTGTGTCTCTGGAGCCACATGCGACTCTTCAGAAGTTAATATGCGGCTCCTTGTATAGTCACCGACTCCGGGGCTGGAGCTACAGGCGCCAACTTTCCAGTGTGCCGGGGGGTGCTCACTGCTCAACCCCTGGCTCTGCCACAGGGCCTGCCCCCACTCCAGCCCTTCCCTCCCCCTCCCCTGCTGTGCCCTTCCTCCTCCCTCCCCCCCACCTAGCTTCCTGCACGCCAAGAAAGAGGGAGGGTGGCGGAGGCGCTGATCAGCGGGTGGGTGGGAGGCGCTGGGAGCCGGGGGAGCTGATGGGGGGCTGCTGATGTATTCCTGTGGCTCTTTGGCAACGTACATTGGTAGATTCCGGCTCCTTCTCAGGCTCAGGTTGGCCACCCCTGCTCTACTGCATGAGCTAAAAGCCAACTGGTCGTTAGCTAAGGCTGTAGAGGAAACTCGTTAATCTCTCTCTAGTTGGTCTCGGTGCCACTAGATGGGACAGAACCCCACACCCAGGAGGTGTGTAGGTTACACGGGCACGGGTAGGACCTCTCTCCCGTGTGCAGCCGCTGGTGCGTCAGCAGGTCGCTGGCGCTGGGGGCAGGCGAAGGGCCTGGCGCCCATGCGGATCCCGGCATGTTTGCACAGGTTGGAGGAGTTGCTGAAGCATTTCTTGCGGTGGCCGTGCTGGTGGAGATGCTGCCCGGCTGGGCCCAGCTTGAGGTGCTGGGGGCGGCGGGAATCTAGCACCGCCTTGTTCTCGAAGCACTGGCCACAGAAGGAGCCGTGGAAGCCAGGCGTTGCCGCCGGTGGGAAAGCGGGATTTCTGCCGGACGCTGATGCCACAGACGCCGCAGCTAAAGGGCCGCCGGCCCGTGTGGATGTTCTTGTGGTGCTGCCAGTTGGATGGGTCGGAGAAGGCCCGGCCGCATGACTCGCACTTGTAGCACCGTGCCCCACCGCCCCGGCCCTGCCGACAGGGTCCGGTCGGTGCCAGCTTTGCCACAGAGAGCACCGGGGGCCTCACCTGCCCTGTCCTGGGGCCATGCCATGGGGCAGACGTTATTCCCCTGCCACAGAGAGAACACCAGAGTCAGGAGTCATTTACCATCCGCCACAGCGACCAGTACAGGAACTGATTGTTAACGGTATTGATTAACCGCTGATAACGAACCACCAATAAATGATACATTGATATTAATAGTTATTAAGACATGACACATTGCTCTTCATCAGCATTATCACGGATCAATGACACTCTGAGCTGGCCACTAATAATCAATGATCAATAGATAATACAGTGCTATTAATCATTTTTATAATCGACCAGTAAAGGTATTGATTACTCACTAAATTTATGAATCGCTAATAATAAAGCACCAATAAATATATAGATAATGATGATTAATAAACAATAAATTGGTACTGATAAGGACAATAGATAATACATTGCTATTAGTCAATATTATTATTGATTAATAAAGGTATTGATTAATTGCTAATTACTTACCATCAATTCTATCTTTATTAACCATTATTATAACTTATAGCAAACTGATTAGTTACTAATAATTAACAATTAAGATAACTTTATTGTTCCCTATTGTAACCAATCAATGAAGGTACACATTAGTTACAAATAATTAACCATTAATACAACTTTTTCACTCATTGTTGCAACTGATCGATGAAGGTATTGATTAGCTACTAATAACTAGCCCTCTAGCACTAATACATCTGTATCAATCATTATTATAACTAATAAGTTGATTGATTAGTCACTAATAATTAACTATCAATCCGTAATAGATTTCAGAGTAGCAGCCGTGTTAGTCTGTATCCGCAAAAAGAAGAACAGGAGTACTTGTGGCACCTTAGAGACTAACAAATTTATTAGAGCATAAGCTTTCGTGGGCTACAGCCCACTTCTTCATCGTGGGCTACAGCCCACTTCTTCGGATGAAGAAGTGGGCTGTAGCCCACGAAAGCTTATGCTCTAATAAATTTGTTAGTCTCTAAGGTGCCACAAGTACTCCAATCCGTAATAGAGTTTTACTGATCATTATGGCAAATGATCAATAAAGGCAATGATTAGTCATTAATAATCAGTCATCAGTCCTTATTATGATAATATCAATTAGTAATATCCCTGACCAACAAAGGCATTGATTAGTGACTCATAATAATTAATTATCAGTAAATAATTTATTAATATTAACAATTGATTAAAAGTATTGATAATTAGCTATTATAAACAGCCTATCATATATCGTTATTAACCATTATTATAAACTATAAACAATGGCATGGATTAGTCAGTAATAATTAGTCATAGTAGATTAATGTCATTATTATAATTGATTGAAGTTATTGATTATTTACTAAATAACTGATCGCCAATTAATAACACAGCTTCATATTTCATTATTACGAACTCATTAAGAAATTGATCAGTTGGTAACTACTAATAAAAATCAGTTGATATCAGTTTTCATTACCACTGATCAATAAAGGCATTTATTATCCACTAGATATTAATCACGTGTCCATAATGAATCATTAATCATCATAATAATCCTTGCTTTAGGGTTTATTTTAACCAGTCACCCAAAACACCAACACATTTCTTAATATTGCAGCCAACAGGAACTCAGCATTAGTTCAGTGTTATTAACATTATATAATTGACCGAAATTCATGTGTTATTTTTAGACTAATTAATAAACAGCAGATTACCATTCCATTCATATTTGCAGTGCGAGTCCATTCTTAGGCCCTGATTGTCCACTCTCTGGGGCAGGGACTCTCTGATCCGTGTGTGCGGCTCATGGACCATTGTTCTAGTGCTACCGTAATACACCTAATAAATAACGTACAGCACCTAGCACTGGGCCCTGGGCCATAACTGGGGCTCCAACGCGCTACCGTAATCCACCTAATAAATAATGTACAGCACCTAGCACTGGGCCCTGGGCCATAACTGGGGTGCCTACGCGCTACCGTAATCCACCTAATAAATAACAACAACAATAGATTTGTGCTGATCTTTAAGCCTGAATAGTCCGATTGACTTTGGGCATCTGTTGGGCATCTGCATACGGGCAGAGAGCAGCCGTGCCTTCGGCCTGGGTATTTTTAAGCAATCTATCTCAACTGAGAGATCATTTCTCGCTCAGTTCTTTGTATAATGAATCCATCATATTATTGGGCAACATGCTAGCGAGAGCGCTAGGGGTGAAGCCTGCACTTTCCGCCCCATGATACGGAAAGAACGCGTGTGCGCAGGTTGGTGACCGATCGCTCTGTTCAGGGCAGCGCCGTGTGACTGGAGAAGCGTCGTAGTTATGTTTCAGAAAGGTGGAAAAAGTGACCCGGTCAATTGCAGGCCTGTTAGTCCAATCTCAGTTGGAGCCGAGGCTTAAGAACGAAATGTGAAGACGAGTATGATCAAATTCCTGGAGGTAAATGGAAGAGGGGATGTAAACCCAAGCGGGATTGTGCCAGACTTGCCAGACTTCCTGCTTTGAGACAATAACTGATGCTTTAGATAAGAGAAGTGCAGTAAAATCATAGGGTTGGAAGGGACCTCAGGGGGCCATCTAGTCCAACCCCTGCTCAAAGCAGGACCAATCCCCAGACAGATTTTTACCCTAGTTTCCTAAATGTCCCCCCTTCAAGGACTGAACTCACAACCCTGGGTTTAGCAGGCCACTACTCAAACTACTGAGCTATCCCTCCCCCCCAGATAGAGATTGGATATCCTTGGACTTCAGGGCAGCAGTTGACATGATGCCACCTGGGGAAATTGTAGTTAAATACGAGAAGATGGGGAACTGGGAGGTGGGTGAGGAACTGTCCAGCGGGGCGACTGCAGCAGGCCATGCTGGAAGGTGAATTATCGGACGGGAGGTTGGCTATGAGTGGAGTCCCTCAAAGATCGGTCTTGGGACCAATCTTACTCAAGATCTTCATTCCTGACTTTGGCGCAAAAGGCCCCTAGGGGTGCGCTAACGGAATCTGCTGGGCAACATCGGAAGATTATACAGGAAGATTTGGACGGCCCTGAAGGCTGGAGTGACAGAAGAAATGGGATTGCAACCCTGCCCATCCTTGCTAATAGCCATTGATGGACCGATCCTCCAGGAACTTATCCAGCTCTTTTTTGTACCCAGTTATACTTTTGGCCTCCACAAGATCCCCTGGTGAGGAGTTCCACAGGCTGACTGTGCGTTGGGTGAAGAAATACTTCCTGTGGTTTGTTTTAATCCTGCTGCCTGTTAATTTCATCGGGTGACCCCTGGTTCTTCTGTTATGGGAAGGAGTAAATAACACTTCTCTATTCACTTTCTCCACATCAGTCATGATTTTATAGACCTCGATTATATCCCCCCTCAGCCTGGCTGAGCCCTCGTGGGTACCAGGCTGCTCCCCCATGCCCAAGAAAGAAGAATTTGGACAGGATCAGGGGTAGGGAAGAACTTACAGGGATGCCCAGCTAGGGGTGCCAGAACAGGGGAGGCCAGGGGACCAAGGCCCCATCACTTTTTACTGGCCATGAAGGCGAGCAACCGAGGGGGAAAGGAGGGGCTAGAGAGGAACGAATGGGGGTGAGGTCTTGGGGGAAGCGGTGGTGCGAGGGTGGGGACAAGAGGCAGTGTGAGGGCAGAGCCTCAGGACAAGGGGTGGCGTGAAGGTGGGGGCTTGGGGAAAATGGGCAGGGGCAGGGCCCCAGGGGGCGGGGTGGGGCCACAGTTCCGGACGCTGGGGTTAAAGCTGAGAGGAGGCTGGGAAAAACAGACAAGGGTTTGGGTTCTGTGTTAAGGGGAATCCAAACCGTCCTGCCCCTGGCGCAGCCAAAATTCATGCCTGCTCTCCCAGCCTGGCGCTCCTCACATCCCCACACTCTACTGGTGCCCCTCACGCCCAACCTGCAGCCCCCTTCAGCGCCCAGCGTAGGGTGATCAGACAGCAACAGTGAAAAATCGGGGGGGGGGGGGTGTAATAGAAGCCTATATAAGAAAAAGACCCAAAAATCGGGACTGTCCCTATAAAATCGGGACACCTGGTCACCCTAGTCCGGCGCGACGGGGCCCCGATCTCGGTGATTCTGTGACTGCTGCCCCAAGCAAAAAAAAAAAAAAAGCTGCGATCAGTGGCCGCAGTTCAGCGGCAGGTCCTTCGCTCCTAGAGGGAGTGAGGGACCTGCCGCCCCCGAATTGCCGCAGGTGTCGCCCCTCTCTCTTGGCCGCCCCAAGCACCTGCTTATTAAGCTGGTGCCGGCCCTGGCAGCGCGCAGCCCGACGGGCCCCGATCTCGGCGATTCTGTGTCTGGGCAGCGCCCGGCCCGACGGGCCCCGATCTCGGTGACTCTGTGTCTGGGCAGCGCCCGGCCCGACGGGGCCCCGATCTCGGTGACTCTGTGTCTGGGCAGTGCCCGGCCCGACGGGGCCCCGATCTCGGTGACTCTGTGTCTGGGCAGTGCCCGGCCCGACGGGGCCCCGATCTCGGTGACTCTGGGTCTGGGCATCGCCCGGCCCGACGGGACCCCGATCTCGGTGACTCTGTGTCTGGGCAGTGCCCGGCCCGACGGGGCCCCGATCTCGGTGACTCTGTGTCTGGGCAGCGCCCGGCCCGCCGGGGCCCCGATCTCGGCAACTCTGTGTCCGGGCAGCGCCCGGCCCGACGGGCCCCGATCTCGGTGACTCTGGGTCTGGGCAGTGCCCGGCCCGACGGGGCCCGATCTCGGTGACTCTGTGTGTGGGCAGTGCCCGGCCCGACGGGGCCCGATCTCGGTGACTCTGTGTCTGGGCAGCGCCCAGCCCGACGGGGCCCCGATCTCAGTGACTCTGTGTCTGGGCAGTGCCCGGCCCGACGGGGCCCCGATCTCGGTGACTCTGGGTCTGGGCAGTGCCCGGCCCGCCGGGGCCCCGATCTCGGCAACTCTGTGTCCGGGCAGCGCCCGGCCCGACGGGCCCCGATCTCGGTGACTCTGTGTGTGGGCAGTGCCCGGCCCGACGGGGCCCGATCTCGGTGACTCTGTGTGTGGGCAGTGCCCGGCCCGACGGGGCCCGATCTCGGTGACTCTGTGTCTGGGCAGCGCCCGGCCCGACGGGGCCCCGATCTCGGTGACTCTGGGTCTGGGCAGTGCCCGGCCCGACGGGGCCCCGATCTCGGTGACTCTGTGTCTGGGCAGCGCCCGGCCCGACGGGGCCCCGATCTCGGTGACTCTGGGTCTGGGCAGTGCCCGGCCCGACGGGCCCCGATCTCGGTGACTCTGTGTCTGGGCAGCGCCCGGCCCGACGGGCCCCGATCTCGGTGACTCTGGGTCTGGGCAGTGCCCGGCCCGACGGGGCCCGGATCTCGGGGACTCTGTGCCCGGGGAGGGGGGACCCTTGGTGCCATGGTCCGGCCGGGCACTGGGACCCAGCAGACTCCGGAGCCGGGGCTGGGTTCCTGCTCTCGGCCGGGGGCTCTGCTGGGTCCCGGTGCCCCGGCCCGGCTCCGGCTGCTGGGAGCGGGCCTGGCCGCGGTTTCCTGCCGGACGCAGAGCGCAGCGCGCCCGCCCCTTGCGCCCAGCTGCGGGGATGAGAACGAGAAGCAGGTACCGACTCGCCCGCGCCCCGGGCAGCAGCCGGCTCCGGCATGGGGAGCCGCACGGGCTGGCGGGCTCCGGCCGCCCCGACTCCGCCGCCCGGCACCGCAGCGGCCTGCCCGGGGGGAGGCGAATGTCAGGGGAGGGGTCTGGGGCAGCCTGCGGACGGGGGTCTGGGCTGTGCGTGAGGACGGGAGTGGGGGGAGAGGAGAGACACCGGGACACCGACAGACACAGGGACACACACGCAGATGGACACAGGGACGCACAGACAGACACAAGACACACAGTCAGACCGACATGACAGGGATACACAGATAGACACAGGACACATAGACAGACAGGAAGAAACCGGGATGCACAGACAGATGGACATAGGGACACACAGACAAACAGACACAGGACACACAGACAGACACCGGGATGCAGAGACAGACAGATACCAGGATGCACAGACAGACACAGGACACACAGACAGACATTTGGATGCACTGACAGATACGAGACACACAGACAGACACACAGACAGACACAGTGGGATGCACAGACAGACACAGGGACATACAGACAGACACCGGGAGGTACAGACAGATACCAGGATGCACAAACAGACACAGGACACGCAGACAGACAGACACTGGGATGCACTGACAGATACAGGACACACAGACAGGCACACAGTGGGATGCACAGACAGACACAGGGACATACAGACGGACACAGGGATGCACAGACAGATAGATACCAGGATGCACAAACAGACACAGGACACGCAGACAGACAGACACTGGGATGCACTGACAGATACAGGACACACAGACAGACACACTGGGATGCACAGACACAGGGACATACAGACGGACACAAGACACACAGAAAGATAGACACAAGGACGCACAGACAGACAGAGGGACACACAGACAGAGACACAGGACACACACAGGGATGCACAGACAGACACAGGGATGCACAGACAGACAGACACACACAGATGCACAGACAGAGGACACACAGACAGACATAGGCAGGCAGATAGACACAGGGATGCACACACAGACAGACACAGGACACACCGAGACAGACACAGGGTTGCACAGACAGACACAGGGACACATAGATAGAGGACACACAGGACACACAGACAGACACACCCATGCCCATTCCATCTCCGCCCCCTCCCTATCTGGCAGGGGGGCAGGGCCCTGGCTCTGATGCCCTACACCTGCCGCTCTCCCTCCGCCTGATACAACTGTCTCAGAAGCTGCCTGCATCCAGCCCTGCTGCCACGGGAGAGGCGCCCCTCCTGGCCCCTATCAGGGCGGCACAGCATGTCAGGAGGTGCAAGGCGCTGCACATTCCTGATCACCTTCCTAGGTGCAAGCAGTGGACACTGGCTAGGGACAGGGGGCGTATCTGTGCCCTGGAGGGACAGGTGCCCAGAGGGAGCAGTGCAGGGAATGGAGAGAGCTGGGGAGGGCAGGTGTGGGGGGCACTGTTATGGAGAGGGGAGAAGGGGGAATTGGTGGGGGGCCAGAGGGGAAAGGAGGGATGAGAAGGAAGGTGGATTGGGGGACAGGAGCAGGAAGCTGTTGGGAGTGGGACTCAGGACTCCTGGGTTCTATCCCCTGCTCTGGGAGGGGAGTGGGGTCTGCTGGTTACAGCAGGGGGGCTGGGAGCCAGGACTCCTGGGTTCTCTCTCCAGCTTTGCAAGGGGAGTGGCGTCTAGTGGTTGCTAAAGATAATAATGCCAATTTAATAGCCTTAGACTTCTGCAAGTTATTTGACTTGGTACCGCACGACATTTTGATTAAGAAACTAGAACGATACCAAATGAACGTGGCCCACAATAAATGGCTTAAAAAAACCCTGGCCAACTGAGAGGGCTCAAAATGTAACTCTTAGCAGGGAATCGTCACGTGTTTCTAGTGGGGTCCCTACGTGATTTCTAGTGGGGTCCCTACGGTTCTTGGCCCTACGTGATTTAATGTTTTTATCAACGGCCTGGCAGAAAACATAAAATCACCGCTCAGGTTTGCAGATGACACAAAGACTGGGGGCCTGGGGAATAACGCAGAGGCCAGGTCACTGACTCAGAGCAATCTGGTCTCTTGGAAAACTGGGCGCAAGCAAACGATGCGTTTTAATTAGGGCTGGCAATTCATCGCAGTTAACCCACGCGATTAACTCAAAAAATTAATCGTGATCAATCGCAGTTTTAATTGCACTGTTAAACAATAGAATATCAATTGAATTTATTATGAATATTTTTGGATGTTTTTCTACGTTTTCAAACATCCATTTCAACACCGAATACAAAGTGCACAGTGCTCGCTTCATATTTTTATTTTTGATTACAAATATTTGCACTGTAAAAACGATAAAAGAAATAGTATTTTTCGGTTCGCCTCAGACAAGTCCTGTAGTGCAATCTTCTCACCAGAAAGTGCAATTTACAAATGTAGATTTTTTTTGTTACATAACTGCACGCAAAACCAAAATGCTGTAAAACTTTAGAGCCTACAAGTCCACTCAGTCCTACTTCTTGTTCAGCCAATCGCTCAGACAAACAAGTTTGTTTACATTTAAGGGAGATACTGCTGCCCGCTTCTTATTTACAATGTCACCTGAAAGTCAGAACAGGCGTTCGCATGGCACTTTTGTAGCCGGCGGTACAAGGTATTTATGCGCCAGATATGGTAAACATTCATAGGCCCGTTCATGCTTCAGCCACCATTCCAGAGGACATGCTTCCATGCTGATGATGCTGTTAAAAAATAATGTATTAATTAAATTTGTGGCTGCACTCCTTGGGGGAGAATCGTATGTCCCCTGCTCTGTTTTACGTGCATTCTGCCATATATTTCATGTGATAGCAGTCTCAGATGACGACCCAGCACATGCTGTCCGTTTTAAGGACACTTTCATTGCAGATTTGACAAAACGCAAAGAAGGTACCAATGTGAGATTTCAAAAGATAGCTACAGCACTTGACCCAAGGTTTAAGAATCTGAAGTGCCGTCCAAAATCTGAGAGGAACAAGGTGGAGCATGCTTTCAGAAGGCTTAAAAGAGCAACACTCCGATGTGGAAACTACAGAACCCGAACCACCAACAAAGAAAATCAACCTTCTGCTGGTGGCATCTGACTCGGATGGTGAAAATGAACATGCGTCGGGCCACTCTGCTTTGGCTCGTTCTCGAGCAGAACCCGTCATCAGCATGGCCGTATGTTCTCTGGAATGGTGGTTGAAGCATGAAGGGACATATGAATCTTTAGCGCATTTGGTACGTAAATATCTTGCGACGCCGGCTACAACAGTGCCACGCGAACGCCTGTTCTCACTTTCTAGTGCAATGTAAGCAGGCAGCATTATCTCCTGCAAATTCATAGATTCATAGATTCATAGATTATAGGACTGGAAGGGACCTCGAGAGGTCATCGAGTCCAGTCCCCTGCCCGCATGGCAGGACCAAATACTGTCTAGACCATCCCTGATAGACATTTATCTAACCTACTCTTAAATATCTCCAGAGACGGAGATTCCACAACCTCCCTAGGCAATTTGTTCCAGTGTTTAACCACCCTGACAGTTAGGAACTTTTTCCTAATGTCCAACCTAAACCTCCCTTGCTGCAGTTTAAACCCATTGTTTCTGGTTCTATCCTTAGAGGCTAAGGTGAACAAGTTCTCTCCCTCCTCCTTATGACACCCTATTAGATACCTGAAAACTGCTATCATGTCCCCTCTCAGTCTTCTCTTTTCCAAACTAAACAAACCCAGTTCTTTCAGCCTTCCTTCGTAGGTCATGTTCTCAAGACCTTTAATCATTCTTGTTGCTCTTCTTTGGACCCTTTCCAATTTCTCCACATCTTTTTTAAAATGCGGCGCCCAGAACTGGACACAATACTCCAGCTGAGGCCTAACCAGAGCAGAGTAGAGCGGAAGAATGACTTCTCGTGTCTTGCTCACAACACACCTGTTAATGCATCCCAGAATCATGTTTGCTTTTTTTGCAACAGCATCACACTGTTGACTCATATTTAGCTTGTGGTCCACTATAACCCCTAGATCCCTTTCTGCCGTACTCCTTCCTAGACAGTTTTTTCCCATTCTGTATGTGTGAAATTGATTTTTCCTTCCTAAGTGGAGCACTTTGCATTTGTCTTTGTAAAGAAACTTGTCTGTCTGAGGAATTGACTGAACAAGAAGTAGGACTGAGTGGACTTGTAGGCTCAAAAGTTTTACATTGTTCGGTTTTTGAGTGCAGTTATGTAACAACAACAAAATCTACATTTGTAAGCTGCACTTTTCCGATGAAGAGATTGCACTACAGTACTTGTAGGAGCTGAACTGAAAAATACTATTTCTTTTATCTCTTTTACAGTGCAAATATTTGTAATAAAATAGAATAATATAAAGTGAGCACTGTACACTTTGTATTCTGTGTTGTAATTGAAATCAGCATATTTGAAAAAGTAGAAAAACACCGACAAATATTTATAACACATTTCAATTGGTATTCTATTATTGTTTAACGGTGCGATTAAAACTGCAAATAATGTTTTTAATCGTTTGACAGCCCTGGTTTTAATACGGCTAAATGCCAATGTATCCAGCTAGGAACAGAGATGTCGGCCGTGCGTGCGGGCTGGGGGACTCTCTCCTGGGGAGCAGCGACTCTGACAAAGATTTGTGGGGGGGTGTGGTGGATAATCAGCAGAACAGGAGCCCCGTGCCATGCTGTGGCCAAAAGACCTAATACAATCATGGGAAACGGGAATCTCGAGTAGGCGCAGAAAGGTTATTTTACCCCTGGATCTGGCCCTGCAGCCAGGGCTGGCTCCAGGCACCAGCCCTCCAAGCACCAGCCCTCCAAGCATGTGCTTGGGGCGGCACCTGGAGGGGGGCGGTGCTCACCCGGGGAGAGCGGGGCCCCGCCCGGGCTCTCCGCCCTCCTCCCGGCGCTCCGGACGCCGGGGAGAGCGGAGCCACGGTGGGCTCGCTGCCCTCCCCTGGCGCTCAGGCCGGCCGGGAAGAGCGGGGCCGCGGCCAGGCTCGGCGCCCTCCCCTGCCACGCTCCTCCTCTCCGGCTATCAGTACCTCCCTGGGGAACAAATATATACTAACTGGCTCTTCAGTCTAGCAGAGAAAGGTCTAACACCATCCAATGGCTGGAAGCTAACGCTAGACAAATTCCGACTGGAAACAAGGCGTCCCTTTTTAACGGTGGGAGTAATTAACCACAGGTGGATTCTCCATCACTGACAGTGTCGGGGGCGGGGAGTAGATGACGGAACGATCCTGCCCTGGCTCCAGGGTAGATGGGACCCGCTGGGGCGTCTCCGGTTCTCAACCTGTCCCCTTGCCCCGCAGCGATGGCCAGGTAGGCGAACGGAGTGCCGACACAGCCACCGGATGGAGCCAGCCCAGCGGAGGGAGTGGGACGGCGCGCAGCGGGGCAGCCCACCCTCGAAGACGGCAGAGGGAGGCGAGGGCCACCCTGGCAGCCACGCCTGGCAGGACCTGGAGGTGACGGGGATCTGGCCAGCCAGTGCCCGCTACGCCCAGCCCACGCCCAAATGGGGCGAGGCTGCAGCCCGGGGCAGGCGGCCGGAGTGCCCGGGGGTGTCGCGGGCCCAGCCGGAGCCCCCCAAGCCAGGCCCGAGGGCGACGTGGGGTCCCAAGCTGCACTCGGCCCTGACAGGGTGGCCCCGGGCTGGGGACCCCCCACGAGCCCCGCCCCCGAAGCCACGGGGCCCCTATCGCAGCCGGCTGGCCGGCCCCGGCTGGCTCCTCCCCCCGGAGGCAGCAGGAGCGGGCGTCCCACCATCGCCCCATGAGGGCCAACCGGAGGACAACCTGCTGCTGATCGACGCCCAGGGTGTGCCCTACACGGTGTCCCGGCGGGACTTGGAGGCGGGGCCGGCCCCGGCCCCCCGGCGGGCGCACTGCTGTCCCGTGTGCCGGCGGGCCTTCCTGTACCTCTCGGACCTGGAGCGGCACCGCATCAGCCACTCAGAGCACAAGCCCCACCTGTGCCGGGCCTGCGGCAAGGCCTTCAAGCGGGCCTCCCACCTCCAGCGGCACCGGCACATCCACACCGGCGAGCGCCCCTTCCGCTGCGCCGTCTGCCAGAAGGGCTTCCGGGAGTCGGGCGAGTTGCTGCGGCACCAGCGGGTGCACACGGGCGAGAAGCCCTACCAGTGCCCACTCTGCCGTCTGCGCTTCACCGAGCGCAACACCCTCCGGCGGCACGCCAAGCGCAAACATGCCCGCGAGGCCTGCTACCAGGGGGCCGGGCCGGGCGCCTGGGCCGACGGGGGCGAGGGCCGGCCCGGGTGGGCAGGGGAGGGCAGCCAGGAGGTGGGGCCCCCCTGAGAGCACCGGCGGCCCGGGGGGATGGAGCGAGGCTGGGGGTGAAGCCCCCTCAACTGCACTGGGCTCCCTGGGGATGGGGGGCATTGGGGATGGAATGAAGTTGGGGGTCCCTGGGAGATGGGGTCACTGGGGATGGAGCAAGGCTGAGGTTCAGCCCCACCCCAGCTGCACTGGGATCCCAGGGAGAAGGGGGCAGGGACCCCTGGATCGTGCCAGGTCCCGGGGGGATGGAGTGAGGCTGGGGGTCAGGGCTGCTGCCCCTACTGACTGTCCTGCGTGATGCCATGACCCCTGGGGATTCAGTGGGCGGGGCAAGGAGCCACCCCCCCACCAGGCACTATCCCTCCGCGGATGTGGGGAGGAGGGAACAACTGTGTCTGGGGGGGGTGGGGGCACATGAAGGGAATGACTGTGTCTGGGGGGGCGCACATTGTCATACTAAGGGGCTGTCCCAGGCGCTCACCCAGCGGACTCAATAAAGATGTTGGCTCTGTATAGCCGTCTGCGAACTCCTTTGGGGGGCGGAGGGAGCAGGGGGTGCCCATTTGGGGGGGTGGGCTGGATACCAGAGTAGATGGGTCTGTGGGTTTGATCTGGGGGACAGGATACCAGGGTAGATGGGCCCGTGGGTCTGATCCGGGGTGCAGAGAGGGGGCAGGATACTAGGGTAGATGGGCCTGTGGGTCTGATCCAGGGGAGATGGGTCCATGGGTCTGATCAGAGGGGTGGGGAGGGGTAATAAGAGAAGGCAGGAGAATGATGGTTCATTTTGGGGGAGGGGGATATGTGGTAAGGGGAGGGGCGCTGTGTGGTTGGGGATTGGGGGGCGACTCGTCCAGCTGTGGCGCCGCTTCTGGAAATGCACCGAGGGATCAAGCTCCGGGGAACATGAAGCTGACCCTGAACCAGCCCCCAGTTAGCCCCATTGTGCAATCGGGGGACACTGACAGCCCCCAGGAATGACTGGAAGAGACCCACGCCCCAGGGCGGGGCTGAGATCTCACCCAACTCACCGCACATGGTAGATCCCATGGCAAGGAGCCACACCACGGCAAGGCTGAGACCCCCCACCCCAACTCATTACACATGGTACATCCCAGGGAGAGACACAAGAAGCAAGGGAATTCCCAGCCAAAAAACTTTGTGAAGTTGGATTTATGGGCATAAACCATTTAATTAATTAATTAAGGAGATTCCCAGACCAAAAAATACTTCTTTAAGATAGAATTGAGGTTCTAACAAAAGAAAATCCCTTTTAAAACAATGGTTACATCAAAAATAAAATATTTTATATGTACAGGACAGTAAAATTAAACTAAAAATTAAGTAAGATTTAAAATGTTAATATTTTTAAACTAAATTAAACTAGCCACAACGAAACATTACAATGAAATATGATTGAACGTTTAACCTTTTAATAACTGTAAAGTAAATTAACATAGAATAAAATAAAACCATGAATGTTAAAATAAAATCAGATTTAAAATTTTAATAAATTTTAAAGTAAATGATCTCAATTAAAAATTAAAATCAGATTTACATTTTTAATAATTTTAAAATAAAATGAAAATTAAAAATGGAAATCAAATAAGATGTAAAATTGTAACTTTTACATTAAAATTAAAAAATTAAAAATAAAATACAATTTAAAATTGTAACCATTTTAAATGTAACATAAAAGTGAAAATAAAAAATTGAAAATTGAAAACGTTCACATTTTAAAAGTAAAATAGAATAATATGATTTAAAATATTAATCATTTTAAAGTGAATGAAATAAAATTAAAAATATAATTTAAATTGAATATTTTTAATTTAAAAATTTAGATTTTGTTCCCTTTTTTAACGACAAGGTAGTAGAAGCTGGTAGGTCAGAACCCAGAAATATTAGAATTATTACACAGAAAGGAAAAGAGAAATAAAGATCTAAGATCCAACCCACAACCCCCATGCTGACCCCTTCAGCTTCACGTCTTACAGTGGACTCTCTTCAGAACAATCCGACCTAGTGGGTAGAGCACTGCACAGGGCTGCAGCAAACCTGTTGTGCCTCAGTTTCTCCCTCTGCCAAAGTCTCTCTTTTGTGAAGCGCTTTGCAATCTACTGGTGCTATACAATAATTATTATGATCTCCAGTTCGTTGCCACTTTATGTTGCTCTGTTGAGTCTCCAAAATGTCCAGATAAATTCTTTTCTGTGTAAAAATTACAATTTTTGCAAATGGAAAAATTGTTGACCAAAAAAAAAAAAAACCTCTCTTCAAGGTGGGGTTATTTATTTATTTATTCGTTCTTATTGCCAGTTCACATCGGCCAGTGTGGTCCCAGGGAAGCGTTGGTCCAAAATGTAAAGATCATTTTCTAAAAAAAGTAAAATAAACATCAAATTTTTATTTTCCAAAATTACAATTTTTGGTAAAGAAACAATTAAAAAAAATGAGTTCATGGTTGTTATATTTTCTTCTCTTGGCAGTTTGAAGTTGGTCAGTTTAATGTCTCTGTGGTATATGTTCCACATTTCTAATAAAATTATTTGTTTTAGAAAACCCCATTTTGAAAAATTACAATTTTTTGCACCTCCAAAATTTTTTATTTAAAAAAAATCAACTCAAGGTTTTTTGTTGATTGGTTTTTGTTGTTTCCTCATTGCCATGTTGGATTGGTCAGTTTTGTCACATGGTAGCCCATTTTCCCCCAAAAAATCGGTCCAAAATTTTTTAATAGCTAATTTTCCAATTTGCAAAATTTACATTTTTGGCAACCACAAGAGTTTTGATTTAAAAGAAATCTCTTCAAAGTTTCTACTGTTTTTTTTCTTTCATTCTCCGCTTTGGGTTGCTCAGTTTGGGCACATGGCACTTAACTCCTTGGCTGGCATTTTAATTTGTCCAACTTTTAAAAAATCATTTTCTAAAGGAAGATCTCATTTTAAAAAAATACAGATGTATGTTTGCTTTTTAAAAGAAAATCAGTAGAAAATGGAGGGGTGTATGTGTGTGAATAGGTCCAGCTCGAAAACCAAAGCAACAAAACCTCCTTGTACATTTTTACCAATTTTTTTTTAAACATTTAATTTTCTTCAAGCTCTGGTAATGGAGTCTTTTCTGTTAAATCTGGGAGGAGAGTCTTTTTGACATAAGAAAAGTTTTAAATAATTTTTGGGGGCTATGTTAGATAGATAGATTAGATGGATGGGGTGGATGAAGTGGATGGGGATAGATAGATGGGGTTGATGGGGATAGGGTGACCAGACAGCAAGTGTGAAAAATAGAGACGGGGTGGGGGGGTAATAGGAGCCTATATAAGAAAAACCCCAAAATTGGGACTGTCCCTATAAAATGGTCACCCTCGATGGGGATAGAGAGATTAGATAGATAGAGGAGGGGGATGTAGATAGATGATAGATGGGGTGGATGAGGATAGATAGATGGGTGGATTAGATAGAGGGGTGGATGTACATAGATAGATAGATAGAGGGGGTGGATGGTGATAGATAGATTAGATAGGGGGATGTATGGGGATGCATAGCTGGATAGATAAGAACATAAGAACAGCCGCACTGGGTCACACCAATGGTCCATCTAGCCCAATATCCTGTCGTCTGACAGTGGCTGGGGCAAGGGCTTCAGAGGGAATGAAAAGAACAGGACAATTAACGAGTGATCCTTCCCCCGTTGTTCAGTCCCAGCATCTGGCAGTTAGAGGTTTAGGGACACCCAGAGCATGGGGTTGTGTCCATAACCAGCTTGGCTAATAGTCACTGATGGACCTGTCCTCCAGGAACTTATCTTGTTCTTTTTGGACCCCAGTTATACTTTTGGCCTCACAACATCCCTTGGAAATGAGTTCCACAGATTGACGGGGTGTTGGATAAAGAAATACTTCCTGTTACTTGTTTTAAATCTGCTGCTTATTACTTTTATAGGGTGACCCCTGGTTCCTGTGTTATGTGAAGGAGTAAATAACACTTCCTTATTCACTTTTTCCACACCAGTCATGATTTTATAGACCTCCATCATATCCCCCCTTAGTCGTCTCTTTTCCAAGCTGAAAAGTCCCAGTTTTATTAATCTCTCCTCAGACGAAAGCTTTCCCAGCCCCCTGATCATTTGTGTTGCCCTTCTCTGCAGCTTTTCGAATTCTAATGTACCTTTTGTGAGCTGGGGTGACCAGCATTGCCCGCAGTATTCAAGATGGGGGCGTACCGTGGATTTATACAGTGGCATTAGGATATTTTCTGTCTTATTATCTATCCCTTTCTTAATGGTTCCTAACACTCACTTAGCCTTTTTGACAGCCGCTGCACATGGAGTGGATGTTTTCAGAGAACTATCCACAACGACTCCAAGATCTCTTTCAAGGGTGGTAACAGCTAATTTAGACCTCATCGTTTTGTCTGTAGAGTTGGGATGATGTTTTCCAATCTGCGTTACTTTGCATTTATCAACATTTAATTTCATCGGCCATTTTGTGGCCCAGTTCACCCAGTTTGGTGAAATCCCTTTGTAGCTCTTCGCAGTCTGCTTTGGACTTAACTGTCATGAGTAGTTTTGTATCAGCTGCAAATTTTGCCACGTCACTATTTACCAGATCATTTATGAATATGCTGAACAGGACTGGGCCCAGTACAGACCCCTGGGAGACACCACTATTTATCTCTCTCCACTCTGAAAACTGACCATTTATACCAGTGGTCCCCAACCTTTTTCATCTGGCGGGCGCCAGACGACGAGCCACGGAGGACCGTGGCGGCGGACAAGCATCCGCCGAAATGCCGCCGACAAGTGGCAACGTCAATAGGCGGCACCGCTGAAATGCCACCGTCCAGCAGCGTCACCCAGAGGCGTCGCTGCCAAAATGCCGCCGAAAATCGGTGGCATTTCAGCGGTGATGCCTCTGGATGACGCTGCTTCTCGGCGGCGTTTCGGCGGATGCTCGTCCACCGGCCAGTACGCAAGCACATTTAGACGCCATGACACCCACAGGCACCGCGCTGGGGACCCCTGATTTATACCTACTCTTTGTTTTCTGTCTTAACCAGTTAGTAATCCATGAGAGGACCTTCCCTCTTATCCTATGACTGCTTAGTTTGCTGAAGAGTCTTTGGTGAGGGACCTCGTTAAAAGCTTTCTGAAAGTCCAACTACACTATATCCACTGGATCCCCCTTGTCCACATGCTTGTTGACCCCCTCAAAGAATTCTAGTAGATTGGCGAGGCGTGATTTCCCTTTACAAAATCTGTGTTTACTGTTCCCCAACAAATCATGTTCATCTATGTGTCTTCACAATTCTGTTACATAAGAACATAAGAACGGCCGTACCGGGTCAGACCAAAGGTCCATCTAGCCCAGTATCCTGTCTACCGACAGTGGCCAATGCCCAGGTGCCCCAGAGGGAGTGAACCTAACAGGCAATGATCAAGTGATCTCTCTCCTGCCATCCATCTCCATCCTCTGACAGACGGAGGCTAGGGACACCATTCCTTACCCGTCCTGGCTAATAGCCATTAATGGACTTAACCACCATGAATTTATCCAGTTCTCTTTTAAACTCTGTTATAGTCCTAGCCTTCACAACCTCCTCAGGTAAGGAGTTCCACAAGTTGACTGTGCGCTGCGTGAAGAAGAACTTCCTTTTATTTGTTTTAAACCTGCTGCCCATTAATTTCATTTGATGACCCCTAGTTCTTGTATTATGGGAATAAGTAAATAATTTTTCCTTATCCACTTTCTCCACATCACTCATGATTTTATAGACCTCTATCATATCCCCCCTTAGTCTCCTCTTTTCCAAGCTGAAGAGTCCTAGCCTCTTTAATCTCTCCTCATATGGGACCCGTTCCAAACCCTTAATCATTTTAGTTGCCCTTTTCTGAACCTTTTCTAGTGCCAGTATATCTTTTTTGAGATGAGGAGACCACATCTGTACGCAAGATTCGAGATGAGGGCGTACCATCGATTTATATAAGGGCAATAATATATTCTCAGTCTTATTCTCTATCCCCTTTTTAATGATCCCTAACATCCTGTTTGCTTTTTTGACCGCCTCTGCACACTGCGCGGACATCTTCAGAGAACTATCCACGATGACTCCAAGATCTCTTTCCTGACTTGTAGCTAAATTAGCCCCCATCATATTGTATGTATAATTGAGGTTATTTTTTCCAATGTGCATTACTTTACGTTTATCCACATTAAATTTCATTTGCCATTTTGTTCTTTATTGTAGTTTCAGCTATTTGCCTGGCACTGAAGTTAGGCTTACCAGCCTGTGTTTGCCAAGATCACCTCTGGAGCCTTTTCGGTGTCAAATTTGCTATCCTCCAGTCATCTGGTACAGATGCTGATTTAAGTGACAGGTTACGTACCTCAGTTAGTGGGTCTGCAATTTCCTATTTGGGTTCCTTTAGAACTCTTGGGTGAATACCAGCTGGGTCAGGTGACTTATTGCTGTTTAATTTATCAATTTATTCCAGAACCACCTCTAATGATACATCAATCTGGGACAGTTCCTCAGATTTGTCATCTAAAAAGCTAGCTAGCTAGACGGGGTGGATGGGGATGGATAGCTAGGTATTTAAAAGTTCTTCTCATACTCTTATGTAGGCTTGGAAGGTTTAGGTTTTTTATAGATCAATGTCAGTAAATGTCAATTTCACTGCGCACACACAGAAAAAATACTTCCATTGATAATAAATCTAAATTTGCAGCCAGGCAAAGTAGGAAAAATGCTGCTTGAAAATTTTTTAGAGTTTGGCTTAAGGCTCTTTGCTTTGTATATTTGGACATGTGATGTTGACAATTTGCGTTTTAATGGTTATAACACTTTAACTTTTTTGCATCTCAGCGGCTACTGCCGTTAAATAATTATTGTCTGGCCCTCCCTGTGCCAGAGACCTTCCCCCATCATTCCCCACCGCCGTGAAAATTGAAATAAATAAAAATGCTTAAAAATAAATAGAATGAGTACTTGTGGCACCTGAGAGACTAACAAATTTATTCGGGCATAAGCTTTCGTGGGCTAAAACCCACTTCATCGGCTGGTTCTTTTTGCTGATACAGACTAACACGGCTACCATTCTGAAACCTTAAAAATAAATGTCGATATTGCCCATTGAACAAAATAAAATCTGAATTCTGCCAAGCCCGCACTTCTGCTGGATCTGGGCTGGGTTTGCACTTTGTGTATGGTTTCTAAACGCATTTTGATGGGTGTTTTTTTAATTACTTTAAAAAGTGCAAAATCTCCCTCTCAGTTTAAAGTCTTTATTTCTGAAACACACGCACAATAAATCAAACGATCCATTAGAAAAACTCAGATCAAATCTGATTTTTAAAAATTCAATTCCCCCCTCCCCCACCAATCACCAAAAAATGGCAAAAAAAAGCAACACGTTTGTCTGGAAAACTTTTACTGTCAAAAAAGGGCTTTTCGATTAAAAAATGGTGTGTGTGGGGGGTTCTAGCCCCAGAACAACAGACAGGCTGGACCAGTGGCCTCAACTAGCCCAATATCCCAGCCCCAACCCCCCCCAGAGAGCCTGTTATGGGAGAAGGTGGTGCCCCCAAAGCCCCTGCCATGGGGGGGGGACCCCCACAGAACCCCAGGCTGGAGGAGGAGAGACTGGGGGAGCCTGGGGTTTTGTGGGGGTGGAAGGAGGGAAATCGGTTCTCTCCCGGGGATCTAGTGGTTGGGGGGGGGGGGGCTGGGAGCCAAGACTCCTGGGTTCTCTCCCTGGATCTGGGGTGGGGAGTAGTGGGTTGCGGGGGTGCGGGGGAGCCCGGACGCCTGGGTTCTCTCCCCGCTGACGGGGGGGGGCGGAGGGGGCTCGGACGCCTGGGTTCTCTCCCCGCTGACGGGGGGGGGCCGGGGGGGGCTCGGACGCCTGGGTTCTCTCCCCGCTGACGGGGGGGGGGGGCGGAGGGGGCTCGGACGCCTGGGTTCTCTCCCCGCTGACGGGGGTGAAGCGCAGAGCGCGGCCCCCGCTAGGACCCGGCGGCGGCGGAAGTGGGGCGGCCCCAGTGAGGTGGGGCCGGGCCGGGGGGGCCGGTTCCGTCTCCGGTGGGGGCGGCGCTTCCGGCCGGGCCTGTCCGAGCTGGGATCCAGCAGCGGCCCCCCCCCCGGCCCGCAGCCCCCCAGCCCCGAGCCCAGCCCCCCCGGAGTCCCCCCCGCCCCCCGCCCGGAGCCGGGGCCCCCGAGAGGTGAGTGACCCCCCCCGAGCCCCCCCCCCGTGTGTGATCCAGAGATCGCCCCTCCCCCATAGCCCCTCCCCCACAGGCACCCTCAGCCCCTCCCCCAGCCCCATAGCTCCGCCCCTCCCCCATAGACCCCCTGTCCCTCCCCCATAGGCACCCCCAGTCCCTCCCCATAGACCCCGCCCCTTCCCCACCCCCTCCCCCCCACAGACACCCCCGTGTGTGCCCCATACACCCCCACAGCCCCTCCCCCACAGACACCCCTGTGTGTGCCCCAGACACCCCCCACTTCCCCTCCCCCACAGACACCCCCATGTGTGCCCCGTACACCCCCACAGCCCCTCCCCCACAGACACCCCTGTCTGTGCCCCGTACACCCCCACAGCCCCTCCCCCACAGACACCCCTATGTGTGGCCCGTACACCCCCACAACCCATCCCCGGAGGTGAGTGATCACCCATAGATAGCGGTACAGCTCCTATCCGTGCACCCCATACAGCCCCCCCCACACACCTCCTTCCCCCTCAGCCCCTCCCCACCCCAGTACCCCCCGACTCCTTCAGTAAGGCTTGTTACCCTTCGCCCCACCTCAGTCCCTCATAAATCTCCCCCCCTTGTGAGAAAGATAAGTGAGCCCCCCCCAGCCCGTACACGGACCACATCCCCCCCCAGTCTATCCCCCATGAACCCCTATGCACCCCTCTTCCTGGCCATGGATTTGTATCCCCCCAATGCTCCGCCCCGCTGATAAATAACAGTGATAAAGTGCTGAGTCCCCGTGTAGCCAGTCCCCGCCCCCCCTCCGAGGGGCTCTGTCCCAGTGCCGGGCGAGGGGTCCCCGTGTAACCAGTCCCCGCACCCCACCTCCCGGGGCTGCGTCCCAATGCAGGACGAGGGGTCCCCGTGTAGCCAGTCCCCGCCCCCACCCCAGTGGCTGGTGTGAATTGATCTCATGCATTCGGAGTGCACGGGGCGTGGGTGGGGGGGGTCCTCAGGTGGGGCGGGCGGCCTGACCCTGCTCTAACCCCCCCGCCCCGCTTCCCTCCCTGCCCCCTCCCGGCAGCGTCCCTCCCTGGAGGAGATGGAAGCGAATGCGAGCGACGAGGGCGTCCATTTCCAGAGCTACCCCTTCGACTTCCTGGAGTTCCTGAACCACCAGCGCTTTGAGCCCATGGAGGCCTACAACCAGGAGCACGCCAAGGCCGTGGCCTCGCTGCCCTGCCCCCAGCCCCCCTACGAGTATCCCCCGCCGCCCGCCGGCGCCCCCCACTTCGACCGCCCCGCCCCCACCAAGCCCAAGGACTTCAAAGCTGAGGGCCCCGCCCCCTCCGCCTCCGGCACCGCCCAGCCCAAGAAAGCCGAGCCCGGCACTGGCCCCCCGCAACAGTACAGTGCCGCCACCGTACCCGCCGCCCCTCCGCTCTTCGACGGGGCGGGGGCTTTCGGCGCCCCCCAGTGGGGCATCGTGGACCTCTCGGGGCACCAGCACCTCTTCGGGAGCCTCAAGCGGGGCGTGGGCGCGGCCCCGGCCCCGGCGGCCCCGGCCGACAGCCCGGCCGGCAAAGACGACAAAAACTATTTCCGGCGGCTGAAGTACTTCATCGACCGGCGCTTCCCCTGCGGCGTGTGCCAGAAATCCTTCAAGCAGTCATCCCACCTGGTGCAGCACATGCTGGTGCACACGGGCGAGCGGCCGTACGAGTGCTCTACCTGCGGCCGCACCTACAACCACATCTCCAGCCTCATCCGCCACCGGCGCTGCCACAAGGAGCCACCTGAGGCCGGCCCGGCCGCCGCCGCCGCTGCCGCCCACCTGCCGCCACCAGCCCCGGCCACCGAGCCGGCCGGGGAAGGCAGCCCCAGCCCGGCCCAGCCCGACGGCCCCTTCACCTGCTCCCTGTGCTGGAAAGTCTTCAAGAAGCCAAGCCACCTGCACCAGCACCAGATCATCCACACTGGCGAGCGGCCCTTCAGCTGCTCCGTCTGCGAGAAGAGCTTCAACCGGCGCGAGAGCCTCAAGCGCCACGTCAAGACCCACTCGGCCCTGCTGCGGGTGCCCTGCGGCGTCTGCGGCAAGGAGTTCCGGGACGCCGCCTACCTGCTCAAGCACCAGGCCTCCCACGCCGGCCCGCGCCCCAACTACAAGTGCGACGTCTGCGGCAAGGCCTACGCCGCGCCCCAGAGCCTGCTGCGCCATCGCCAACTCCACGAGGGGGCCCCCGCCCCCCCCAAGGATGCCCCGGCCACCGACTCGGCCCCGGCCGCCTACCAGGGGCCCTTCCTGCTCCCCAATGAGTCCCCCCACGCCGAGGGGGAGGCCAAGGCGGCTTTCGGCAACGCGGCGCTGCTGGGGCCCCACCCGCTGCTGCTGGGGGCCGGCAAGAGCTTCTGCTGCGGCATCTGCGGGCGCGGCTTCGGCCGGCGGGAGACGCTGAAGCGGCACGAGCGGATCCACACGGGCGAGAAGCCGCACCAGTGCTCGGTGTGCGGCAAGCGCTTCCGGGAGTCCTTCCACCTCACCAAGCACCACGTGGTGCACACCCGGGAGCGGCCCTACAAGTGCGAGCTGTGCGGCAAGGTCTTTGGCTACCCGCAAAGCCTCACCCGCCACAAGCAGATCCACCGGCTGCAGCTGCCCTGCGCCCTGGGGCCCGCCGGCGCCCTGCCCGCCGAGGGGCTGAGCTACGGCTGCTCCGACTGCGGCGAGCGCTTCCCCGACCTCTTCCACGTCATGAGCCACAAGGAGGCCCACATGGCCGACAAGCCGTACGCTTGCGACGCCTGCGGCAAGTGCTTTGGCTTCATCGAGAACCTCATGTGGCACAAGTTGGTGCACCAGACGGCCCCCGAGCGGCTGCTGCCCGAGGGGGCCTGCGCCGAGGCCGCCCCGCCCCCCGGGCCTGCCGGCTGCCTGGAGAACGGGCTCCCCGGGGAGGTGCAGGCTGGTGCCGCCGCTGCCGCCGGCCTGGCCTCCCTGGTGGCCCCGTCCGAGGAGCACCCCATGATCCCCAGCGGGGAGCGCTTCACCTGCGGCATCTGCGGGCAGAGCTTCAAGCACTTCCTGGCGCTGGTGACCCACAAGTACGTGCACCTGGTGCGGCGCACGCTGGGCTGCGCCGTGTGTGGGCGCAGCTTCGCTGGTGCCTACGACCTCCTGCTGCACCGCCGCACCCACCTGCAGAAGCGCCACTTCAGCTGCTCCGTCTGCGGCAAGCGCTTCTGGGAGGCGGCCCTGCTGATGCGCCACCAGCGCTGCCACACCGAGGAGCGGCCCTACCGCTGCGCCGTCTGCGGGCGCGGCTTCCTGCGCTCCTGGTACCTGCGCCAGCACAAGGTGGTGCACACGGGCGAGCGGGCCTACAAGTGCGCCCTGTGCAACAAGCGCTTCGCCCAGTCCTCCAGCCTGGCCGAGCACCAGCGCCTCCACGTGGTGGCCCGGCCCCAGCGCTGCCAGACCTGCGGCAAGACCTTCCGCTACCGCTCCAACCTGCTGGAGCACCAGCGCGTGCACCTGGGGGAGAAGGTGTACCGCTGCGACCTCTGCGGGAAGAGCTTCTTCTACCTCTCGTCCATCCTGCGGCACCAGCGGGCCCACAACGCCCGCCGCGACCTGCGCTGCTCCGCCTGCCTCAAGCTCTTCAAGGACCCCAAGTACTTCAGCAAACACGTGCAGACCCACCAGGGCGGGCACCCCTTCAAGTGCAGCACCTGCGGCGAGGCCTTCGCCAACACCTACGGCCTGAAGAAACACCGGCACCTCCACAAGCTGGAGCGCCTGGCCGCCCTGGGCCACAAGGACCCCTGAGAGGGAGAGACGGGGGAGGGGGCAGGTTGGGGGCAGACCCCTTAGTGCCACATATCCACCGGGGTGGGGGGCAGGTTGGGGGCAGACCCCTTTAGTGCTATGGAACCACTGGGGGGTGTGGTAGGTTGGGGGGCAGATCCTTTAGTGCCATGTAATCACCGGGTTGGGGGGCAGACCCCTTAGTGCCACGTAACCACCGGGTTGAGGGGCAGGTTGGGGGGCAGACCCCTTAGTGCCACGTAACCACCGGGATGGGGGGCAGACCCCTTAGTGCCATGTGTCCACTGGGGTGGGGGGCAGGCTGGGGAGCAGACTCCTTAGTACCACTTATCCACTGGGGTGGGGGGCAGGTTGGGGGGCAGACCCCTTAGTGCCTCGTATCCAGTGGTGTGGGGTGCAGACCCCTTAGTGCCATGTAACCACCGGGGTGGGAGGCAGGCTGGGGGCAGACCTCTTAGTTTCACGTATCCACCAGGAGGGCGGAAGGTTGGGGGCAGACCCCTTAGTTCCACGTGTCCACTGGAGTAGGAGGCAGGTTGCGGGGCAGACCCCTTAGTGCCGCGTATCCACATTCTGTGGTGGCCCCCCCGTTTCCATGCAGGAACCTAGGACTCTGTGGCCCCCTTGGGTGACGGCGCCCTGCCCCACTGGAGGACATCTCGGCCCCTCCCGATTTAAGGGAGCTTCCTCCATCCCTGCTGATGGGCCACGGACTCCCTGCCGGGCAGAGGCTGCTGGACCTGGCACGGCCGAGGGGGCGAGACCCCCAGTACTTTCCTGGACCCGGCCCTCTCCCAGTGCCCCCCCGCATTGATGGGGGGAGTTTGGTGGGTCTCGCCGGCTGACTGTGCCCAGCGGTGTAGGCTGGGACCCCGGCGGACTGAGGTGGGCACGGTGCCCACCAAACGGCCGTCCCCCGGCCGGCATCTGGACAGCGGCACCCAGCCAGGGCTCGACACGGACAGGAGCAAAGGCCAGGGACACTCCGGGCTTCTCCCTCTCCACGCAACTGCCTGGAGCTAGGGCTGGCCAGGACCTGAAATCCCGCTGGAGGGGGGCCATGGCCGTCTGAAGGAGGCGCTCTCTGCAGGACCGTCGCTCCGGCCACCCACGTGGTGCACCCCGGAGCTGGAGACTAATGCTGGGGGGCTGCTTTCCCGCTGGCTGGTGACCCCCCTCCCAACTCCCTGTTTTGCAGGGTGGACGCAGGCCAGGCCCCAAGATGGACCGAGGAGCTGTGCCACGATTCGCTGGCAAAGCCCCCAGGCGGCTCTGCAGTGCCCAGCCCAGCAGGATGGGCCCTGGGGCGTCCTGGTGCCAGTGTGGAGCTGGTAATCAGGGCCGGGGGGGGGGGGGAGGGAGCTGGCTGTGCAGTGGGGCTGCCTCCCTCCGAGTGGGGCCAGCCCTGGGGCTCAGACCGCGGGGGCGGGGGGCTCTACCACAACGAACTCTCCAAAGGTCAGACAGGTCCTAGTGGCTGGATCTGGGGGTTAACCCAGCTGGTCGGAAGTGCATGGCCCAGGGGGCGGCTCTGTTCTAACCTGAACTAGCCAAGCGGAGCAGCCCCATGCGGGTGGGAAGCTCAGAGCCACGGCCAGACACACCAGGAGTTGCAGCAAATATCCCCAGTTCTGGCTAGCTGGCTACCCTTCCCTCCCTCCGTCCCCTTCCCTCCATCTCTCCCTCACTCCATCTGTCCATCCTGCCTTCCATCCATCCACCCCCATCCCCTCCCTCCATCTCCATCCCTCCATCTGTCCGTCACTCCATCCATCCCCATCCCCATCCATCCATCCATCTGTCCCTCACTCCATCCATCCCTCCCTCCATCCCCCTCCATACACCTCCATCCCCATCGATCCATCTGTCCCTCACTCCATCCATCCCCATACCCATCCATCCATCTATCCCTCCTTCCCTCCCTCCATCCACTCCATCCCCATCCACCCCATCCCCATCCATCCACCCTGATCCACCTCCATCACCATCTGTCCCTCACTCCATCCATCTCCATATCCATCCATCCATCCCTCCCTCTCTCCTTCCCTCCCTCCATCCACCTCCATACCCATCCCTCCCTCCCTCCATCCCCATACCCATAACCATGCCTCCATCACCCCATCCATCTGTCCCTCACTCCATCCATCCCCATCCATCCACCCCAACCCCATCCATCCCTCCCTCCTTTCCTCCCTCCATCCACCCCCATACCTCCAGCCATCCGTCCCTCCCTCCATCTCCTTCCATCCCCATCCCTCCATCTGTCCCTCCTTCCCTCCCTCCATCCACTTCCATCCATCTGTCCCTCACTCCATCCATCCTCTCTCCTTCCCTCCCTCCATCCACCCCATCCACCTCCATCCATCCATCCCTCCTTCCATCCACCCCGATCCACCTCCATCCATCCCTCTTTCTATTCCTCCATCCACCTCCATACCCATCCATCCCTCCTTCCATCCACCCCATCCATCCCTCCTTCCATCCACCCCGATCCACCTCCATCCATCCATCTCTCCTTTTATCCCTCCATCCACCTCCATACCCATCCATCCATCCACCTCCATACCCATCCATCCTTCCCTCCCTCCATCCACCCCATCCATCTGTCCCTCACTCCATCCATCCCTCCCCATACCCATCCATCCATCTGTCCCTCCCCATACCCATCCATCCCTCCCTCACTCCATCCCCGTCCCTCCCTCCATCCCCATCCATCTATCTATCCCTCACTCCATACCCATACCCATCCATCCCTTCCTCCCCATACCCATCCATCCATCTCCATACTTACCTATCCCTCTCCATCCCCACACTGGCTGTCTCTCCCCATATGCACCCATCATCCGTCTGTCTCAGTGGCTTTCTCCCTTGGGATCCACAGACCATGGCTAGGGATTTCCAAAGGGCTCTGCACCTCCATTCGAAATGTTTAGGGGTCCACAAATGAAACTGGTCTAGTGTATCCCTCGAACACCCACTCACAGCTCTTTGTGTTTCACACTCCTCTATTGATCTGACTCCTGGGTTCTCGCCCTGGCTCTGGCAGGGGAGTGGGGTCTAGTGGTTAGAGCGTGGGGTGGGGGAGACTGGGAGCCAGGACGCCCAGTCTCCTGGGTAGGGAGTGAGGTGGGGAAGGGCACCCCCAGCCCCATTGCAGCTCCTCCCATCTCGCTGGCCCCTCTCCAGGCGGAGGCAGCGAGCCGCCAAGCAGGGCAAACACCCACCCCGGCAGCTGCACCCTGGAAAGGGGGGGGTCGCAGGGGCCCCTGTGCTTTAGGCCACAGGCAGAGCGAGGACTCCAGCGGCTCCTACCGGAGATTGGCCATGCCCAGCCCCGCCGACTCCTCCCCTCCCATTTTGTTTTATAACCACACGGCTCTATAAATACATATAAATATATAGATCTATAATTTTCTAACCCCTGAGAGGCAGAGCCGGGGCTGAGCTGCCCCCCTCCCCATAATGGAATGACTTAAAAATATGTCTCCGTGTCTCTCCCCCATCAGCACAAATTCACTCCTCCTTCCTCCCGGGCTGGCGGAGACCCCGGTGCTGCTGGGTCCTGGTTGGGAAAGGGGGGGAGGGGACTGGTGTGGGGGCAGGGGAGGGGTGCGTGTGTGTCTGTCAAACTCAACCCCTGTCCCCTGCTGTTGACATGTAACTTCCCTGGTGTTGTACAGATGAAACTGATTAAAAACCGTGGATGCGTATTTATTAGGTGTGTTACGGTAGCTCTGGGCACACAGCCATGGCCTGGTACCCCCCTGTGCTAAGGGCTGTACATTGTGTATTATGGTAGTTCTAGGTGCCCAGCCCTGGCCTGGGATCCCCCTGCGCTAGGTGCTGTACATTGTGTATTAGGTGTATTACGGTAGTTCTAGGTGCCCTGCCATGGCCTGGGATCCCCCTGCGCTAGGTGCTGTACATTGTGTATTAGGTGTATTACGGTAGTTCTAGGTGCCCTGCCATGGCCTGGGATCCCCCTGCGCTAGGTGCTGTACATTGTGTATTACGGTGGTTCTAGGTGCCCAGCCCTGGCCTGGGATTCTCCCTGCGCTAGGCGCTGTACAAACCCAAACAAAGAGAAGTTCTTGCCCCGAAGAGCCGACAGTCTCAGTATAAGATGAGACTCCAGCTGGAGACAGACAGGCGGCTGGGGGAGCAGAATGGAACAATGGGACAATATTTGTCCCTGTGGACAGGTGCCCCCCCACGATGCCCCCGTGTGGCCAGAGTGGTACTGCAGGCACCTTGCCTGAGTTTCCCTCTGTCTTCCCGGAACATTTCACCCACAACTAGTCTTTAAAACACCCTTCCCCCTCCGGTGGGGTTTAATTCATTCTGATTCATCTGTGCCCCTGTTAGATTCTGGGGTGCACAGCCCTCCTTGGGTGGCCATGTGGTCCCACTCCGGACCCCCCCCCCAGCTTGTGGGCTCACCCCCAAGGTTCAGGGGCCCACAGCCCTCCTTCGTGGGGGGCTGTGTCCCAGCTCAGATCTTCCTCCAGGAGCTCTGTTGGTGAGTGGGAATCCCCCGGTCCCCTGGCTCAGCCCAGGACCTTCCCCGGGTGGGTCTGAGACCCCCAAGTCCCTGCCTGGGCAGGCTGGCAGCGGAGACCACCTATCCCTGCCCAATTCACAAGACATCTGGGCCCAGGTCCTGCAAATGGATATAAATTGGCCATCAGGAAGTTTAGACTTGAAATTAGACGAAGGTTTCTAACCATCAGAGGAGTGAAGTTCTGGAATAGCCTTCCAAGGGGAGCAGTGGGGGCAAGAGACATATCTGCCTTCAAGACTAAGCATGATAAGTTTATGGAGGGGATGGTATGATGGGATAGCCTCATTCTGGCAATGAATTGATCTTCGACTATTAGCGGTAGATGCCCAATGGTCTGTGAGGGGATGTTAGATGGGCTGGGATCTGAGTTACTACAGAGAATTCGTTCCTGGGTGCTGGCTGGTGAGTCTTGCCCACATGCTCAGGGTTTAGCTGATTGCCATGTTTGGGGTCAGGAAGGAATTTTCCTCCAGGGCAGATTGGCAGAGGCCCTGGGGTTTTTTCGCCTTCCTCTGAAGCGTGGAGCACTTGCTGGAGGGTTCTCTGCACCTTGAGGTCTTTAAACCACGAGTTGAGGACTTCAGTAACTCAGACACAGGTCAGGGGTTTATTACAGCAGTGGGTGAGTGAGATTCTGGGGCCTGCGCTGTGCAGGAGGTCAGACTAGACGATCATAATGGTCCCTTCTGACCTTAAAGTCTGTGAGTCTATAAATCCTAGGGGTCTGCCACTGTCCCCTTGCCGGATACAGACTGTCCTGGTTTCCTATCACCCCCGGGCTGGGGTAACTGACCCCCACCCCGAAGCCCCATTACTGGGGGCGCGCTCGGCATCCCAGCTGCCCGGAGAGGGATGAGGAGGCAGCTTTGCGGCTGGCTGTGGCCCCCCAGCCCAGACGGGACCATGGCACCTTACCTGGTACGACGAGGCCGGGGAAGGTCGAACAGGCGGCAAAGGGCTGAATCCACAGCCAGGCGGTGTGAGGTTGGACACTTGGGAACTTTCCGGCTCTGGGGGCGGCTCCGCTCCAGAACAGGCTACAGGGGGGTCCCCGTCACCGGAGGGATTTAGACGGGTCAGGCAAGCCCCTGTCCGGGATGGGCTGGGTGCACTTGGCCCTGCCTCAGTGCAGGGTGCAGGAGGGGGGTGATGCCCCCTTGAGGCCCCATCCAGCTCCACGGTGCCTGGCTCACGCCAAGGGGGGAGATGCAGCAGATGGACAAGCTCTGTCCTACCACAGGAGAAGGAGCCAGCGGTGGAGGGGCTGCGAGCGTATGGGGGGGAGGCCTGGCTTCCCACGGCATCCTGGGCTGAGCCCTGGGGGCCGTTCTCTGCTCTCAGCCACCCCATTGGGGGTCCCCCCCATTGGAGCCCCCTGGTAGTTAGGGGCGGGCCTGCTGCACTGAAGTGTTGGCTTGGCCCTGCTTCAGCACGGGGGACTGGTGTTGAGTGAGATCCCCTCCGGCCCGAGGTGTCTCGGATTCAGTGTCAGGGCCCGCTCCCCAAACCCAGCCACCAAAATGAGCCCGAAGGATCCCAGCCCCCCCAGAGACCCAGCCATGCTGTGCTGCCAAGGCCCGTACCAGGGTGAGGAGTGAGGTGGGACTTGCCCCAGCCAGTGCCAGGGGGCGGGCAACGCAGGGACCCCGAGGGGCTCGGAGAACCGGCTTTGCGGCAGCGTCCTGGAGCAAGTTGGCATCAGGGCCGGCCGGGCACCGGGGAGGGAGGACGGGCCGTGGGGATCGCAGAGACGTGGGACCCCATTGACGCAGCCCGGCTGGGAGGCTCTGGAGAGGGGTCCGAGCCGCAGGTTAAGGGTCCTGGGGCAGGGAGGCTGGGGGTGCTGGCCACAGGGATGGTGACAGGAGAGCTTGGGGGGAAGACGGGTGAACTGGGGCTCCCTCTGGTGGGGGTGGGGAACGTGGAAATCACAGCAAGGGCCCATCTACCCTGGTATCCTGGCTCCCAACGGGCATTGGAGGAAGCTGCAAGGGACCCTGCGGTTCTGGCCCAACGGGCCCCATGCTCTGGGTAGGGGGGGGGGCTGGGAGCCAGGACTCCTGGGTTCTATCCCCAGCTCTCGGTCTAGTGGTGGGGCCTGGGGTGGGGAGGAGCCTGGGAGGCCGGACTCCTGGGTTCCCTTCCCTGTCTCCCTGTGGGGCCAGTCCCCTCCCCCGGAGCAGTGCAGAACACGCCTGTGCCCACGCCAGTTTTCTGAGCTCTGCCCCGAGGCCTGTGGTTCCCAAAGTGCAGTGCGGCCCTTGAGCGCCCCGTGAGAGGGGCAGCCCCCGCCCCCGGCACAGTGCAGGTGACAAGGGCCTGGTGCTGCTCCCTGAGCATCAGCCACTGGCATTGTGGGGGTCAGCAACCCCACACTGCCAGGGGGCCTCCAATGGGGGGCCCCCCCAGGGTGGTGTGGCCGAGAGCAGAGCGTGGGCCCGGGGGGCTCTGCGAGGATCCAGCACCTCTCGGGGCAATCACTGCTCCCCGGGTGCTGCACTGGGCCATGCTTCTAGCTACTGCGGCCCCCAGACTCCCGAAGGCTCGGGGGGGGGGGGGGATGCTGCAGGACGCCAGGCCTCCCCCGCATCCGCTCGCATCCCCTAGCCACTCCCACGTGTTGGCATCGCGGGAGGCAACAAGCAGAGAACAGGCGAAGCCAAGCTGCCACCCGTGCCCAAGGCACCGGCCGTGGCAAGGAACTGATTAGATGAGAGATGCCCAGATGGTGCCAGTAGGCGACACCCCCACCATGTGTAGGTGAACCCCCTCCCCACAAAAAATGTGTTCCTTCCCTGCCCCCAAATCTAGCCATCAGCAGAGCTCTTTGTAGTCACGGCCCTGCACCCGAGCCCAGCTCTTCTTGCTCAGCGAGCTCGTGGGGCTGGGCCCAGCTCTGGTAGCTTGGGGGGTAGGAGACTCGGGACACCTCGGACGTGCCAGGGGCCACGGCCCACTTGGCTGGCGTGTTGGCCGGCCCAGCGAGGTGCAATGAGCGTCTTCCAGCCTCAAACCACCGCTCCAAAGGCAGCTGCAACCCACCCCCTGAACCCCAGCGCATCTCACGGCCGACGTCTTTCCCTCGCGCCCGCCGGCCACTCCCCGGCGAGCAGAGACAGCCACACAGTGTGATCTGCCAACGGGATTTAATAGAAGGGCTCCGGGGATGGATCCGTGAGGCTGAAACTATCCCAGGCGCCTGCTACAAGCAGAGAGATCCCGCCCACGGCCAGGGAATTCGGCCCCCACCCGCCCACAGCCACCGGTAACTCCCCCGGCGGTGTCCGCCTTCCACGGGCCGAGGGGACGCCTCGCTGGTACCAGGCCCATGCGCTGCGACGGGACAAGGCGAGGGGCACGTGGCTGTTGGGACCAGAGAGGGACTTCATGGTGGCACGAACAGCTGGTGACGTGGGCGACAAATGCGATGCTGAGTTCTGCTATGCCCGGCGTCTCCCCAAGGGAGCTGGAGCTGGTGCCTTCAGAAACTCCCAGCCTAGATGTAGGGGCCACGTGGGTCCTCCCAGGCCAGAGAATTGCCACTCCGAGCTCCCTGCAGCCAGCCCATATCTGATCGTCGAGCTAGTGCCAAGCTTGATTTAGCGCCTCCTGCTGGTGGAGATGCCACCCTCTCCTCTGATGAGCTGCCCCAGTGCTGAATTCCCCCCACCCTGTGAAAAACGCGCCCCTTATTTCTAAGCCTGAATGTCTGTGGCTTCCGCCCTGCTGAACTGGGTCCCTCTGCTAGCAGAAATCTCGCCCCCAGAGACGTTCTTCCCTGGCGAGTCTCAGGAGGAGGACAGCTGTGAAACCGCAGCCCTGGAGGAAGGGAAGGACGGGGGCACTTGGGCAGATCCTTTCAAACTCCCGAGGTCAAGTTTCTAGGCGGGATCAAGCCGAAGGGCGAGGAAGCCGAGCCGCGTCGTTGGGTTTGTGGAGCACTGAGAAAACTCAAGCCCGGGCTGCGGAATTAAGGATTGGGGCCCAGCGGCGCCAAGGTATTTCAGCTGCTCTCGCCCATCGGCCTCACTTTACGCGTGAGCCAGTTCTGAGGGTCACAGTCTCGCGTAGGCGCAGAGAGGTTATTTTACCCCTGGATCTGGCCCTGCGGGCGACCGCTGCTGGGATCCCGTGTCCAGTTCTGGTGCCACCATTCAGGAAGGATGGTGATGAATCGGAGAGGGGTCAGAGCAGAGCCGGGAGAACGGCTAAAGGGTGAGAAAACCCGCCTGAGAGGGAGAGACTCCAGGAGCTCGATCTTGTTAGCTTCACAGAGAGAAGAGGGGTGACTTGTTCCCTGGCGATCAGTACCTCCCTGGGGAACAAATATATAATAACCAGCCCTTCAAACCAGCACAGGGAGGTCTAACAGCATCCAATGGCTGGAAGCTAACGTTAGACAAATTCCGACCAGAAAATAAGGAGTACATTTTCAATGGTGAGTGTAATTAACCCTCAGAACAATTCCCCCAGGGTCATGGCGGATTCTCCATCACCGACAATTGTTAAATCCAGATTGGCTGGTTTTCTAACAGCTGCTCTGGGGAGTCTTTCGGGGCACGTCTCTGGCCTGGGGCTCTACGGGGGTGTGTGTCAGATTCGCTGATCACAGACGTCAGTTCGGACCTTGGAATCTACAAAAACCTCCCGGAGAAAAAGGTGTGTGAGGGGGGGAAATCACCAAAAAACGTGCCACACGCGTGGGAAAGGTTTGCCGTGCCGGTGAAAAATACTCACCAACTGTGCACTGCTGTGGTTTTCTTCCACCCCCCAAAAAAGTGAAAAAACTCATCAGCCAAGCTTTAAATGACTCACAGGTGCCAGTCAAACACGTGTACAGGGTGCTGCAGTGTCCGGAGGAGGATGAGCTCACCCGAACGGTCTCCACCATGGCTGGAAATTTGAACAGTTGGTCAGTATTGGTTCTTCCTATATCTACGGAAATGAAGATCAGGCTGAATTTGTGTGTTGTCTCGAAGGAGCTGCATAATACCCCCTACGGCACAACCAGCGAGCCCAGTGGAAAAGCAAAGATTTTGCAAGAGCGAGGTTCCAGGATGTGAAGACCATATTGAACACTGAAGAGTATTTCTTTTCTTCCAAGCTGCAGTGAATTATCACATTGAAGAGGCTTGGCTGTGAGAGGAAGAAATCTGCTTTAGATAATTTTCTGTTGATACTCGAGATTTCCCCGTTTTTGCATCCCATGATCACATTAGGTCTTTTGGCCACAGCATGGGCACCGTGAGCTCCCGTTCTGCTGATTATCCACCACGCCCCCCCCGCATCCTTGTCAGAGTCGCTGCTCCCCAGGAGAGGGTCCCCCAGCCCGCACGCACGGCCGACATCTCTGTTCCTAGCTGGATATATTGGCATTTAGCCGTATTTAAACGCAGCTTGTTTGCTCGCGCCCAGTTTACCAAGCGATCCAGATCAGTGACCTGGATCAATGACGTGGCCTCTTCGGTACTCCTGCCATTTTTAGTTCACCCGCAAACTTGCTGGGCGATGATTTTATGTTTTCTCCCAGGCCGTTGATAAAACCGGTAAATAGCGTTGGGCCGAGAACGGGTCCCCGAGGGACCCCGCTGGAAACGCACCCACTCGATGATGCGTCCCCAATAACCGTTACCTTTTGAGCTCTATCAGTTAGCCAGTTTTTAAGCCATTTATTGTGGGCCACGTTTATTGGGCACCATTCTAGCTTCTTAATCAAAATGTCGTGCGGTACCAAGTCAAAATATTATATCAAAACTATGACCTTTATCAACCAAACTTGTAATCTCTGGAGAATTGGGGGGAAACTGATTTGTTTTGCAGGTTATTTTCCACCTTGTGGAGGGGAAATGGCCCCACAATGTTTTATAGCGGGTGGGAGACGTTCTGGTTATTTTTGAGGTTTTGGGTTGGAAAAAAATTCATCCCACAAAGGTGAAAAACAATGTGGTGAAAACTGGGTGGGTGAACACTTCCCCCAACCGCGCTCCAGAGCATCTCACGGCAGGACGTACGTGCGGGGGAGATCTCTGCTAGCAGAGGATTTGGCTGGGGCATTTTCACTCTCAGCCCAGTGCCACACCGCCTGGCCATGCCACGGCCTCCCCGACTGCTCCACATGCCAACGACTCCGCGCTCACCCCAGCGGCGGGTGCACGGCCCGGAGGTGCCGGACCACCCACCGGCGCTCCTGGAAGCTCTTTCCGCACAGGGCGCAGCGGTGGGGGCGCTCCCCCGAGTGCACCCGCCGGTGCTTGGCGAAGTTGGAGGCGTTGTTGAAGCTCTTGGGGCAGACGGGGCAGCGGAAGGGGCGCTCACCCGTGTGGATGCGCTGGTGGGTGGACAGGGCCGAGGACTGGGTGAAGCGCTTGCTGCAGACCCCGCAGGCGAAGGGGCGCTCGCCCGTGTGCACCCGCAGGTGCTCCTTCAGGTCCGTGGCCCGCTTGAAACGCTTGGAGCACACGAAGCAGATGTATTGCCGGGCATCGGGCAGGGGGGCGGGCGGGCTGCCACGTGGGGAATGGGCATTGGGGCTCGGGCGCCAGGGAGTGGCATGGACCGGCTTGCCCTGTCCAGGAACAGCAGGGCTAAGGCCCCAGGGAGGGGCATGGACTGGCACACCCAGCTCGTGGGCATCAGGGCTTGGGCACAATTGGGGCGCCCGGTCCAGCTTTTCCAGCAAGAAGCAGGGAGCACAATCACCCTCCTCTTCCTCAGCCGCTCTTCCTCCGTCGCCAGCTTCCCCGCAGCCCGAGTCACCGGGGGACAGCCGGGCACCTGTGCCAGGGACAGGGGAGCCCTGCTCTGCGTTTCGCTCCACTGCCAGACACCGCCATGCCCTGGGGCACCGGCTTTCCGCCAGCCCCACCACCGCCGGGCACACACCGTTAGCCAGGAAGTCAGGCCTGGGGCCTTTGGCAGAGGACCCCAGGGGCACCCACGTTAGTGCCAGCCCCTTGGCGTCACCACCGCTGTCTCGCGCCAGGTCCTTGGCACCCCCACCAGTGTCCCGCTGGCTCAGGGGGACGGGGGGGCAGCCGATTTCGCTGCCCAGGGGCTGGGCGTGGATGCGCTGGTGCTTCTTGAAGTTGGAGGCGTTGTTGAAGCTCTTGGCGCAGACGGGGCAGCGGAAGGGGCGCTCGCCCGTGTGGATGCGCATGTGGCCGGTCAGCACCGAGGACTGGGTGAAGCGCTTGCCGCACACCCGGCAGCGGTAGGGGCGCTCGCCCGTGTGCACCCGCTCGTGGTCCCGCCGGTCCGAGGAGCGCTTGAAGCGCTTGGGGCAGAAAGAGCAGGCATAGGGCTTAGCCGGGGGGGCGGTGTCCCGCCCGGCACGGGGCTGTGGGGGCACTGCCGGCAGGGAGGGCTGGGCAAGGACCGGGCGTGGCCCCAGGCGGGCGTGGCAGCGGGTGACGAGGCCACTGGTCCCCTCCTGGCACAGCGGCTCCAAGACGTACTCGGGGCACCCGCTTCCTTCCTCCTCCTCTTCCTCCTTCACCCTCACCACCTGGATCTCCAAGGGCTCCCCCGCCAGCCTGCGCTGCCCCCTCATGGTGGCTGGGGTCTCCGGGCTGCTTCCCAACCCCTGCGGGAAAGAGGGAAAGGAAGGGTGTAAACACAAGGGAGAGACAAATGGGGATGGGAATAGAACCCAGGAGTCCTGGCTCCCCCCCCATCCCCCGCTCTACCCACTGGCCCCCACTCCCCTCCCAGAGCCAGGGAGAGAACCCAGGAGTCCTGGCTCCCAGCCCCCCGCTCTACCCACTGGCCCCCAAACCCCTCCCAGAGCCAGGGAGAGAACCCAGGCGTCTTGGCTCCAGCCCTTCAAGTGAATCTGCTGGATGTTGGGGGGGGGCTGGCATTGGGGGGCTGCCCCCCCCCGGGGGCCCACAAGGAGCAGCCGGGCTCGGCGCTGGGTCCCGCACGGAGCAGGGGGGGCAGGGGGCTGCCTGGGGGGCAGGGTCCCCCCGCAGCTGGAGTCTCCCCCTGGCCCATTTAACCCCCGAGTGGCCGGGGGGGATCCCCAGCCCCATGCACCGCCTCCCCTCCCTTTGTCCCCTCACCTGGCCCGGCTCAGCACCGCCCCCGGCCTCCCCCAGCCCCGGGCCGCCCCGCCCCTTGAAGGGCCCAAATCCCGGGATTTAAAGGGGAGGGTGGCGGAGATTTTCGTGTCCGGTCTTTCTTGTCTGCGGTCAAAAAATCAAAGCTGGGTTGTTTTTCTTTCAAGAGGCAGGGCGGGGGAGGGGTCCCCCCCGGGGTCCCCCCCCCGGCTTCCCCTGCCCCCACCGCCAGCAGAGAAGGAACAGATCCCCCCACCCCCACCCCGAGGTTGGGCTGTGAAGGGCGAACCCAAGAGTCCTGACTCCCTCCCCTCAGCGACCACCCCCCTCCCAGAGCCAGGGAGAGAACCCAGGAGTCCGGGCTCCCAGCCCCTCCCCCCCGCTCTAACCACTAGCCCCCATTTCCCCCCCCCCAGAGCTGGGATGGAACCCAGGAGTCCTGGCTCCCAGCCCCCCGGCTCTAATCACTAGACCCCACTCAAGGTGCATTCCAGGTGCAGAGCCTGACCTGTAACCCCTACCCCCGACACCCCCAAAACTCCCACCATCGCCACCAGAACCCCCACCCCCATCAACAGTTCCCCCCCACAGCACCCTGGGGTGCAGCAGCATCACCTCAGTGAGGAAGGGAAACCGAGGCACAAGGAGGGCAAAGGTCAGATATCCCAGAGTCCCATGGGGCCTGGAGCCACATTCAGCACCACCCTCAGGGCTCTTCTCCAAGCCAGATATTCTCGGTTGTGAAATGAACATTCAGCCACCCAGGTGGGCACAGTGTGGCCAAGGCCTGGGCAGAGAACCCAGGAGTCCTGGCCCCCAGGCCCCCCCTGCTCTAATCACTAGCTCTCACTCCCTTCCCAGAGCCAGGGAGAGAAGCCAGGAGTCCTTGCTGCCAGCCCTCCCTGCTCGAACCACAAGCCCCCACTCCCCTCCCAGAGCCAGGGAGAGAACCCAGGAATCCTGGCCCCCAGCCCCCCTCACCCGCCCCCCGTTCTAAGCCACCAGACCTTAGGGGGGGTCTATGGGAGAACCGACATCCAAACCCAGCTCACCTTTAAGGCCGCCAATGAGCCAGGCCAATGGCTCCCTCAGTGGCTGGCGCACACACAGGGTGTGTCTACACAACACACACAGCCTGCTCTGACTCACATTTGAGCTGAAGCCCTCACACAAATCAGCCCGATCAGCCCGCACTCGGGACTTGGCTCCCAGGGCCCCGCTAGGGGGGTGGGGCAGAGCCCACGTTCTGCTGAGCCGCCGAGCCAAACCCTCTTTCTGCAGTGCGGATGCAGCTGTAAACCCAGGTTTCCAATTCAGTGTGGACGCGCAGGCACGGGCTTGGCCACCCCAAGTCCCAAAGACCCGGGTACACAGTGCAGTGTGGACGTACCTTAATTGGCCCAGACATATGAGGGTCTGGGCCAGAGATCCTACCAGGTAACAAAACCCATCATTTCTGGCAGGACGTTTTGAAAACCTGTCTTCTTTTTATCAAAACCCCCTGCTAAATTTTTTGAGGGAGCTGCCCCCCAAAAAAACCAACCAACCAACACACACCTGAAAAAATGGCAGTCTTTGAAAACCATTTTTGATGCAAATGACCAGATCTTGGTTCAAACAAATTCTGGTGCAAAAATTCTGGTTGTCAAAATGTTTGGGTCTTGAAAACCGACTGGGTAAACAATTTAGTTGGTTTGTTTCTGGTCATAAGTTTCACCTTTCGAATATTTTGGATGCTTGGCGAAAGGTTTGGGGGTTTTGTTTAAGAAAACGGTTGGTTAAAACATGTCGTTTTTTCAGCAAAAGTTTTCTTGCTGTTGGGAAAACATTTTTAGTAAAATGATAGTAAAAAAAATTTCAGGGTTGGAAAAAAAATGGATTAAAAATTGGGAAAAATGTGTGTTTCTGCTAAAAAAAATTGCAACTATTTTTTATTTGAATAATGTGATTTGCAGTGAAAATTTTTAGTTTCAAAAACTTTTTTTCTAAAAGTATGTTCAGTTTAGAAAATGGATTTTTTGATAAAAAGTTTTGGGATTTTAAACACGATTTTCAGTTGAAACAAACTGGGGTTTCAAAATGCATCTTCAGTCAAATAAATTGGTTTTTAAACCACATTCTCCGTCCATTTCTTTTGCTTTTGGTAGGAACGTTGGATTCTCAAAACCCCCAAACTTTTAATGAAAAACTGAAGATTTTCACCCCCGAAATGCCAGTTTTCTTGGTCCAAACTCCTGGTAAAAAAAAGGGTTTTGCTGGAAAATAACTGGTGAGACATGCGTGGTAAATAGCCGCTTGGGACCCAAAGTTGTATCTTGCCTGATGTAATTTTTGGTACCAAACCAGCCCCCTAGCTTCCCTCCAGCAATGAACTGGACTCTCCTCTCCCCTCCCCCCCCCGGCCCCGCCCCTGCCGCTGCTGGAAATCAAACCCCAGGCCCGACACTTCATTCCACACACACAAAAACAACCAAACAAAAGTGTTTTAATTAATAATAATAATTAAAAAACCAAGATAACGAAGATTCCACCGTAAATCGGAGCTGTGGAGAGGGAGCAGGTGGCCAGGCCGGGCACCTTGGAGTGATCTGGGCTTGATGGCCTGTGGGTCCAGTTCTGTCGTTGGATTTCCTTCTCCGGGGCGATTGGGAGGTGGGGAGTCCTTGGGGGGCGTCCCACTCCCCTGCCTCCACCTGCAGCTATTTGGGGGCGCCAGACCGAAAAACACAATGTGAAGATTGGTCCCAGTGCATGGTGGGCCTTCCGTGATGGCCCCCAGCCGTTGGTCACTGTTTGAGGCAGGATACCGGGGCAGATGGGCCTCTGGGACTGATCCGGGGGCAGGGAGGGGGTGGAATACCAGGTTACATAGGCCAGTGGGGCTGCTCCAGTGACCAGGAGAGGGCCGGATACAGGGTAGATGGGCCATGAGGAGCAATATGAGCCTATTTCTAGGGACTGTAGAGTCACCGCGACCCTCTATGGGGGTGGCCAGGACAACCTCCCTCCTCCCCCCAACCACTGGCTGTAGGACTAAGCTATCTGTCCCTAGAGGGGAAAGGCCCCGTGCCACATTCCCTGCCCCTCTGAGCCAGCCAGTCCCTGCCCTGGGGCCAGATGGGAGCTGAGGCCCCCTAGAGGGGAAAGGCCCCGTTCCCTGCCTCCCTGAGCCAGCCAGTCCCTGCCCTGGGGCCAGGGGGGAGTCTGTGCCCCCTAGAGAGAAAAGGCCCCGGGCCCCATTTCCTGCTCTCCTGAGCCAGCCAGTCCCCACCCTGGGGCCGGATGGGAGCCGGCGCCCCGTAGAGGGAAAAGGCCTTATGCCCCATTCCCTGCCCCCTAGTGAATTACCACCGATAAGTCCCGTATTTACCCGAGTGCTCCAGGACCCACAAGGGCTCAGATTGACCTGATCCAGGCTGCCATGCCCTATCTGCGACGGGCAGCCTGTCTTGGGGCGCCGTGGGGGGCATCTGTGAGGAGGCCAATGCCTTGGGCTAGGGCACGGGGGGCTGCCCACAGGGATACAGGGCACGCCTCCCTCCCCTAGACAGGGTGTGGGGGTACAGTAGACCCATGTGGGGACAAGGGTTGCTACATGGCTAACCCATGGGGAGTTGCCAGTCCGGCTCCGGGGCTCCCCGTGCCCATCAGGGCGGCGCCGGTCCGGCTCCGGGGCTCCCCGTGCCCGTCAGGGCGGCGCCGGCCCGGCTCCGGGGCTCCCCGTGCCCGTCAGGGCGGCGCCGGTCCGGCTCCGGGGCTCCCCGTGCCCGTCAGGGCGGCGCCGGCCCGGCTCCGGGGCTCCCCGTGCCCGTCAGGGCGTGGGCGGCTGCTGGCGGTGCTTGCGCCGGATGTGCCGCTGGAGCGTGTTGCGCTCGCCAAAGCGCATGTGGCAGTCCTCGCACTGGAAGGGGCGCTCGCCCGTGTGCACGCGCTGGTGGTGGGCCAGCTCGCCGGCGTCACGGAAGCTACGCTGGCAGATGGGGCACTGGTGGGGCTTGCGCCCGGCATGGGTGTACTTGTGCCGCTCCAGGTGGGACGTGCGCTTGAAGGCCTTGCCGCAGGCCCGGCAGACGTGGGGCTTGTGCTCCGAGTGGGTGATGCTGTGCCGCTGCAGATAGGAAAGGTACTCGAAGGTGCGGGAGCACACGGGGCAGCAGTACACCTTCCGCAGCCCCGCTCGCTCGCCCGCCGCGCCCGCCTCCTCCACCAGCACCGTGTAGGGCAGCCCCTGGCTGTCGATCAGCAGGTAGCGGCCGTAGCGCGCGGCCTCGCCCTGCTCCGGCCCAGCCTCCCCAGGGCCAGGGGGCCAGGGTGGGGCCCGGGGGGCCCGCGGCCGCCCAGCCTCCTCGTCCTCCTCCAGTTTGAGCCGGCGCCCGGACGGCTCCTCCCGGGCTGGGGGCTGGTGCCGGGGGTCAGCGGTTCCGTCCCTGGGGGGGCGCGGGCCGAAGGGATGGAGATCCATGGGGCGGGCGGCGCCCCCCGCTGGCGGGACCTGTTCAGAGCGTCTGGAAGGAGAAACGGGGGGGATGGGAGGGGAACGATCAGGTGTGTGTCATAGACCCCGCACCACGTACAGGAGTCTCCGAGGGCTCGGGGCAGGGGCGAGAATGGGACCTTTTCCCTCTGGGGGGCGCGGGCTCCCATTCAGCCCCTGGAGGTTTCTGGGTCCCAGCTCAGTTCCCGGTGGGAGAAGTGGCCTCCCACCTCACCCCATGGCCACCCACTGGCCCCTGACCCCCCCTCACTGCCCCAGTGTTCCCGTGCCACCCCCTGCTCCCACCCACTGCCCCTCATCCCCACTGCTCCCTCCTAGCCCCCTGCCGGCCCAGCACACCCCCACCCCTGCCATCCTCCACTGCCCCTGGCACCGCCCCCCTGGGGGCGTTAATTTACCTTCCCAGGTACCTGTGCCCAGTGTCCCAGCCCCGGGCTCATCGCGGCTCTGGTGCCCACATGGCCGGCCGGGCCAGCGCCGGGCACGGTGCCCTCAGCTCATGGCAGTGCTGGGGCCGGCTCCGAGCCGGGCCCGGGGAGGGATCCACCTGGGGGGGGCGGCACAGGTCCAGTCCAGGCTGGGGGCGGTACCGGTCCAAACCCGGCTGGATTTGGTGGTACCGGTCCGGTCCAGACTGAGGGGGACGGAACCGATCCGGAACCGCCTGGGGGTGGGCGGCACAGGTCCGGTCCCGCCTGGGGGTGGGCGGCACAGGTCCGGTCCCGGCTGGGGGGGCGATACAGGTCCGGTCCAGGCTGGGGGGGGGGGCGGCACCGGTCCGATCCGGTCCAGGCGTGGGGGGGGGGGCAGCACCGGTCCAGGCTCTACGCGCCTGGCGCCCCCCTGCGCCCCGGGGCCATGTGCCGCCCCCTGCGGGCTCTGGCGCCCTGTGACGGCCCCGGCGTGGGGGGGGGGGGGTCGGGGGGGTCCCGTCTGTCTCTGTCCGTCCGTCCCTCCACCCGCAGCAGGAGCCGGTGTCGCTGCAAAAGCCGACCGGGTGGAAACGCCTCGCTCCAATCCGGCCCCGGACGCCTGGGTTCCGAGCGAGACCGGGAGGCGGCAGATACCCCCCTCCCCCCACCTCAACCCCCGAGGGAAAACCCAGCCACAGACCGACCTGGGGGGATGTCTGACCCCAGGCAACTCCTCGCACGCCGCCTGTATCCGGCCGTCTGCCTATACCGCCCAGAGCCGAAGAGAACCCAGGCGTCCTGGCTCCCAGTCCCCTCTAACCACTAGAGCCCACTCCCCTCCCAGACCCAGAGGGAGAACCCAGGCGTCCTGGCTCCCAGCCCTCCCACTCTAACCACTAATTGAATGAATCGCATTATCCCTATTTCCCCCCTTTTCTCTTTAGGGTATTTTCTCACTTCCCCACACTGCTGGGAGGCGGGGGGCTGTGGACAGCAGCTGCCCAGTGGGACCTGTGCCGAGTGCTCTCCAATTCACCTCACTAGTTAGGGCAGGGGGTCTCAAACTGGGGGTCGGGACCCCTCAGGGGGTTCCGAGGTTATTACATGGGAGTCGCAAGCTGTCAGCCTCCACCCCAACCCTGCTTTGCCTCCATGTGAAAGGGGTCACCAGGACAGAAGTTTGAGAACCACTGAGTTAGGGTGTCTGTCAGAGCAGAACAATGAGCTGGATCAGGGCCAGCGTCCCCTAGAGGGGAAAGGCCATGTGCCCCATTCCCTCACCGCCCCAAGCCAGCCAGTCCCTGCCCTGGTTTTTCTGGGCCAATCTCCCCTTTGTGTGGTTGGTTGCTCAGAAGGGTTTTTGTGGAGAGATTGGTCTGTACACACACAGAGAGCAGGGCCCAGCCCCTCCAGCAGGGACACACACACACACACACACACACACACACAGATATTCCAGGGCTCAACCCCTCCATGTTGGACTAGTTTGCTCTTGTAACTTTAATAGTGTTTCTTGTAGAAGCCTCCAGCTCCCCTTTCCCCCTAGAATCGCATCCCCAGGGACCCCGGCCTCGTCCCTGTCCGGCATCTTTATTGTGCTGCTTTCGCTCTTTGCCTTTCACCGGATCATTTAGTGATCACTTTCCCCCATCTGCCTTGTTCCGTCTGCTGCCTCCTTAACTACTTACAATACCCCCAGCAGAGTTCACCCATTTAGTTCTGGTTTACAATAGAACCCAGTTTGTGTGATTTCTAACTGCGGGGGAAGGAGTTGTGCAGATCCTCCTCCACATCGAGGGAAGAGGCGAATTTCATATAATTTGGGGTTTGTACTCCAAGGGGGGGGTGGACATCTGGGTGCAGGGCCGTCCCTAGACATTTTGGTGCCCTACGCAGCCCCCCCATGGGGGGGCCGTCCCCAGGCCTCCACGGGGGGGCACCTTTCCTGGGCCGCTCAGCCGGCCGGGGGATTGGGCTGGCTGCTGGAGCAGCTGCTTTTGGTGCCCCAAATTTCCTGGTGCCCTACGCAGCTCCGTACTTTCCGTGTGGGTGAGGATGGCCCTGTCTGGGTGCTGTGGCAAGCCCCTCAAACTGAGCCTTCCCAGAGCGGATCTCTGTCTCTCTGTGCGGCTGGGTGTGGTGTGTCTGTGTGCTTGGCTGGAAAAGGTTGGGGTTAGGTTAGGGTTAGGGTTAGGGTTAGGAGCCTAGCCCAGCAAGACCAGGTAAAGGGGACCCAGAATGATGGAATAGTCCAACTCAGTGATGTCCCAGCTCCCCAGGTGACCTCCCAGGGGGGTCTGTCAAGGCCGATTCCCCACTCTGGCACTCCGAGTGCAGAAGGTGGGGCCCCCCATGGATTTTAAAAATGAACACTGGCCACTCCAGGCTTGTATTAAACTCCCAAGGTGACAGCTTCTCTCTGACCTTGGCTGGGTAGATGCTGCCACCACCAAGTGCAGAACCCCTTTGAGAGCCCAGGAAGCGCACTTGGGAATTCCTTCCTGTGGGGCACCGTCAAGGCCTTTCACCCCTCTCTGGGGAAGAGCTGAGAAAGGAAACAAACAAAAAAATAAATCAGCTGTTGCCACCGGCTAACTAAACAACATGCGCACAAACCTCTGAAGACACAAAAAAACAATTCTGGTCTTAAAAAAGGTACATTTTATTTTTTTAAAAAGGAAGAAAATACATCTGGGAACTCAGGCTACTGCTAGATTTTAAAAGAGCAACTCCAAGCATTAAGCATCCAGACTAGCTTCCTTGAGGTCCAGTTTAAAGGTTACAAGCAAAACAAAAGCACCTGGGGTTAGCACAGAGGAATTCACAAGCCATAACGAAATAAAAGGAATAAACCTAATTGCGTCTTCCTAGACATTTCCTGATCTACGTACATATCTGGGGGTTTAGATGAGTAGTTTCTAGGTATGATACTGATGATTTTTCATACCCGGCCCAAGCTTCTTACAGCATCGCTCTGCCCTGTCTGCCTCTCCCTGGGAAACAACCACAGACAGACAAAAGGGGAGTCTCTTCTCAATTTTAAAATCTTCTAGCCTCCCATTGGCTCTTTTGGTCAGGTGCCCACTCCCTTCCTGTTACCTATGCATCGCAGTGATTGCTTTACAGGTAAAGCAAGTAGAGAACAGCTACTAAGAGGAATTTTATAGCTAACTGGCCAGCTGGGTGTCCGTCAAAGGGAGCTACCCCCGCCCCCTTCATTTATCACAGGGTCCAACCCGTTACACCCCCCCAAATGCATTGTTTTTCCAATTGTCTGACCGAAAAGTCGGGGGGGGTGGATTCATTTGAGGAATAATGAAATGTTGTGATTTTATTTTTTTTTTTAGCTTAAAGGGAGGGATTTTTCTTTTTAATTGGATTTTTAAGTAACATTTTTACATCAAAATGTTTCGACTTTTTGGGGAGTTTTCTGAGGTTTTTCCGACAGGACCCGTTCGTCAAAATCGATGCGACTTCACTCGGTGTTTGGGGTGCCCCACCTCAGGATTTTTCACACACAAACAAACCTCTGATTCCCTCCTTTTATTGGCTTGGAGGATGGAGAGAGACCTGGATTGAAACCAAGTTTTTTTTAATTATCTGTTATCTATTAGGTGTATTATGGTAGTGCCCAGAAGCCCCAGTGATGGCCCGGCACCCATTGGGCTAGGCACTGTATGTTATTTATTAGCTTTACTACAGTATTTATTCATTTACCAAGGAGAGCCCCACAGGCCTGTTTCCCTGAACACAATAGACCCAATCAGCACCAGGCACTTTTCTTACTCAGCAATCCACGCCTGCTTCCAGCCTGTCCCGTGTCCCAAGCAGCAATGTCTCTGCGCCTCCCCCAAGGGCTACCCTCTCCCTCTGTCAGCTGTCTCTCTGTGTCTCTCACACAGACGACACCCTCTGCAGCAAGCAACCAGTTGTCCACCTCCTGCAACCTGTCCCAGGACATCCCTTCAGCCCATAGACTCTAGTTCTGATTAGCTTTGCCATGCAACCTAGTGCCTTGGGCAGGGGCTTCTGATTATCCACAGTTATCACCACACAAAGGGGTGTTTAATTGCTCCTTCTCTTTAGCTTGGGATGGCCATTAGCTTTCCCCAGGTCTGGAATTGTCTATAGATTCAAGGATTCATAGGTTCTAAGGCCAGGAGGAACCATGTGATCATCTAGCCTGACACTCAGTATAACACAGACCAGAGAACTGCCCCGAAATAATTCCTTGGAGAAAACCGTCCGGTCTTGGATTTAAAATGGCCAGTGATGGAGAATCCACTGGAGCCCTAGGGACCTGGTGCCAATGGTTCATTACTCTCACTCTTAAATATTCACACCCGAGTGAAGACCCGAGGGAGGGTGGGCATGAGCCTCCCGCAGCAGTTCTCTGTAGTGTCGCAGTGCAAGGTTCCCCAGCTGCGGCCCAGGACCCCCATTGTGCCAGGTGCTGGACAGACAGAACAAAGAGACGTTCCCTGCCCTAGATCCCACCATTCTGTGCGGTTTGCCCAGCGCCCAGGGTGTCCTAATGTAGATAAATCTCTGATAATTTTCATATGACTTTACACTGTGCCTCTTCATATAACCTTGTGGTGGGTCTACCCACGTGTGACCTCTGTTTTCATGAAACTTTGTATGAAAGCCTCATATAGAAACTTTGCATTGAACCTTGGTATAAAATTATAGCCCCTAAGGATAGAATAAGAGAGAAGAAAAATGTCTCTTTGCTAGCAGTAGAACAAGATCTCCCCCCCCCCCCCCCCAATCAATTGCCCTGTTGAATGAAGGAGGTGTGAATGAGTAAAGGCTTGGAAGGCAGCACCTCCAGACAGCTGCAACCATTGGAGAGGGGATGGAAGCCAGACCCAAGGACAATCAAACGTGTCAAATGGGCTCATTAAAGAAGAGCAGACATATTGATGGCCTCAGGGCTTAGAAGCCAGCACCTTCTTTTGGAAACACCCTCTTTGCAGCATTGGGACAACACCCAGAAGGAAGCAGCACAAAGAACCAATGGACACAGACACAGAGTTTGAATCTGGTGTAGATTTGCATGAGAGGGAAGCTGCTATAAAAGTGAGGTGTCTTGCAGAGGAACGCCGGTCTCGTCTTGTCAACATGGGAGCATCGATCCAGATGGGCAGAACCCCGGCTCCACCCCCTCTTCTAACTCACCTGGCCAGTGCAGTTAAGGGGAGCAACTAGTTGGTAACAACAACAAGACGGAGTGTGCTTGTGTGTGTGAGTGTGAGTGTAATACCTTCCTTCCCTGACGAACCAAGGGACACACCCCACCCATGTACTCATTCGCTAGACCGATACTGACTTGGACTCCTTATACATTCCATGGGTGGCGTACCCAAACCCACTTATCTAGGGTTACCATACGTCCGGATTTTCCCGGACATGTCCGGCTTTTTGGGCCTCAAATCCCCGTCCGGGGGGAAATCCCAAAAAGCCGGACGGTGGTGCTCGGCCGGGGGCCGGGGCCAGGTGTGCGGAGCCGGGGGTGCTCAGCCGCGGCCAGCGGTGCGGGACCGGGAGCCAGGCCGGGGCCGGGGGTGCTCGGCCGGGGGTGTTGGGCCGGGGGCTGGCCCGGGGCTGGCGGTGCTCGGCCGGGGGTGTTGGGCCAGGGGCTGGCCCGGGGCCGGGGGTGCTCGGCCAGGAGCCAAGGCGGGCGGTGCTCGGCCGGGGGTGTTGGGCCGGGGGCTGGCCCGGGGCCAGGGGTGCTCGGCCAGGAGCCAAGGCGGGCGGTGCTCGGCCGGGGGTGTTGAGCTGGGGGCCGGCGCCCCAGGGCCTGAGCTGAGCTGGGCGGGAGACGCTGGGGCCAGAGCCTCTTGGCCTGGGCAGCTCAGCTGTGCACTGCCCCAGCCCCAGCTTACCTGCTGCCCCCCTGTTTCAGGCTTCCCGCGAACATTTGATTCGCGGGAAGCAGGGGAGGGGGAGGAGCAGGGGGTGGAGCGTTCAGGGGAGGGGGCAGAGTTGGGGCGAGGACTTTGGGGAAGGGGCGGGGTTGGGGCGGGGCCGGGGCGGAGTTGGGGCGGGGGCGGGGCCCCGTGGAGTGTCCTCCTTTTTTAAAATGAAAATATGGTAACCCTACACTTATCCACTGACACTTGAAAAACTCTTGACCCCAATCTGGGTCTATGCCGGTTATGTGATATGTATGTATCTCTTCACCCTTGCAACCGACACCTGTAATCCCTCATAACCCAAGCCTCACCCCAGATGTACAGTACCTTCCCTCTTAACTCGTGTATGTTTAATTTTAAACATTCACTTTATAAAATGTTTATATCATATGCATATAATACAGTGTTAATGAATACATGTATTACTAATAAACGTGGCATTTTGCCTTATTCCCCCTGAAAAGATCCTGTGCAGTTCTTTGAATATAACACTAAGGGTCCCAAGATGCACAGTCACTGAGATCAGGGTTCCGTCGGGCCGGGCGCTGCCCAGACCGAGAGTCACCGAGATCGGGGCCCCGTCGGGCCGGGCGCTGCCCAGACACAGAGTCGCCGAGATCGGGGCCCCGTCGGGCCGGGCGCTGCCCAGACACAGAGTCGCCGAGATCAGGGCCCTGTCGGGCCGGGCGCTGCCCAGACACAGAGTCACCGGGATCAGGGTCCCGTCGCGCCGGGCGCTGCCCAGACACAGAGTCGCCGAGATCGGGGCCCCGTCGGGCCGGGCGCTGCCCAGACACAGAGTCACGGAGATCAGGGCCCCGTCGGGCCGGGCGTTGCCCAGACACAGAGTCACCGGGATTAGGGTCCCGTTGCGCCGGGCGCTGCCCAGACACAGAATCACCAAGATCGGGGCCTGTCGGGCCGGGCGCTGCCCAGACACAGAGTCGCCGAGATCGGGGCCCCGTCGGGCCGGGCGCTGCCCAGACACAGAGTCGCCGAGATCGGGGCCCCGTCGGGCCGGGCGCTGCCCAGACACAGAGTTGCCGAGATCGGGTCCCCGTCGGGCCGGGCGCTGCCCAGACACAGAGTCACTGCGATCAGGGCCCCGTCGGGCCGGGCGCTGCCCAGACACAGAGTCACCAGGATCAGGGGCCCGTCACGCCGGGCGCTGCCCAGACACAGACTGAGAGACATTCCCTGCCCCAATCTCTCAGTCTAAACCAGTGGTTGTCAAACGTTTGCACTGGTGACCCCTTTCACCCAGCAAGCCTCTGAGTGCGACCCCCCCATATAAATTAAAAACACTTTTTTATATTTAACATCATTATAAATGATGGAGGCAAAGCGGGGTTGGGGTGGAGGCTGACAGCTCGTGACCTCCCACGTAATAACCTCGCAACCCCCTGAGGGGTCCTGATCCCCAGTTTGAGAACCCCTGGTCTAAACAGACAGAGGTTGGACTTTCTCCCCTTTTTGCAGATGGGAACAGGTTGGATTGAGATATTCAGTGACTCCCCTGCGGTCCCACAGGAAGTCTGTGTGTGTCAGAGCTGGGAGTCAAGTTGGGCCCCAGCCTTGGTGAAACACCCCTCAGATAGATAGATAGATAGATGGGGTGGCTGGGGATAGACAGATAGATAGATAGATAGATAGATGGGGTGGCTGGGGATAGACAGATAGATAGATAGATGGGGTGGATGAGGATAGACAGACAGATAGATAGAGGGGGTGTCGGGATAGATAAATAGCTAGATAGAGGGGGTGGCTGGAAATAGATAGATAGAGCTCAGTGGTTTGAGCATTGGCCTGCTAAACCCTGGGTTGTGAGTTCAATTCTTGAGGGAGCCACTTAGGGATCTGGGGCAAAATCAGTACTTGGTCCTGCTAGTGAAAGCAGGGGGCTGGACTCAATGACCTTTCAAGGTCCCTTCCACTTCTAGGAGATGGGATATCTCCATTAATTTAATAGATAGATAGAGGGGGTGTCGGGATAGATAGACATTAGTGTGGAGCTGGGGTCGGGAGTGAGGGGCACAGGCCAAGCACTGGGGTGGGCTTCAGGTCAGGGGGGCCACCAGCCATAAGGTGACCAGACAGCAAGTGTGAAAAATCAGGACAGGGGTAATAGGAGCCTATATAAGAAAAAGCCTGCAAAATTGGGACTGTCCCTATAAAAGTGGGACATCTGGTCACCCTAACTGGCTGATGGGGCCTGCAGGTCAGGAGTGAATCATAGAATAGCAGGGTTGGAAGGAACCTCAGGAGATCATCTCATCCAACCCCCTGCTCAAAGCAGGGCCAATCCCCAGACAGATTTTTTTACCCCACTTCTCTAAATGGCCCCCTTAAGGATTGAACTTGCAACCCTGGGTTCAGCAGGCCAATGCTCAAACCCCTGAGCTATCCCTCCCCCCAACAGGCTGCCTGTTTCTCATCGGAAGCTTTTCCTGGTGGCTCCCTTTGTGCTGCCAGGTGGGGGGCGGTGGGAGGGGCTGGGAGGAAAGACCAGATAGGCAGCAGCAGCCGCTGGCAGGGACCGGGAGGGACACGGACACGGTGCCCCGGCATAAGAGGATTTGGGGAGGGACTCTCAAACCGCCCCCGCCCCCCCTGAGCTGCGAAGAGAACCCAGGAGTCCTGGCTCCCAGCCCCCCTGCTCTAACCACTAGACCCCACTCCCCTCCCAGAGCAGGACCTATTGGGGTCCATTCCATACTGTGGGGGCGGGGGGATCGCTCAGGTGCGACTTTAACCCTTCCATTCCTGGCAATTTTTCCATCCAGCAGAAGCTGTAGGTGCATGAACTCACAGAGCTAAACCATTAACAGGGGATATTATGGGATGGAACCCCTCCCACCATCAACCCACACCCAGCCCGCCCCCAACACCCCCCCCTTTGCTGGATAACGTGATAACGAAGAATTTAACACTCACTGTTTTTTAACTTTACTCTTTTGGTCTCCTGCAATCTGACAGACTCTGTGGAGGTGAGACAGAGTCACTGAGATCAGAACCCCGTCGGGCCGGGCGCTGCCCAGACACAGAGTCACTGAGATCGGGGCCCCGTCGGGCCGGGCGCTGCCCAGACACAGAGTCACCGAGATCGGGGCCCCATCGGGCCGGGCGCTGCCCAGACACACGGTGAGAGACATTCCGTGCCTCATAGATCTCACAAAACAGACAAAGGAAAGATCATTTCCCCTGTTTTAGAGATGGGGAAACTGAGGCAAGGAGCTGCAGCGACTCGCTCAGGGTCACACACAGAACCACAAAGACAAGCTGTTTTCACTCACTGTTTTAACCTCGGGAGTCAACCTATAGCTGGTGTTACCTGTCAGAGCTCTATGGACTCAGTGTTAGTTGCTCCCACTTATGTAACTCAAACGCCCAAGAAACATTTTGGAAAATAAAGTTGGGGTTGAAATCTAGCGCATCCTTTGAGCACAGCTGTCCAGCCATTTCCCTCCTGCTGGCTGATGAATTTGCACAAATGTCCACATTTCAAAATGTTTCTGCAAATCTTTGACCTTGAATCCAATTGTTTACATTTACTTTTGGGGAAAATTTCCCCCCCCCCCATAATGGAAAAATTGTGTTTGTGGGGAATATTGATTAAAAAAAAAAAACTGACCGTGTGACTGATCCGGCCAATCAGAATAAGCGATGGAGGTGGGGGGGAGGCAAATTTAAATGGAAACCAAGGGAGAAGAAGAAAAAAAATTGGACGTCGAAAAATTACAAGGGGGGGGAGTGTTTTGCAAAGAAAAAATCAATATTTTTCGCAAACCATTTTTGAAAGGATTGAAACAGTTTTATGTGGAAGGGTCTCAGGGTCTCCATGGTAGGTGATGAGGAAATGGCCCAGAGAGAGAGAGAGAGAGAGAGAGAGAGTGTGCGTGTGGGGAGATAGATAGATAGATAGATAGATAGATAGATAGATAGATAGATGGAGATAGGTGGATGGGGGTGGTGGGTGGATGGGGATAGATAGATAGATAGATAGATAGATAGATAGATAGATAGATAGATAGAGGGAGGGAGTGGATGGGGACAGATAGATAGAGGGGATGGATGGAGATAAATAGATGGGTGGATGTGGATGGGGACAGATAGATAGATAGGGTGCATGGGGATAGATGGATAGATAGATAGATAGAGGGAGTGGATGGGGACAGATAGATAGAGGGGATGGATGGAGATAAATAGATGGGTGGATGTGGATGGGGACAGATAGATAGATAGATAGGGTGTGTGGGGATAGATAGATAGATAGACAGATAGATGCGGTGACAGATAGATAGATAGATAGATAGATAGATAGATAGATAGAGGGGATGGATGGAGATAAATAGATGGGTGGATGTGGATGGGGACAGATAGATAGATAGGGTGCATGGGGATAGATGGATAGATAGATAGAGGGGTTGGATGGGGATAGATATATAGATAGATAGGGTGTGTGGGGATAGATAGATAGATAGACAGATAGATGCGGTGACAGATAGATAGATAGATAGATAGATGAGGTGGATGAGGATGCAGACATTTAGATATGTCCAAAAGAAGAAAAAGTTGTTGCTAAAAAAATTAGGAGAAAAATCAACTTTTTCCCTCAAAATTTAAACCAGTTTTGGCAAAACTTTCCCAAGGTGTTTTCATTCCATTGTCAATTTCTGTGCATTTCAAAGATTCCCTCCCACTAATATTGAATCTGAATCGACCCTTGATTTTTAATGTCCTTTGCCAAAAATTTGGCTTTTCCATTTCGACACCAGTAATGTGTCTTTCAGCAACACGCCGTTATGGGATCGAATGGAGCAAGTGGGGAGGCTGGAGGCAGGACAAATGACCCATCCATAAGTCAAGAAATGAAGCCAAATGGCTTTAATTAAAAAAAAAAAAAATCCTGGAGAAAGGCAGAGAAAAACCCAACGATTTTACCAGAAAAAAGTCAAACGCTTTGGACTCTCCCAAAGGAGGCCACGGGTTTAAACCCCAGGTTGATTTTGTGGCTTTTGAACTTTTCCATGCCCTTCCTTTTACATTGTGCATTGGCAAGAACTTGATCCCTTTCTACCTCGAGGACAGCTTTTGGGTACTGAAAACCATCCCTCACCCCCAGCCACCAAGATCAGGGCCCTGTCGGGCCCGGCGCTGATGGAATCTAGTCAGAATGTAAGAACATCCTGTATTAATTAACGGCACGTTTCATCCACAGACCTCCAAGCGCTTTACCTAGTCAGACTAGTATTGTTATGCTCTAGTATGCAAATGGGGAAACTGAGGCCGGCAGCAGCCAAGGGACTGACCCAGCCGGCAAGTGGCAGAGGAAGGAATGCGAAATCAGGCATGCTGAGCCTACCGATATCCCCGACCATTTAAAGATGGCGACAATAGGAAGGAAAAAAAAGATACATCCATGAAAAACATTTTGGGGGCTAAAAAAAAGACCAAAAAATCCCATGTTCCCTCCCCAGAAAAATGACCAGTAGATTTTGCCATAATCGCCAAGAATTTTTCCACCAGGGGTGGGTGTTTCAAGCAGCGGGATTTGCCGTGGCTCTCCACGGCATCGGAAAGGGAATGTTCACTTGGCGATTCGTGGTGGGAGGAAGGCCCCGATCCCGGGGGGAAACCTCAGCCTCTGGTTTAATTCTGTGCGTTTGCGTCAGAGCCGAGATACGGCTGGACGGCGCTGCACACGGAGTGACGCCGGAGAGTTAATAAATCAGTCACCTTGCTGAGCCCTAGGGCAGCTCATCCGCACACCTCCCACGGCTTTGCAAAAGTTCGTGAGCCCTGGTCTAGAGATGGGGAAACTGAGGCATGTGGAAAGGTCATGCCCAAGGTCACCCCACAGGGAACAGGAATAGAAGCCAGAAGTGCTGATGCCCAGCCCCACTCCACCCTGCTCTAAACCATCAGATGCCACTCCCCTCCCAGAGCTGGGGATAGAACCCAGAAGTCCTGGCTCACAGTCCCCCCTGCTCTAACCACTAGACCCCACTCCCTTCCCAGAGCTGGGGATAGAACCCAGAAGTCCTGGCTCACAGCGCCCCCCTGTTCTAAACACTAGCCCCCGCTTCCCTCCCAGAGCTGGGGATAGAACCCAGGAGTCCTGACTCCCCACCCTAACCACTAGACCCCACTCCCCTCCCAGAGCCAGGGATAAAACCCAGGAGTCCTGAATCTTTCAGGCTGTAAGAGCTTAACTCCTACCAACACCAGGCTGAGTTCTACCTGCCCTGAGAGCCCCCTGAGCTGCTGGGGAATCTCCTCCAGATGGGGGAGCGCAGTTCTGATTGCAGCCATCGAGGCAGCACGGCTCTCTCTCACGCACAGAGCAGGACCCAGCCCCTCCACCAGGGAACACACACACACACACTTCAACCCTGCTTATTTATTCCTGGTGCGATGGGGGCCTCTGGCCTCAGACAGGGGAACTAGGGACCCCACCCCACCCCTTTAGCCGCTCCCTGACTAATGAGGGCTAATTGGTCTCCTTGGGGCAGCATTTAAACACAGAGGCTTGGAACTAGAGAAGGTGCTTAAAAGGGTGGCAGAATTTGGGGGGAGTTTGGAGCCCAAATTGTATGTGTACTCACAAATGACTGAATCCCCTTATGCCCAGCCCCGCGCCCCACCCCAGAGGGGCCGCGTCCCAGCGCCGGGCGAGGGGTCCCCGTATAACAAGCCCCAGCATGAGCTCATGGAGGATGGCAGGGTGGGGGCTGGGTGTCAGGTGCGGGGGCTGGAGGGGTAATGGGGGGTCACTGTTCTTTGCGGGTCACATGACCGGTCTCACCCGCCGGGATAAGTGGCAGGTGGCGGATTCCCCGGCTCTATGTTTAGTGGCTAATGACGGGTTGGGATGGCGCATCTGCCTGCTCAGCGCCTCGGCAGGGCCTGTACAGGCAGGTCTGGAATCCCTGCCCTTGGCCCCGCTACTGCTGTCTTCTGCCACCTCTTGGTATAAAGTAGTCCCTACAAAAACTCTTTACAAAGGCATCTATTTCCCTGCCCCCTGGGCAGGGATTGGGGCCTTTCTTCTGTAGGGGCCCGGCCCAGGGTGGGATGGGCTGGCTCAGGGAGGCAGGGGATGGGGCTTGGGGCCTTTCCTCTCTATGGGCGCCGGCTCCCATCCGACCCCAGGGCAGGGACTGCCTGGCTTAGGGGGTCCCTCACCACAAAGTAGGGCGACCAGCCAGCAAGTGTGAAAAATCAGGACGGGGGTGGGGGGTAATAGGAGCCTATATAAGAAAAAGACCCAACAATCGGGACTGTCCCTCTAAAATCGGAACATCTGGTCACCCTACCACAAAGCCATCATGAGTGGCACTATTTGGCCAGTTCAGCCCAGGAAGGAGGCCAGGGGCTTAATTGGCCAGCAACACAGAGCATCCCTCGCTGGGGTCCCCCAGGGCAGTGTGTGTGTGTGTGTGGGGGGGGGGCTGCATGTGTATGTGTGTGTGTGTGGGTGGGTGGGTGGGTGCATGTGTGTGGGGGTCTTGCCCTTGCATGGGTGGTGTTTTCCAGAGAGATATTGAGGGATTGTGCTTCGGGGCAGCCCAGGCCCGGGCTAGTAGGGGGCTGCGGGTTGGGAGTGAGGGACACCGGCAGGGCTGGGGGGGCGGGGGCTGGCAGGGACTGCTGGTCGGGAGTGAGGGGCACCGGCCGGGCTGCTCCCTAAAGAATCTCACACTTTGCAGATACTCCCTAATTCCCAGGCTGGGGGCAGCTCCCCCCTTTTCCCTTTGAGGGGGGCAGGCAGCTGAGACCCCCCCCCAAAGGGAGAAGCTGGGGGACATTAACTCACTGAGCGTGATAGCAGCCCCTGCCCCCCCAAGCCATGAGCCCCCCGTAAAGATCCGCCTCCCTTCGCCTCCCATCCGGCTGGGGAACTGCGCCTCGCTCCCTGACAGTGCGGCGGGGGCGGGGCGGGCCTCTGAAGGGGCCGTCGCTAAAGGGTCGCGCTTTTCTAGAGGCGGAAAGTAACATGGGAAGCCGGGGAGAAGCGAGAAACTGCCCCCCGCCCCCGTGTGGGCGGATAGAGAATCGCTAGGTTAGATGGGGTGGGGGCTGGATGGATGATGGAGAGGGTTGGGGTGTATGGATGGATGATCGAGGGGTTTTGGGGGTGACTGGTGGAGGGGGGTTGGGGGATGGATGATGGAGGGGATTGATGGATGGATGATGGAGGGATTTGGGGATGGCAGATGGAGGGGGACGGATGATGGAGGGTGTTGGGGAATGGATGGCTGATGGAGGGTGTTGGGGTGGATGGATGGATGGATGATCGAGGGGTTTTGGGGGTGACTGATGGAGTGGGGTGGGTGGTCGGATGGATGATGGAGGGGGCTGGGGAGAGATGATGGAGGGGGTTGGGGGATGGCAGATGGAGGGGATTGGGGTGGATGGATGGATGATGGAGGGGGTTTGGGGTGGCTGATGGAGGGGGTTGAGATGGATGGATGATGGAGGGGTTTGGGGTGGGTGGATGATGGAGGGGGTTTGGGGGTGACTGATGGAGTGGGGTGGGGGGCGGGATGGATGATGGAGGGGGTTTGGGGTGGATGGATGGATGATGGAGGGAGTTTGGGGGTGACTGATGGAGGGGATTGAGATGGATGGATGATGGAGGGGGTTTGGGGTGGATGGATGGATGATGGAGGGGGTTTGCGGGTGACTGATGGAGGGGATTGAGATGGATGGATGATGGAGGGGGTTTGGGGGTGGCTGATGCAGGGGCTTCAGATGGATGGATGATGGAGGGGGTTTGGGGGTGACTGATGGAGGGGATTGAGATGGATGGATGATGGAGGGGGTTTGGGGTGGATGGATGGATGATGGAGGGGGTTTGGGGGTGACTGATGGAGGGGGTTGAGATGGATGGATGATGGAGGGGGTTTGGGGGTGGCTGGTGGAGGGGGTTGAGATGGATGGATGATGGAGGGATTTGGGGGTGACTGATGGAGGCGGTTGAGATGGAGGGATGATGGAAGGGGCTGGGGGAAGGATGATGGAGGGGGGTTGGCAGTGGCTGATGGAGTGGGGTGGGGGGCGGGATGGATGATGGAGGGGGTTTGGGGGTGACTGATGGAGGAGATTGAGATGGATGGATGATGGAGGGGGTTGGGGGGTGGCTGATGGAGGGGATTGAGATGGATGGATGATGGAGGGGGTTTGGGGGTGGCTGATGGAGTGGAGTGGGGGGCGGGATGGATGATGGAGGGGGTTTGGGGGTGGCTGATGGAGGGGATTGAGATGGATGGATGATGGAGGGGGTTGGGGTGGATGGATGGATGATGGAGGGGGTTTGGGGGTGACTGATGGAGGGGACTGAGATGGATGGATGATGGAGGGGGTTGAGGTGGATGGATGGATGATGGAGGGGGTTTGGGGGTGGCTGATGGAGGGGGTTGAGATGGATGGATGATGGAGGGGGTTGGGGTGGATGGATGGATGATGGAGGGGGTTTGGGGGTGACTGATGGAGGGGATTGAGATGGATGGATGATGGAGGGGGTTTGGGGGTGACTGATGGAGGCGGTTGAGATGGAGGGATGATGGAAGGGGCTGGGGGAAGGATGATGGAGGGGGTTTGGCAGTGGCTGATGGAGTGGGGTGGGGGGCGGGATGGATGATGGAGGGGGTTTGGGGGTGACTGATGGAGGAGATTGAGATGGATGGATGATGGAGGGGGTTGCGGGGTGGCTGATGGAGGGGATTGAGATGGATGGATGATGGAGGGGGTTTGGGGGTGGCTGATGGAGGGGATTGAGATGGATGGATGATGGAGGGGGTTGAGGTGGATGGATGATGGAGGGGGTTTGGGGGTGGCTGATGGAGTGGAGTGGGGGGCGGGATGGATGATGGAGGGGGTTTGGGGGTGACTGATGGAGGGGATTGAGATGGATGGATGATGGAGGGGGTTGGGGTGGGTGGATGGATGGATGATGGAGGGGGTTTGGGGTGGCTGATGGCTGCGCCTGGTGAGGCTAGAGGGGTGTCTATGGGGATGTCTGGAGCTCTCTCTCTCCAAGCCTTTACCCCCTCCCTCAGTCCCCCCAGGGGAAGTTGCTGGGGGGGGGAGCGCTGGCTGGGGGAGAGGCTGGGCCCTGGTGGGGTGTGTGTCGCTCCCCGCCGCTCTCTCTGGCACAGCGCTCCCCCCACGCGTGTCTCTGCCCTGCGTGCGTGGGCGATTCCCCCCCCCCACCCGGCGGCGCTTTGCAGACGCTCCCTGGCTCTGCCAGGGGAGGGGGGGGCTGGCTTTGCAGCCCGGTTGCTGGGGGTTCGCGTGCAGATCTGGGTGAGTGGGGATGGGGGGGGGGTTGTTCTCTGCAGACCCCAGACCCCCCCGGGAACCCCCGTGCGCCCTCTCCCTTTGCAGTCCCCCCCCCCGTTCCCCTCAGCCCTGGGGCCAGGGGGAAAAGTCTCTTTGCTGTGGGTCTATTTTGTATCCATTTTAGGGAGGTGGGGGAATCGAGGGATACTTTTGTCCCCCCCCACGACCCCATCTCTTTTGCACCCCCCCGCCCCCGGCAATCCAGGCTGGGAGCAGCCGAGTTATTGCAGCTTCACAGCAAAACACCCAGCGGAGGGGGGAGGGGCACAGAAGCCATTTTTAGGGCGATTTCCCCCCATTTTGGGGCACTCGAAGGAATCGGGGCGGGGAGGGCTGGGACCAGGAGTCTAGACGTGGGGGGGGGGGCGAGGGTTAGAGTCGATCTGAAAGTTTGGGGGGCGAGGGGGGCCCTGGATCTGAGATACGGGACTGAGGGGCTGTGGGGGCCCCAGGATGTGATGTACAAGACTGGGGGTCTATGGGGGGTGCTGGATCTGAGGTATAGGACTGGGGGGCTCTGGGGGGGGGGCCTGGATCTTATGTACAGGACTTGGGGGGTTCTGGAGGGCCCTGGAGCTGAGGTATAGGACTGGGGGGCTCTGGGGGGGCCTGGATCTGATGTACAGGATTTGGGGGGTTCTGGGGGGCCCTGGAGCTGTGGTACAGGACTGGGGAGCTGTGGAGGCCCCAGGATCTGATGTACAGGACTGGGGGGCTGTGGAGGGCGCTGGATCTGATGTATAGGACTGGGGGGCTGTGGCGGGCGCTGGATATGATGTACAGGACTTGGGGGGTTCTGGGGGGCCCTGGAGCTGATGTACAGGACTGGGGGGTTCTGGGGGGCCCTGGAGCTGAGGTACAGGACTGGGGGACTCTGGGGCCTTGAATGCAGGGTGGGGGGGCATGGGACTGAAGAAACACTTGGGGGTGTTTGTAGGGGGAGGGGCTGTGATGTGGGCTGCTTCAAAGTGGAAATGCCCATCCCCCATGTCCTAAAATTCTTGCTGATCTCTGAGGGTCCAGGCATGGGGGGGGATAGGGTAATTGGGGGGTTCTGGACAATCTGGGGGGTCAAGGCCAGGAGTGTGTTGTTGCGTGTGTGACGCATGCTCATCCATGTGTCATAGCACACTTAGTGAATGGCGGAGGGGGATTCTCCTCCAGCTTAGTGGGCTAGGGTACCTGGAGCTATTGCTGACTAGGTGTTGAACTGAGGAGTAGAACCCAGGAGTCCTGGCTCCCAGCACCCCCCCCCCCCTCCCCGCTGTAACCACTAGACCCCACTCCCCTCCCAGAGCCGGGGATAGAACCCAGGAGTCCTGGCTTTCCTTTCACAAACCCCCACAGACTGGCTTTGCTCCTGCCCTTGCCCTCTGATCCCATGCAGCAGCGTCTGCGTGGCTCAGCAGGTGGCGGGTTCGAGTCCTGCTCCCGGAGAAGCGACCTGACCGTGTGCATCTTTTCTCCCTCCCCCAGGGCTGGCTGGCGGGCGGCGCAGGACGGGTTTGGAGCTGGGCTGCCGCACGGCCCGTCTCAGGTAGGTCCCTGGCTGACCGGCGGGGAGGGTCCGAGGGCAATTCCCACCGGGACAGTAAGGGGTCAGTCTCAGCCTCTCCCATCACAGCGCCTGCTGTGGGGAGCCAGGGCTGTGCCCCCCCGGATTTCCCCAAGCCCTGTGGGTGATTGGCACCCGGTTCTGGTTCTGGGCATAGCCAGCCTGAGGCAGCTACCGTCAGCTCTGGGGCACGGTGGCTACAGATGGAGATGGCACACCGGGGGGCATATATACAGTGATGGGGGATGGGTGGCATGCTGGGACGATTTGGAGTATGGGGGGTGCCCCGGGAGGTTATGGGTAGGGGCTCTCTGGGGCAGGTAGCGGCTGCCCCAGTGGTTTATGGGTAGAGGTTTTCTGGGGTTATGGGTAGCGGCTACCCCAGGGGGTTGTGGGTAGGGGCTTTCTGGGGCAGGTAGTGGTTGCCCCAGGGGGTTATGGGTGTCAGGTGGCCCGGGAAGTTTTGTGTAGCGGCTGCCCCGGGGGGTTATGGGTGGCGGCTGGCCTGGGGGATTATGGGTGGCGGCTGGCCCAGGGGATTATGGGTGGAGGCTGCCCTGGGGGGTTATGGGTGGAGGCTGCCCCGGTGGGTTATGGGTAGCGGCTGGCCTGGGGGATTATGTGTGGCGGATGGCCCAGGGGGTTACGGGTGGCGGCTGCCCTGGGGGGTTGTGAGTGGCAGCTCTCTGGGGCGGGTAGCAGCTGCCCGGGGTTAAAACCTCACTTCTCTCTCTCACCAGCGTCCCCGTGCGGCAGCCAGGGGCCCGCCAGGCCGGGGCGCCGGGACGGAAGGAAAATGACTGAGAGGAATAACCGGAGGCGGACGAGTATGCAGGGCACGGGCAGCAGGGGGCGCCCCGGAGCCAGGCCCACATAGAGCTGGGGAGCCATAGGGACAAGAGGAGGGTACTGGGGGGGGCACATCAAAGTTGGGGCTCAGGGGGAGGGACTTCTGGGGTGAAAGGGGGCTGTGGGGGCTGGGGCGTGTCAAAGCTGGGAGGTGTCTGTGGGGGAGGGGCAGGGGAGCCAGTGGGGGATATGATCTGGGAGCGGGGAACAGTGGCTTGCAGTCAGGTTTTGGGGTGACCTTTTCCTGGGGGGAGGGGAGTCCCAGGGTATGGATGGGGGGTTGTTGTGGGGAGGGGTCCCTGCCCCGTTGGGGTAGGGGCTGGGCCGGGGCTGTCAAGGACCCACTGTGTGGGGGGTGGGGCTGGTTTTGGGGTCCCCCCGTGACACGTCTCTCCCTGCAGTGAAGAAGGACGATGAGGCCTACGAGATCTCCATCCCCTTCGAGGAGACGCCCCACCTAGAGCCCCAGATCTTCTACAGCCTCAGCCCCCCCCAGAGCAACTTCGAAGGTAGCCCCCCCCCCCGCACCTCTACCCCATGCCCCCATCCCCAGAGACTCCCCTGTACCCTCACCCCTGGGGGGGATGGGGAGATGGGAGGTGTTAGGTTTGGGGGGGGTTCAGTGGGGAGGAATCCAGGGCTGGAGGGCTAGTTTCTTTGTGGGGGGCTGGAGAGCCAGGGAAGAAAGGAGGGGGCATAGTGTGGGGGGAGGCCACCCGGGGCAGTGGGGCCCTGTCAGTGGGGGGAACGGCCGGTGGGGTGGAGCCAGTGAGGGTCAGGGTCCTGTTGGAGCAGATCAAGGTCCTCTTGCGGGGGGGGAAGAGACTGCTGGGGGGCAACGAGGGGGGCAGGGCCCCATTGGGAGGCAGATTCCGGCAGGGGTCAGGGCCCTGTCAGAGGGCAGAGGTTGGGGGGGGGTCAGGGCCAGGGGTGGAGGAGTCAGGTGGTGCCCCCCCCCCGCAGAGCTGCCGGAGCCGCCCCCGCCCGCCCTGGCGCTGATGAGCAGCATGAAGACCCAGCTGCACATGGCCCTGGAGCGCAACTCCTGGCTGCAGAAGCGCATCGAGGACCTGGAGGAGGAGCGGGATTTTCTGCGCTGCCAGCTCGACAAGTTCATCTCCTCCACCAAGGTGGACGCCGGTGAGCCGGGCAGGATGCCTGGGTCCCTTCCCTGGTGGTGGGAGGGGAGTGGGGCCTAGTGGTTAGAACACGGGGGGCTGGGAGCCAGGACACCTGGGTCCCTTCCCTGGTGGTGGGAGGGGAGTGGGGCCTAGTGGTTAGAACATGGGGGGGCTGAGAGCCAGGACTCCTGGGTCCCTTCCCTGGTGCTAGGAGGGGAGTGGGGCCCAGTGGTTAGAACATGGGGGGGCTGGGAGCCAGGACGCCTGGGTCCCTTCCCCAGCTCTGGATCCGTGCCCCCCTGTAGTGACTTTAGAAGTCAGAGGCGGCAGAGGGGGGCGTGTTGGGGCACTAGCTGGGGGAACAGCCTCTGTGTCCCCGTTTGACCCGATCCCAGGTCCCAGCTCTAGAGGGGCAGTTCCCTGGGCAGCAGGTGTGGTAGGGCTTTTATCCCTCCCATGGGCAGCCCCTAGGGGGCGCCGTATCTCCCAGCCAGAAGAGCTTGGTGGGGCGGGAGGTCGGGTCACTGACACAGCAAGGCAGGGAGGCTCCGGTGAGGTGCATGCTGGGACCCAGTCTCTGCTCCCCTCCCCCCCAGAAGATCACTGCCGCAGCAAGCAGCCTCCGCGGCGGGCGGAGGCGGCCGAGAGCCGGCCCGGCGAGGCCACGGACAACGAAAGCCTGGCGTCCTCGCTCAGCGCCGCCTCGGAGCAGGGCGGCTCTGCCGAGCGCAAGAAGCAGAAGCAGAAGGGGGGGGTGAGCCGGCGGCGCTTCGGCAAGCCCAAGGCCCGCGAGCGCCAGCGAGGTGAGTGGGGGCCTGCAGGGGGCGCTGGGTGTGGAGAGGAGGGAGCTGTGGGGTGGGCATGTGCCATGGGGTGAGGAGCAGGAAGGAGGCAGGGGGCTGTGGGGTGGGGTGTGGGGAACAGGAGGGGGACTATACGATTGAGGGGTCTGGCATGGGTGGGGTGGAGGGGCATGTGGGGGGAGGACTCCCTATGAGGGGCTTTGGGGGGCGGGGGCAGGTCCTCCTGAGGGGGCTGGCGGGGAGTCTGTGTCAAAGGAAAGGAATGAACAGGCTCTTCTCTCCTGGGCCTTTCTGTCCCCCTCCTTTCCTCTGTCCCCCCTCTATCCCTCCCCCCGGCCATCTCCCCGTCCCTCCCGTCCTTCTCGCCCTTGCCGTGGCCCGCCCGGCAGTCAAGGACGCCGACGGGGTGTTGTGCCGCTACAAGAAGATCCTCAACACCTTCCAGAAGCTGAAGAGCATGAGCCGGGCCTTCGAGCACCACCGGGTGGATCGCAACACGGTGGCTCTGACCACGCCCATCGCCGAGCTGCTCATTGTGGCGCCCGAGAAGCTGGCGGAGGTGGGCGAGTTCGACCCATCCAAGGAGCGGCTGCTGGAGTACTCGCGCCGCTGCTTCCTGGCACTGGACGACGAGACCCTCAAGAAGGTGCAGGCCCTCAAGAAGAGCAAGCTGCTGCTGCCCATCACCTACCGCTTCAAGCGGTGATGGGGCCCCCTGCTGCCCCCCCACCCCGGGACCCGTTACCCCGCAAACCGCCCTATCCCACTGCCGACACCAGCGCTGCTCCCTGGGATGCCCTCAAGCCACCCTATCCCACCGCTGGTACCAACACTGCCCTGGGACTCCTTCAAACCGTCCTATCCCACTGCTGACACCAGCGCTGCCCCCTGGGACGCCCTCAAGCCACCCTATCGCACCGCTGACACCAACACTGCCCTGGGACTCCCTCAAACTGTCCTATCCCACTACTACCACCGATGCCGCCCCCATCCCCTGGGATCTGTGATCCCGTGAATTGGCCTATTCCCACGCTGTCCCCCAAGATTCCCCTGAACTGGCCTGTCTCACCAATGCTGTCCCCACCCCTCAGGATCTGTCACCCCACGAACCTGCCTATCACACTGCTAACACCAAACACTGCCCCCTGAGACTCTCTCGAACCATCCTATCCCACCGCTAACACCAACGCCGCCCCACCCCGGGGCCCCTTGAAGCACCCTATCCCATGGCTGACACAAATACGTACCCAATCCCTGCTGCCCATCACCTCAGGCAGTGATGGGATCCCCTCCCCCCCCAAACACACTACTGCCCCCGGGACACCTCCTCCCACTGCTACCACAAATATTGCCCCCCAGATCACCTCTTGCTTCAAGCAATGATGGGACTAAGGCTCTGTCCCGCACCTATCACTTCTGGGAGTAATGTGACATCCCACCCCCACCGCATGTGATCCCACTTCTGGCTCCATCACCCCGGTACCATCCCCCTGGCACTGCCACCCACCCGCTATTGCTTAAAACAATGGTGGGACCCTGCCCTGCTCCAACAGGCCCCCCGCTACCATCAACCGCCTCACTTCGTCCCATTCCTCTGCCAGTCCCCTCTCCGTGTGGTCTGCAGCCACCCCTTGGTGAATCTCTCCACCCCAACGCGTGTTGAATGGCTTTGTTCCTCCCTCTTTCTGTGCACACCACCTGCTGGTCTCAGCACAGCTGGGGAGCCAGGACACCTGGGTTCTCTCCCCGGCTCTGGGACGGGAGCAGAGTCTAGTGGTTAGAGCGGGCGGGCTGGAGGGCCAGGATGCCTGGGTTCCATTTGACCTCTCTGGGGCCTTGGGGAAATTCCATTTTTCCTCCCCACTGGCAGAGCGGGGATCCCGCCCCTTTCCTGGGGCTGAGTGAGTCATGGGGCACTCAGTTCTGGGAGGGGGCTGTGCCTCCCGCCCTGTCCCAGGCCTGCCCATGGGAGCAGCTGAGCTGCTGGGCCATTGCGGAGGTTGGCATCGGGGCATGGCTCTGAGAGGCCCATTCCCACACCCCCGTCCTGGGGTAGGAGAGCTGTGATAGCAGGGGCTGGGCTGGGGCTAGCCGGGGGGCTTGCGCAAGGGGCCGTGAGCTGGGTGCTCTCTTGTGGCTCAAGGGGTTCTGGTGACATGGGTGGGGTGGGGCTGGCTGGAGCAGACTCCAGGAGTCGGGTCAGGTAGGAAAACGCCCGGCTCTCCTGCCCGTGAGGTGGGTCTGGCTGTGTTCTGGGAATGGGCCACGGGAGGGGGGCGGGGCTGGCCCCACGGGCGGGAGCTGGCACTGGAGGAAGGGATGGGGTCAGGTTGGGAAACAATTTGACCCTCTTGGACTCGGGTCCACTTCAGGCCTAAAAATTAGGCCTGAGCAGACCTCTATGACTCAGCAGGGTGGGGGATGGGACATGGGGCCTTTCCCCTCTAGGGGGCGCCAGCTCCCATCCGGCCCCAGGGCAGGGACTGACCGGCTCGGGGGGGCAGGGAATGGGGCACGGGGCCTTTCCCCTCTAGGGGGCGCCAGCTCTGATCATGACCCAGCTTGTCAATTTCACCCCAGGTTCTACAGTGCTGTTAAATTTATGGGGGGGGAGGGGTAGAGCCGAGCTGATTGGCCGAACAGGCTGCAGGGGGCTGTGCTGATTGGCCAATAGCTGCCCTGGCTACGTCTCCAACTTGGGGTCCGGATTCTGGACCCAACCTGCCTGCCTTGCCCTGAGCTCCCCCCTTTGATCCGTTCCATGTACAGATCCCCCCCCGCATATCCCATATTGCTTAGAGACCAAACCTGACCCCCATGCTCCCCATCCCCCCCCCGCCCTGCTCCATTGCCTGCAGACACCACCCTCCCCTCAGCAGGGCGGGGGCACCCCGTATGCCGAGGGCAATCTGGGGTTCCTACTCCGTCTGCCCCTGCCTGGCACCAATGGAAGCGCCAGATCGGGTCCCCCATCCCGCCCCTCTCACGAGGGTTGTCATTGATTCACTTCGCTCCCTGTCTTGGGGGGTGATTTCCCCGCCCCTCACTGCGGCCCTGAGCCACCAGGTCTGTATGTGTGCAAGGAGCTGTACACGGCAGCGTGGCCGGGACATCCCTTTTTATTCAGTGTAACAAACTCTCTTCTCCACTGTGCCTGTTCTTTCATGCCCTCTCTCTCTATGTTTAAAAAAAAAAAGAGAAAAGAAAAAAAAATCTACAAAAAAAAATCAATTTATTAATAGAATTTAAATTAAAAAAAAGAAGAACATTTGGAATAAATCAAGGCCTGCGTCTCATTTAATTACCCAAATCTTTCGTTTCCCTTGGGCCTAAAACCAGCTGCCTCTGGGGTAGGGTGGGGGGCGGGGGCTGTTTATACAGGAACCCCTCGCCCTGTGCGGAAATACGACCACCTCTGGGGTGGGGGCTCTATACAGGAACCCCTCGCATGGGGCTGAGATGTGGCCCCTCTGGGGTGGGGCACGGGGGCTGTTTATACAGGGATCCCGCACCTGGTGTTAGGCATGGCCCCTCTGGGGCAGCAGCTGTTCAGATGGGGACCCCACACCTGGCACTGAGATGTGGCCCCTCTGGGGTCGGGTGCAGGGCTGTTTTTATAGGGACCCCATGCCTGGCACAGAGAGGGCCCATGGGTGTGATCTCGTGCAAAGCCGGCGCAATACCGGGCTAGATGGGTGCATCGGTCTGATCCTCTGACCTGAAGGGGCGCTATCGGCCCCTCCTCCCCTTGTGGGGCCAGTGGAGCAGCGGGGAGAGACTCCCACTGCAAGGGGCTGGAGCAAAGATTAACTGAGGCTGGGCCCAGACCATCCCTGACCAGGGACACCCTGCCCCCCCCCCCACCCCACACCTTTCTGAGCCACGGCCCAGAATCCCCTCTGGAGCTCAGAAACCCCCCACCTACCCCAGCGGAATTCTCCAGGGTGAGAGGATTTCGGAGAGGGCGGCTGAATCCATCGGACATGGAAGGAGGAGGGGTGGGGTCATACTGAACAGAACTCCTGGGTTCTCTCCCCGGCTCTGGGAGTGGAGTGGGGGCTATTGGTTAGAGCGGGGAGGCTGGGAGCCAGGACTCCTGGGTTCTCTCCCCGGCTCTGGGAGTGGAGTGGGGGCTATTGGTTAGAGCGGGGAGGTTGAGAGCCAGGACTTCTGGGTTCTCTCCCTAGCTCTGGGAGGGGTGTGCGGTCTAGTGGTCAGAGCAGGGGGGTGCTGGGAGCCAGGACTCCTGGGTTCTTTCCCCAGCTCTGGGAGGGAAGTGGGGTAAATGTTGTACTTAAAGTACTGCACAGGATCTTTTCAGGGGGAATAAGACAAAACGCCACATTTATTAGTAATACATGTATTAATTAACACTGTATCATATGCATATGATCTGTATTACACTCATGCACTCACATACACACACACTCTGTCTTGTTGTTACCAATTAGTTGCTCCCCTTAACTGCACTGGCCAGGTGAGTTAGATGGGGGAGGGGGTGGAGCCGGGCTTCTGCCGATCCGGATCGATGCTCCCATGTTGACAAGACGAGACCCAGGGTCCTCGGCAAGACATCTCACATTTATAGCAGCTTCCCTCTCATGCAAATCTACACCAAATGCAAAATCTGTGTCTGTGTCCATTGGTCCTTTGTGCTGCTTTCTTCTGGGTGTTGTCCCAATGCTGCAAAGAGAGTGTTTCCAAAAGAAGGTGCTGGCTTCTAAGCCCTGAGGCCAGCAATATGTCTGCTCTTCTTTAATGAGCCCACTTGACAAGTTTGATTGTTCTTGGGTCTGGCTTCCATCCCCTCTCCAAGGGTTGCAGCTGTCTGGAGGTGCTGCCTTCCAAGCCTTTACTCATTCATGATTCGTTCATGAGCGTTGGCCTGCTAAACCCAGGGTTGTGAGTTCAGTCCTTGAGGAGGCCACTTAGGGATCTGGGGCAAAAATCTGTCTGGGGATTGGTCCTGTTTTGAGCAGGGGGTTGGACTAGATGACCTCCTGAGGTCCCTTCCAACCCTGATATTCTATTCTATGTTAACATGGCAATTGATTAAGAGTGGGGACAAGATCTTGTCCTACTGCTAGCAAAGAGACATTTTTCTTCTATCTTATTCTATCCTTAGGGGCTATAACATTATACCAAGGTTCAATACAGTTTCTATATGAGGCTTTGATACAAAGTCCCATGAAAACAGAGGTCACACGTGGGTAAACCCACTACAAGGTTATAGGAAGAGGCACAATGTAAAGTCATATGAAAATTATCAGAGATTTATCTACATCTAGTGGTCAGAGCAGGGGAGTGCTGGGAGTCAGGACTCCTGGGTTCTCTCCCCAGCTCTGGGAAAGGAATGGGGTCTAGTGGGCTTGTCATGATTTTGTGGCCCCAGGGCTTATTAATTATGGGCACCTGGGACGGGCTGTCCCCCTGCTGTTCTTCCCTGCACTTGGGGCAGGCTCTGCCTCCTCCACAAGATTCAGACAGCGCCTGGCGCGAAGGGGCCCAGTGAGAACACTTGACTCCACGGCCTCTCCCTGTTCATCTGTAGGGGGGAGCTTTGGAACACTGCATGCCACCCCCCAAATGTCTGGCCGTGCCCTGGGCATCTCTCTGGTGGGAAAGGGAACACACGAAAATCAGGCCCACAGCCCCTTTGGGGCACCCTCTGCTGCTGGAAATCACAGGCACCGGCTTACTAGAGGGTAGTCCTGTGGGCCAGCCCTTTAAATGCAAATGGGCCCTGGCTGGGGGAGGGCGGACCTGGATTTAGTGGGGGTGGGGGTGGGGGTGAGGGGCCCAGCTGGGGGGGGATGACAAGATTTTACTGTGGGGGGGCTAGATGGAGTTGTGGGGCAAGGGGCCACCTCAGCAGGGTGACCTGGTCAGGGCAGAAATACATCCTGGTGGTAGTAGAGTTCGCTATGCGTTACCCCGAGGCAGTGGCCTTGTCCTCTATCGAGGCAGACACCTTGGCAGACGTGCTGCTGACCATTTTCAGCAGAGTGGGGTTCCCCAAGGAGGTCCTTACAGACCAGGGGTCTAACTTCATGTCAACCCTGCTCCAGTGCTTGTGGGAGAAGTGTGGGGTCCGACACACCTCGGCCTCAGCCTACCACCCTCAGTCCAACGGGCTAGTGGAGAGGTTCAATGGGACCCTAAAGAGATGCTGAAAACCTTTATGGACCAGCACCCGCAGTACTGGGACAAATATTTACCCCACCTGCTGTTCGCATACAGTGAAGTGCCCCAGGAATCCACAGGGTTCTCCCCGTTCGAGTTGCTGTACGGGAGGAGGGTGAGGGGGCCCCTGGACTTGATGAGGGCCGAGTAGGAGGGAAAGGTCTCTCCCGATGGGGAATCAGTGGTGGAGTATGTACTGACTTTCCGGGAAAAGCTCGTGGAGCTCATGGGCTTGGCTAGGGGAAACCTAGCAAGGGCCCAGAGGAAGCAGAAGGTCTGGTATGACCGCTCAGCACGTGCCCGTGCCTATGCTACCGGGGACCAGGTGATGCTCCTCATCCCCGTGAGGAAGAACAAGCTGCCTGGGACGGCCCCTTCAAAGTCATCAGACAAGTAAACGAGGTGAACTATGTAGTGGAACTGTCCAACTGGGCACACAGCCACCAGATGTACCATGTCAACATGATGAAACCGTGCTGGGACAGGGAGAAGTTGGTGCTGGCTGTGTGGGGGCTGTGGGAGAGGACCCCCTGGTGGGACTCCTCCCTGCGGCTGGGGCTGACCCCTCGCTAGAATCAATTCCCCTCTCAGACCAGCTAACCCCTGCCCAGCAGGCAGAGATCGGAGCCGTGCTGCATTCATACTGGCGGCTGTTCTCCAACCGGCCTGGGCTCACTAACCTGGCTGTCCACTGGGTGGAGATGGGAACCAACCCTCCCATCAGGTGTTCCCCATTCAGGGTCACTTGGAAAACAGCCCAGACCTGGAGAGAGAGGTCAGTGACATGCTGGCTTTAGGGGTGATCCAGCCATCTGCCAGCCCCTGGGCCTCGTCGGTGGTGCTGGTCCCCAAGAAGGACGGGTCGATCCGGTTCTGTGTGGACTATCAGAAGCTCAATCCCATCACCGTGTCTGATGCCTACCTCATGCCTAGGACCAATGAGATCCTAGACAAGTTGGGGGGCGCCCAGTTCCTCACTACCATGGATCTTACCAAAGGCTACTGGCAGGTGCCTTTGGACCCGGAGGCCAGGGCGAAGTCCGCCTTCACCACTCCAATAGGGCTCTTCGAGTTCCTGGTCCTGCCTTTCGGCCTCAAGGGGGCACCTGCCACCTTCCAGCGCCTGGTGGATCAGATTAGCCAGACCTGGGAGGAACATGTGTCCCAGGTGAAGAGGGTGCTGGGTTGCCTCCAGGATTGACCATAAAAGCTGAAAAGTGCAAGGTGGGGATGGCAGAGGTGTCCTACCTGGGCCACAAGGTGGGGGGAGGCCACCTGAAGCCAGAGCCGGCTAAAGTGGAGGCAATCCAGGATTGGCCACTCCCCAGACTAAGAAGCAGGTTCCGGCTTTCATTGGGATGGCGGGGTACTACCTGAGGTTTGTGCCCCACTTTAGCTCCCTGGCAGCTCCCCTCACGGAGCTGTGTAGGAAGGGAAAGCCGGACAAGGTGGTCTGGACCGAGTAGTGCCAGAGGGCTCTCTGTATGCTGAAGGGGGCACTTATCCAAGGCCCGGTGCTGGTAAACCTAGGGTTATCATATTTCAACAATCAAAAAAGAGGACGGGAGGAGCCCCGCCCTAGCCCCGCCCCTGTCCTAGCCCTGCCCCCGTCCTGTCCTAGCCCCGCCCCTGCCCCTTCCACTCCCTCCCACTGCCTGCCCCTTTAGAACCCCCAACCCTCCCCCCCACTCCTTGTCCCCTGACTGCCCCCCAGGACTCCACCCCCTCCCTAAGCCTCCCTGCCTCTTGTCCCCTGACTGCCCCCTCCTGAGACCTTCCCCACATCCTAACTGGCCCCCTAGGACCCTACCCCCTACCTGTCCCCTGACTGCCCCAACCCTTATCCACCCCCCCACCCCCTGACAGCCCCCCCAGAACTCCTGACCCATCTAAACCCCTCTGCTCCCTGTCCCCTGACTGCCCCCTCCTGGGACCCCTGCTCCTAACTGCCCTCCAGAACCCCACCCCCTACCTAAGCCTCTCTGTTCCTTGTCCCCTAACTGCCCCCTCCTGAGACCCCCCCCACCTGTACCCTGACTGCCCAAAACCTTACACCCCCAACCCCCAGACAGCCCCCCCCCGAACTCCTGACCCATCCAACCCTCCCCCCTGCTCCCTGTCTCTTGACTACCCCCTCCCCGAACCTCCCTGCCGCTTCTCTGGCCCCTGGCAGCGGGGGAGGGGAGCAGGGTCGGAGGGCCGGTGATCTGTGAATGCAGGGAGGGCGGGGGAGGGAGGGAGAGGAGGGGAGTGGGGTGTCAAGTTTCAGGAGAGAGGAGAGGGGAAGTGCAGGAAGGGCTCTGGCTCTGGCTGTCGGAGCCCCGGCTGCTTTGTAAGCCGCGCGCACGCTCTGTATGGGGGGGAGGAGGGAAAGTCCGGACATTGACAAATTCCCCCCGGATGCTATTTTTAGTTAAAAAATCCGGACATGTCCGGGGGAATCCGGACGAATGGTAACCCTAGGTAAACCCAGATTTTAACAAACCCTTCCTGGTGTTCACCAACACCTCAGACACAGGGCGGGTGCGGTGCTGATGCAAACTGATACTAAGGGGGAGAGACACCCATTGTGTACCTGAGCAAGAAGCTGGTGCCCCGGGAGCAGCACTATGCGGCCATAGGGAAGGAATGCCTGGCCATGGGGTGGCCCCTTAACAAACTGCAGCCATATCTATTTGGGCGGCATTTCACTGTGTGCACCGACCATTCACCCCTGACGTGGCTGCACCAAATGAAAGGGGCTAATGCCAAACTGCTGAGATGAACCTCCAGGGGTTTGACATGGAGGTGGTCCATGTGAGGAGGAGTGCCAATGTTATAGCCAAGTATCAGAGGGGTAGCCCTGTTAGTCTGGAACTGTAAAAAGCAACAGAGTCCTGTGGCACCTTATAGACTAACAGATGTATTGGAGCATAAGTTTTCGTGGGTGAATACCCACTTTGTCAGACGTATGCTTTATCACGGGGCGGGGGCTCTGAACTTCCCCAGGTCACTGGCTAAGTGACCCTGCTCCGTTCAGCCTCGAAGGGGGGAGAGATGTGACGAAGTGGGGGATTTTCTTGTTTTTCCAACGTTTTGCATGCAGAGGGGGTGGGACTCAGTTTCCCTGGGTGTTACTGGTTTAACGAGGGGAGGGGAGAGGGAGTTTGTTGTTACAGAGGACCGGAGAAGGAACTTGGGACCCCAGCCAATGGCCTGGAGGACGGATACCCCAGCGACGGGTGGCCTGGTGACCCGGAGGCCCAGCTCAGGAGTTGCAGCCAGTTCTGGTCAGTGGGAGGACAATGGGCTGTAAAGAGAGGACCCTGGTGACCTAAAGAGAGGACCACCAGCCGGTTCCAGCCAGAGGGAGCCAGAGGACAGAAGAGAGGAGAGGAGGCCCAGGACAGACGTGTTTCCGCCTCTGTTTCCCCGGAAAGAAGACAATGGACAGAGGCGGGACTTGGGGCCAGTGATATCAGGGAAACAGAGGGGGCTCTGGGCTGGGGAGGAGGCAGAGCCCACCTGGATGCAGGGGAGACTGGGATGTGCTGGGCTGAGGGAGGCCAGGCCTGAGGCCCTGAGAGTTTCCTGTGCTGTGTTCAATGCTCAATAAACCCTCCTGTTCTACGCTGGCTGAGAGTCACTCCGGGCTAGAGAACAGGGTTGCATTATTCCCTCTGGGAGTGGAGGCCCCGGGGGTCCAGAGCGAATGGACTCCCTGAGGGGGCCCATGGCGAGAGACAGACGTGCTAAGGCTCCGAGAGGTGCGGTTCCAGGAGGTGGAGGGGCCTAACCCCGGGAGAGAGTGGACCCCCGGGAGAAGGGCTGTCTCACTGAAAGGGGCACCCCCCACGGACTGCACGGGGCCAAGAGTGGGCATGATCTGTGAGTCCGTAACACCCTCATTTGTCTCTTTCGACTGTAAGAGCTTCAGGGCAGTGCCTCACTCTGTGTCTGGGCAGCACGACACGGGCCTCGATCCCAGCGACTGCATGGGCAGCGCCTGGCTGTGGGGGTGTGAGTCTCAGTGGGGATTAAGGGAATCTGGGGGGGGGCCTCTGGGACCGTTGTGGGCTCAGTGCGGGGTATAGGAGAATTGTGAGGCTCAGTGGGGAGCTACAGGACAGTTGTGGGGCTCAGCGGAGACTATGGCATGGCTAGGGGGCTATAGGGCTCAGTCAGGGACTATGGGGTGGCTAAAGGGAATTTATGGGACTCAGCTGAGGCTATGGGGGGCTGTGGGGTGTCTGGAGTCGGTGGGATGTGTGGGGTAGTGGGGGACTATGAGGTTGCTAAAGGCAAGTTATGGGGCTTAGTTGGGGCTATGGGGCTGTTGTGGGATATGGGGTGTGGGATGTCTGGGGTAGTGGGGAGCACAGTGGGGGGTCTATGGGGCTCAGCAGAATGGCAGGGGGCTCAATGGGGGATGATGGGGAAGTTATGGGGCTCAGTTGGGTCTGTGGGGGTTATGGGATGTCTGGGATAGTGGGGGGCTATGGGGTGACAGTGGGGCTCAATGGGGGGGCCATGGGGTGGCAATGGGGGCTGGGGTCACTGAGCGGTGGTTATGGGGTGGGTGGGGCTGGGTGTGGTCATGGGGGGCTATGGGGAGCAGTGTGGGGTGGGGATGGTGCTGTAGGGGGCTGCGCTAGGGCAGTTGGGGGGCACAGGGGGTAACTTATGGGGCTGGGAGTGATTGCTCTTTGCCCTATATACCATTTCCGGTCCCACCCGGAAGTACTCCCCATTCTGGCCCCTCCCCCACACTCCGCGCTTTCTCCTTTCTCGCGGCCCGGGGTAGACCCGGGACGGCGGAAAGAGCCGAAGCAGCGTCGAGAAGGCGGGGGAGGAGAGGACGGAGCCGAAGAGCTGACGGAACCACCCGAAGCCGGGACCCGGGCGTGGGCGGAGTCTCCGAGCAGCGGAGCCCGGAGATCCCCGAGTGCGGGGCGGAAGGGGCCGAGCGACGGCGGAAATTACCGAACGCAGGGCGGAAGTGGCCGAGTGCGGGCGGAGATCGCCGAGTGCCGGACGGAAGTGGCCGAGGAGTGGCGGAGATCCCCGAGCGCCAGGCGGAAGTGGCCGAGGGGTGGCGGAGATCCCCGAGCGCCAGGCGGAAGTGGCCGAGGGGTGGCGGAGATTCCCGAGCGTGGGGCGGAAGTGGCCGAGCGGGAGGCGCCGCGGCCTGTGCGGGAGCGAGGCAGGGGCCGCGATGTCCGACTTCGACGAGTTCGAGCGGCAGCTCAACGAGAACAAGCAAGGTGGGGGCGGGGCCGGGCCGGAGCCGGGCCGGGGGGAGCGGGCAGGACCGGGCCTGGGGCCCCCCAACGTCTATGGGGCCCGGCCCGCGGCGTGCGCGGGGGGGCCCTTCCCGCCAGCCCCACGGCTCCCCCCGCCCCACAGCGCCCTCCCCGGGCCGGCCCCACGGCTCCCCCCGCCCCACAGCGCCCTCCCCGGGCCGGCCCCACGGCTCCCCCCCGCCCCACAGCGCCCTCCCCGGGCCGGCCCCACGGCTCCCCCCCGCCCCACAGCGCCCTCCCCGGGCCGGCCCCACGGCTCCCCCCCGCCCCACAGCGCCCTCCCCGGGCCGGCCCCACGGCTCCCCCCGCGCCCCATAGCGGCCCCATAGCTCCCCCCCCCACATAGCGCCCTCCCCGGCCCAGCCCCACGGCTCCACCCTGCGCCCCATAGCGGCCCCACAGCTCCCCCGCCCTATAGCGCCCTCCCCGGGCCGGCCCCACGGCTCCCCCCGCGCCCCATAGCGGCCCCATAGCTCCCCCCGCCCCATAGCGCCCTGCCCGGCCCAGCCCTACGGCTCTATCCCGCTCCCTATAGCGGCCCCATAGCTCCCTCCAACCCCATAGCGCCCCCCCGGGCCGGCCCCATGGCTCCCCCCCCCCCCCCCCCCCCCGTGCCTCATAGCTCCTGTTCCCCTAGTCCCGACACCTTCCTGAGGGCCAACCCTTCCACAGCGTGCCCCATAGCCCTCTTCCAGCCTGTACTCCCCCAACATTTGAGTGCCTATCTTATGCCCCCCCCCCACTGCCACATGGCTTCCAGGCAGCTCTCCTGCCTGCCCCCAACTTCTCCATCCCCCTCCACTTCCCCTTTCCTCTGCCAGTGTCTGCCTTCCTGCCCCATAGCATTGCCCAACCCCAAACTCCTGCTCCATATGCCCTCCAGCAGCACCCCTGTCTGCCCCAGTGCCTGTGTATTCCTTGAGTGCCTGCCCTATAGCCCCCCACCAGCACCCTTTTGCCACAACCGCCCAGCCTGACCCTGAACTCCCCAACCCACCAGCCCTCCCTGTGCCCCTCTCAATCCATGGCCTCTGCACCCCTTCTGCTAGTCCCCCCTCCATTGGCATCCCGCCAGCCAGCCCCTGTTCATCCCTGTAGCACCCCCTTGGGCAGAGACACTGAGCTCCATAATTAACCTTAGCAGGCTGGGGGGGAGGGGGTAAAACATTTGGGTGTTTTATCCCCTCCCCTCTCGCCCCCTGGGACTGGGGGGGGGGTCGGGGAGAGCAGGGTAGGAACACCCCCAATCCCAGGAGACTCAGGTCCCTCAGACTGGGGAAAGAGGGAAGCCCAAATCACCCGTTTTCCTCTTTACAGCAGGAAACTGATGTCCCCTCCAGGCAAATAAGTCCCAAGGGGTGGGGAGGGTCACACGTCACCACTGGGGGCATTTTTGGGGGCAGGGCAGGCCTACTGTCTCTGCCCTGCACTTGGATGCAGGGGTGATGGCAGCCATGGGCACATGTTAGGGGCCAGATGTGAATCTCTTGCCTGTTACAGCATTGGGGAGGGAGCGTGGGGACTGTGGCTTGATCTCTTCGGAGAAACCCCTCCATGGGTCGGTGGGTTTCTCTGGGCCAGGGCCTGGAAGGGTTTAAAACCCCCTTGCTTGGCTGTATGATTGATCATTTCCCTTGTGTTAGGAAGGAAGCACATGGGACATCCCGCTCTGGGGTGAAGCTGGAATCGATTCCAAGTCCATCCCTGTCAGCCGACCCCCATATAAAAACAGCAAAAAGATTGTGTTTTGGAAGCTTGCTTACGTCAAAGCAGAGGGTAGCTCTAAAGGCAATAGAGCCAGCATCCTATTAAAAGCATAAAGCCTTTATAAATAACCCCTCAGAGGTGTGGGGTATTATATTCCTCAGCTTGGCAGAATTTGAGTCTTACTTTGTTTGAAATTTAGACAGATAATATGGATTTTTTTAAAGCATTTTTTCTTATGTTTATTTACATTTTCACGGTTGTGCAAAAATTATGGGGTTTTAACCCTTTTTTTTAATGTTTCTTGACTTACATTTTCACAGTTCCTCAAAATTATGGGGTTTTAAGCATTTTTCTCTTATTTAAATGTCACAGTTGCACAAAATTATGGGATTTAAAGGTTTCTATTTCTAAATTTTCAGTAGCTCAAAATGATGGATTTTAAACATTTTTATTTTTTTATCTATTTAAATGTTCACAGTTGCGTGGAATTGGAAGAAGTAAATCTTTTTTTTTGTGCTGATTTACATTTTCACAGTTGTGCAAAGTGATGGGTGTTTAAATGTTTTTTCTGTTTATCAATTTAAATTTTCACAGTTGCATGAAATTAGGGGGTTTTTAAGCTTTTTTTTATATATATTTTTATCAATTTGAATTTTCACAGCTGGGGCAAGTTCTGGGTGGGTCAGACAATAACGGTCTAACGCCGCCGTGCGTTTGGTACGCGTTGAGGTGGGACCCTGTTCTCAAGCAGCATTTTTCCTACTTTACTCATCTGTAAATGTCGATCATTGATGAGAATTTTTTTTGTCTGTTTGCGTGTGTGTGTGTGTGTGAGAGAGAGAAAAATAGATGTTTACGGACATTTACCCATGAAAATCTGTATGTACCTGTCCTGGTGGTGCTAGGCGCGGCCTGTGATGGAAAATTAACCCCTGCTAACACAGTCCTGCTGTGATCCTTGAGCCCGGTTTTCAGAGTGACGATCGGTGGCTGTAGGGCCATGGCATGGTTGGGGGAAGGCAGTTGAGTCCTGTAAGGCTGGTCCGGTGCTTAGGGGATCCATATTCAATTCCCTGATTGGCCACAGACTCCCTGTGTTGGCGAAAGTCACCTGCATGCCTCAGTTTCCCCATCCGTAAAATGGGGCTAATGCAACCAACTTCTTTTTTTTGAAGTGCTTTGAGATCTCCAGCTGAGAAGTGGTAGTTGGGGAGTGATCTGGAAAATTGAGACAATAGCACAGGGGAGCTGAGAAGACAATATATCAAGGACTGTGAGGCGCTCAGTTACCACAGGTCCTGGGGGCCGGGTAATTACCATAGCTAGATGTGAGGGTTTGTATAACGCTGGAGTCCAGATGTTCCTCAGCGCCTTGCCACGAGACCAGCCAATCTCCCCGAGATCAAGCCACGCTAGTACCCTCTCTGTCACGCCGCCCGGGCTGAGCTGAGCACCCCGGTCCCTAGGACGTCCGGTTGTGACTGAAACGGCGCCCAGCTCGCTAGCTGCAGCGATACCGAGAGGGATCAATGAACTCGAGCAGTCAGGAACCCAGGGGTGCGGTGTCTGAGTGGTTCAGGAGCTCGGTAACAATCCTGAAGGTCGTGGGGGCGAGGCTCGCTTGACCGCCCCCTGACCAAACCGGCTGTGGGGCAGTCAAGGGTGGTCTCTCCCTTGCGTCCCGTTGGCTCTGAAACTGTCCATCCTGACCCGCGGCCGTCTGCTGAGTCGGCACCAGGGAACGTTGACTCTGCCCAGGATCAGCGGATAAAATGGTGGGTGTTTTCCCCACTTTGTAAACGGGGTGTCAGTGGGCCAGGGGCTCTCCCCTGTTCGTTCTAGAGACAGGATGCAAACCCAGCAGTTCTGGCTGCTCCCCGGACTTGGTTAGTATCATTCCTAGCTTTTACCTAGAGCTTTTCATCGGTTGATCTCTGTGCACATCGCACGCGTTAGTGTATTTACGTTCCCAACACCCCCGCCTGGCAGCGCTGTGGGGAAACTGAGGCACAGGCTGATTAAGTGACTGAACCAAGGACACGCAGGCAGTCTGTGGCGGAGCAGGGAATTGAGCCGGGGTTTCAGCTGGCACCCTAGTCGCAGGGCCGGCCTTCCCCTCTTGGGCTGGACCCCACCTCTGGAAGCGTCAATTATCCCTGAGCTGAAACCCCTCCCCTGCCCTGGCTCCCAAGCAGGTGCCAAACCACTCCCCCCTGCGGCTTCCAGGGCTAGGAGCGGGGTGGTTCACGCTCTGCTGTCTGTCTTGCGCAGTTCCAGAGCTTGCCAAGCCTGTCTTCCCTGCCCCCCATGGAGAAATCTAACCCCCCCCCCCTCCCTTGCGCACATGGCTGGATCAACAGATCAGTCCTCACAAATGAGGCTTTGTACAGCCCGGCCTATGACTCAGGCCTTTGTTTTCCCTCCCAGCACAGCTGTGGGCTCTTGGCCTGGTCCCTGGCCGGCTCCTGCTCTGATCTGGAGCCTGGCCCCCCCCACTCCCTCCTGGTTCAGACCGTTTCCAGTGTAAAATGCAGAGCCTTTGGGATGTGAGGGAAGGTGGGGTTCAGGACCATTGGGGCCCTGTGGGTGTTGCAGGGGCACATGAGAAATGCAGCCCCGGTGGTTAAGTCTAGCCCCCCTCCCAGTTTGGTAAGGGAAATTGAGGCACGGGGCGATGGGAGTGGAGGCGTGTGGCAAAGGGGAGCTAAGGGGCAGGTGGGGGATAAAGAGGGTTTGGGAAGGTATTGGGGAGTTGGGGGGGTTGGGGAAGGGGACCTATAGGGCAGGTGGGGGTCTAGGGGAATGTGGCCTATGGGGTGGGGGGCTGGGGGAAGGGTTTCTATGAAGGCTGAAGTTATGGGGCAGATGGAGGGAAGAGGGGTGCTGGGAGAACAGGGGCTATGGAGCAGGCAGGGGGCCACAGGGGGAGCTGTGGGGGTGACTGGGAAGCTATGGGGCAGGTGGGGGGCACCCATGGTCCCCCAGGAGCCCTATGCTGGTATATTTGAATAGTGTCTTATTCTTTACCTTCAAACCTTTTTAAAGACCCCCCTCGAAGCATAGTTTCTCTAGTAGCAGAGCCTGTTAAAAACCCGGAACCCTGACCATTTTCCCCCCATACACTGAAATGAGGTTGGCAGGTGCTCGGTGCTAAAATCAGGCAGGAGGTTCACTTGTTGGGGGCTGAATCTGGGGCTGGATACGGTGCGGGGGAATACAGCTGTGGCTCTGGGGTAGAGGCACCGTTCAATGTCACATTGACAGGGCAAACAGCAGAGCCAGGGGTGTTTGAGGCAGTGAAGTCCAGTGGTTAGATCACTGGCATATGAATCGGGACTCCTGGGTTCTATCCCCTGCTCTGGGAAGGGAGTGGAGTCTAGCGGTTAGAGCGAGGAGGCGGTGGGGCGGGCTGGGAGCCAGGACTCCTGGGTTCTCTCCCCAGCTCTGGGAAGGGAGTGGGGGAGGAGAGCGGGGCGTCCGCACTGCTGGGTTCTGTTTCCTGTTGGGTCAGGTTTACAAACTTCAGTGCCTAATTCACTTAGGCTCTGCTGCCTTCCCTTTCGGTACCTAAATGTGGCCTTTATTGTTCTTTCTGGGATAGGGGTAATAAAGCAGCAATCAGTGGGGAGCGCTCGGCGGCCAGTGTTATCTAGCCCAGCAGGCAGGGGGCCCGCGAGGAGTTAGTCTGGCGCTCTTATGGGGTGATGGATCGGGTGGGGATGGTTGAGGGAAGGCAGAAGGGGTAGCATTGGATGGGGGGGCTGCATGGCAGGTGGCATTGAGGGGAGAGTTGGCATCAAGGTTGTGCCCTGGCATCTAGGGCAGCCTGTCCCTGCTCTGTAGGTGCGGCAGGAGGTGTGGGGGGACCCTCGGATAGAAGGCCTTGTGGTTCCTTGTGGCTGTCTGCCTGGCTGGCTTCCCTAGGGGGCTTGCGCCACCCCCATCACAAGGCAAAGTGTAGAGGTGCAGCCCCCCAAAACTAAGATTCCCAGTATGCCATGCAGTGTGGCATGGCTGGAGCTGGAGTCTCTGCTGGCTGCACCTCTGAGATGGAGGGGGCGTTGCATGCTGGGAGTTGGAGTCCCCCACATGCTGCATTAGGCAAACTAGCGCCTGTTATTTCAACTGGACCCACAGCGGAGCCAGGCAAGGCCCAGGCCCCCGTGTGGGGAGATGAGTAGCTGGGGGATGGGACGCCAAGAATCGGGGGCAGGGCCCATGCGTCCCCCGCTAACCCGCCCGCCCTCCCCCTCCCCCCCCGCAGAGCGCGACAAGGAGAACCGTCACCGGAAGCGCAGCCATAGCCGCTCGCGGAGCCGCGAACGGAAGCGCCGCAGCCGGAGCCGGGAGAGGCGCAACAGAGACCAGCGCAGCGTCTCGCGGGACCGCAGGCGACGCAGGTAGGGAGGGGTGGGCTGAGCCCCGGGAACCCTTCGTCTCCCCCCCTCCCGCATCCTCACTGGTGCCAGGGCCGGTTCGAGAAGCCGGAGGGGGAATGGCTGGCCCCAAGCGCCAGCCTTGGGAAGAGAGTTGGGGGGCTGGGAGCCAGCACTCCTGGGTTCTACCCCCAGCTCTGGGAAGGGAGTGGGGTCTAGTGGTTAGAATAGGGGAGGGGGACTGGGAGTCACGACTCCTGGGTTCTATCCTGGGAGGGGAGTGGGGTCTAGTGGGTTAGAGCCAGGGGGGCTGGGAGCCAGGACTCCTGGGTTCTCTCCAATGTTCCCTCTAACTTTTTCCATCCATGTGCAGGTAATGTGCGGATGTGCACCACCAGTAGAAACAAAAACCTAGCTAGAATATATGTTTGAAAAGTTCCCATAGGGATAATTACTCCAGCCAGGGCAGGTTAGGCATTTTAGAACTCACTGTTCTCAAAGAATTAAATTGAATGCTAAGAGAGAAGTCAAATGATGAAATGCATAGACCAGCCAGAACACTGAAATAACACACTTTGAAAGAGTAACATTACAGAGAATATATGTGCATTGCAGGAAGAACCAAGAATTAACAACAACAGCAACAACACAAGTATGTGTTGGGAGGTGAGTGTGTCAGAGACAGAGACTGTGTGTGTGTGTGTGTGTGAGAGAGAGACAGACTGTGTGTATGTGTGTGTGTGTGTGTGTGTGTCACAGAGACTGTGTGGGTGTGCTGCTGGGGAAGTCTGAGAGACCCGTGCGCTCTCTTTAAGGCACTCGCTCACCAGAAAGCTGGTTATTTAGACTGCAGCAGGTCTCCTGAGATGGGGTACATGGGCTGGGGGGAGAGGGACACCCTGATATCCGTGCCCTCCCCCCGCTCTGCACAGCCAGCAGGAGGGTCCTGTGAGCAGCTGGCAGAGGGCAGGAACAGCAGGCGTGTGGGAGGCGTCAAGCACATGCCGCCAGATGTGCACGGCTCTGCTAATCAGTGCGCAGCACTTGATTGACTCTTGGGCGGCTACGCAGCTTAGAGGGAACACAGGTTCTACCCCCTAGCTCTGGGAGGGGAGTGGGGTCTAGTGTTTAGAGCAGGGGGGCTGGGACCCAGGACTCCTGGGTTCTCTCCCCGGCTCTGGGAGGCGAGTGGGGCCTAATGGTTAGGGCAGGAAGCCAGGACTCCTGGGTTCTATCCCCGTCTCTAGGAAGGGAGCAGGGTCTAGTGGTTAGAGCAGGGGGGGCTGGGAGCCAGGACTCCTAGGTTCTATCCCCAGCTCTGCAGTAACTTGTTCTGTGACCTGTATACGTGTGGGGGAAGAATAAATCTCTTTACCTCTCTATCCTCCTGCCGTTAGGAGGGCCGGGACAGACACTGGCCATTCTCTGGGCACATTCTCAGACATAACTCCCCTCTGGCTGGAGTTTTGGGGGGGCCCAGTGCCCTAGGAGTCCAGGCAGCACAGACTGAGGGTTCTGCCGTCCCTCGGGTGCTGCCGCAGAGCCCTTTCCCTTTGGGAGGGCTGACAGGCCGGGGCCAGGACACAGGTTCAGCGAGACCTGAAAGAAGCTGATAGGGTTACCACGCAGCCGATATTAACGCCCCAGAAGCTGTGTGCCAGGGCCCTCCACTGCCTCCGTTACCACCAGCCGGCACTGTCCTCTGTCCCCCAGGCTCTGATCTCCCAGTGGCATTCTGGCTGTTTATAAAGCCCGAAAGACGCGGCAATGGCCCTGTAACATGGCCTGAAATTCTTGAGGGTTTGGGGTGGGACAAGACATCCACGTAAGCCTGTTTGGGGGTGTGCCTGTCATCGCATCTGGAGCTCCCCTTGTTGAGCTGTGGGGAGAGTGCGTTAGACACTTGCTCTGCCCTTAATTGGAAGGGGAATTTTGACAGGGATCTCTGAACCACGTGTCAGACTTTTGGGGCAAGTCAGCGGAAGATTCCTTCCCCTGTCGGTGAATCAGGTCTCTCTGCTGGTGTTCCTGTAATGCCCCGACCTAGCCAGTTCTCCAGTCACCCCCAGAGTCTCTGAATGGCGAATGCAGGAATGAAATCTCTGAACGGTCCTTTCAGTGGCCATAAAGAAGCAGGAAAGGGCGCGAACCTGACTTCTGTTTCCCTCCCCTCTGCAGGTCACCCCTAAATCTCGCTGGTCCCTTGAGGTGAGTGCCGTTCTCCTCATTGAACAGGTGGGGAAACCGAGGCACGGGAGGGACTAGCTTACCCCCAGGCGGGAGGGATTCCGTGTCAGCAACGGTGGAGCATGGCTTCTCCATGCTGACCCCTGCTGGTCTAGGCAGTCGGCTCTTGCCTCAAGCCGCTGCCGGGATTGGCCAAAAAAGGGGGTAGGGCCTAGTGGGTCGGGAACTCACCCCAAATCCTGAGTGGCGACCCTGGCTGGGTTGGATCAAAGCACCTCGTGGTGCAGAAACCGTCGTCCTAGCCTGGGTCAAACCTCACCCCTCCTGCCCGGTGACGCGTCTCTCCTCTCTCGGCAGCCGCTCCCCCCGCCATGAGAAGAAGAAGAAGATCCGCAAGTACTGGGACGTGCCCCCGCCCGGGTTTGAGCACATCACCCCCATGCAGTACAAAGCCATGCAAGGTATCTATCCCGCCTAGGTGCCATCTGTCCGAGCAGGGAGCAGACCTCTGCTGACCGCCCCGGCCCTCTAGCTCTCTCTGCCCCATCGCCCCCCACTCCCCATCGGCGCAGGGGGAGGGAATCGGCTTTTGAACGTGTGGATTGGTGTTTCTCTCTCCTAGCCGCGGGTCAGATTCCAGCCACAGCTCTCCTCCCAACCATGACCCCTGATGGATTGGCCGTGACCCCTACCCCGGTCCCGGTGGTCGGCAGCCAGATGACCCGACAGGCCCGCCGCCTCTACGTTGGAAATATCCCCTTCGGCATCACTGAGGTACTGGTGGCTTCGGCAGCCCGGCTGCCGCTCTCTCTTGTCCGTGTGTCGCCCGCACTCTCTCTCTGTCCGGGACCCGTTGAGGAGCGCCGGAGGATATAACTTTTCTCTCCAAAACAGGGCAGCGCTGGCCGCAAAGGAGAGCAGAATCCACGGAGTGAGGTTGACGCCATGCAGCTAAACACATAGGCGGCTTCGGGGCAAACACTGACCGTAGCGTCTCACTGGGGCCGACCACCTGAGCTAGGTGGCTGAAGGATATGCTGCTCCCTCAGCTGCATTATAGCCTTGCGGGGGGAGGGGGGATCAGTCCTGAAAGCCCAAGAGGCCTGGGAGTGCCAGGGGCGGGAACCGGAACTGTGTCCGTGAACGCTGTTGGGAATCGGTAGCTGCACCTGTCCCGAGTGGGCTCAGGTCTCTATCCCTGTGACACGTGCAGACGGGTGGCTCTACTTACCCCTGTGAGCAGTGCAATTTGGGTCTCAGTTATTTGCCCTCTTCGCTCCTGGACATGGTAACAGGAACGCTGGCGTGGTTTTAACATCCTCCGCTCCAGTGACTTGCAAGCCCTCTCTTTTAATTTGTCCTGTCTGGTGCCAGGGGCCAGCTCCCCTTCCAGATAGCAGTAGGGGAAGTGCTCTCTTTCTTAGTATTTGAATTTGACTCTCGCTCAACCAAAAAACCAAGATCAAAAAGTTGTTTCCATTTCTTTTTAAAGTGAAAATTGTGGGGCTGAAATCCCTCGTAGCACAAAAGTTTGCTACCATCATGCAAGGCAAGTAGGCTGTTCTAGTTTTCCCACCTGCTCTTTGCTATCTATTTGAAATTCCGGGCCCGGTGGTGCACTGCCCTACATCGCTTCTTTTCCCCTCTCTCTCTCCGCAGGAGGCCATGATGGATTTCTTTAACGCTCAGATGCGCCTTGGAGGGCTGACCCAGGCCCCTGGCAACCCCGTCTTGGCTGTGCAGATCAATCAGGACAAGAATTTTGCTTTCCTGGAGGTGAGTCGGCTTTCCGTTCTGTCCGTACAGCGCCTGGCACGATGAGGCCCTGGGCTCCTACATGCTCCCGTAACATACCTTATTGTCCGATTCCGGTGTCCACAAGTCCAGAAGGATGTTGCTAAATTCGAGAGCGTTCAGAGAAAAGCCACGAGAACAATGCAAGGATTGAAAAACAGTTCGTATAGCGACAGACTCCAGGAGATCAATCCCCTTAGCTAGGAGCTTAGGGGGTGACTTGATCCAGTCTCTTAAGTACCTAGATGGGGAACAGAGATGTGATCGTGGGCTCTTTAGTCTAGCAGAGCAAGGTCTAACCTGCTCCAACGCCTGCCGGTTGAAGCTGGACACATTCAGACTGGAAATAAGGCGCATATTTACCCACGAGGGGAATTCACCACGGGAGCAGACTACCAAGGCCCGGGGTGGAATTTCTGGCCCCAGAAATCCATGCTGGCTGTTTTTCGAACCGATCCGCTGTGGTTCGAACAGGAATTATTCGGGGGACGTTCTCTGGCTGTGTTATGCACTAAATACTAGATGATCACAGTGGTCCCTCTCTGGCTATTGAATCTGTGAATCCTTTCTGCGTTAATGAGCCGTATTGGACCCCCCGTGGGCTGTTCTGGGGAGACGGCAGATTTAGTCTTTCTGGGGATGGTTCAAAGGTGAGTTGGTCCTCAGCTTGCAAGCACCTCCCGGTGGAGGAGACTTCTGCTGGCAGAGGACACTTCAGTCTAGCACAGTGGTTCCCAAACTGGGGTTCGCGAACCCCTGGGGGTTTGCAGAACATTACAGGGGATTCGCTGGAAAAATTTCACTAATGGCCGGAGGACCCCGGGCATTGGAGGCAGAAGGTGGGACCTGGTTGTAGGGCAGACAGCCCAATCCCCAGGGAGGGCGGGGCTGGGCAGTTTGGGCTGGCAGCCCGAGCTCTGCCCCCGTCAGCCCGAACCCCAGCGCTCCAATGAACTTTTGGCTGAGTTTCAGAAACAAGTACCCCTTTCTGACAGAAAAAGCTGCTGCACTTTTGTTACCATTTTCAACAACGTACTTGTGCGAGAAAGCGTTTTCCTCGTCTGCACATCTGAAAACCACAGAAACAGACTTGATGCCGAACCAGACCTGAGACTTTATCTTTCTCCAGTGGTTCCGGACTTCCAAGAGCTATGCAGAGCAAAGCAAGTGCATCCATCACACTGAGGACATTTAAACTTAAATCCCTGGAAATATTCATTTTTAGGAGGGGGTTCACGAGATTTCACAATTTAGTGAAAGGGGTTCGCGGGCTGTTAAAGTTTGGGACCCACTGGTCTAGCAGAAAGAGGCAGGGCCAGGAAGATGACGAGACGGGGTCCCGGGAGGAGAATGAGCCTTTGGTGCAATTGACATAGGGTCGGGGTGGGTTTTGCTGTCTCTCGGTCGGTTAAAATTCAGACCGGATTCTCCTTCCGAAAGCACCTCTTGAGCTCCCCCCTGAAATTACAGATCAGAAATTCCGGGCTGGAAGGGACCTTGAGAGATCATTGAGTCCAGCCCCCTGCACTGAGGCAGGACCAAGTGTCCCTAGATCATCCCTGATGGGAGTTTGTGCAACCTGTTCTTAAAAACCTCCCTTGGAAGCCAGTGCGACATCCTCTCCCTCCCCCCCCCCCCCCCCCCCGGCCAGTTAGTCCCCACTTCGTAGCTCTGCGTTGGCTCCCCCTCACCAAAGGGAAGCACTTTGTGCTTGTCTTCGTTGGATTTCGTCGGGTTGATCTCAGACCCAGTTTATGGTTGTTTGGAATTCTAACCTCCAAAGCGCTGGTGACCCCTCACTGCCGGGTCTCATCTGCAGATTTTATAGGCGCACGCTCCACTCCGTTATCCAAGTCACTAACGAAAATATTGCCTAGTACCGGACCCAGGACTGACCTCTGCTGGACCGGCCTCCCAGTTTGACAGTGACCCATTGCTAACTAGTCAGATTGCCGGTCTTTGAACCAGGTGTGCGCCCACCGTACAGGAATTCCATCTGGAGCGGCTTTCCCTAGTTTGCTTGCGAGGACCGTGTCAAAGCTTTGCTAAATCAAGATACTTCACCACATCCCCCTGTCCGGTCGGCCAATAATCCTGCCAAAGAAGGAAGTTAGGTTGGTTTGGCAGGATTTGTTCTCCCCAAGTCCGTACCGGCTATTCCTTATAGCCCTGTTACCCTCCAGGTGCTGACAATTGCCTGTTTAATCATTTTGGTCTCATAATGGGTTGTAGGATCAGCTCTGGGATCACTGGGTGAGGTTGTCTGGGCTTAGGCCAGACCTTGATGATCCCAATGGTCCCTTCTGGATGTGGGAATCTGTGAAAGGTCCATATGTGATTGCAGCAGGGACAGGAGGAGGATTGCACCATGGGCCGTAGTGCGTTATTGGTGGGTGTTGCCCATGAGGCACGGATGCAGGACTGGATCTAGTCTGTCCTGGGGGGAGGGGCGGGGGGGAATACTGGACTTAGTGGTCTGATATGGGGCAGCATTACTGGCTGAAGGGGCCTCTGGCAGGAAGCTGGGTCCCGCCGGTAGCCGGTGGAACTCCTTGCCACGTGATGGGACTGAGGCCAGGGTCCGTTTGACATTTGGAAGGAGGATGAGACATTGGTGGGGATAACAGAACGTCTGCCGTGTGCAAGGGAGGGAGTGAGATCCAGAGCTGGTAGGGAAAAATGTTTCCTCCTCCCTGGAAAGTTTCTATTTTTCAGCAAAAATTTGGATACCAAAATATTTTGGCTGAAAACTGAAATGCTGAAAGGCCACTGTGGTGCCTCATGGGAGTTGTAGTTCAGGGGATGATTCATGCCCCCATTCTCCTCTACAGCCTGGGCCACCTGTTTGGACTCCATCTCCCATGATGCACCCCAGCTGTCCTCTTGGAGAGGGGAGGTAGTGCATTATGGGAGTCCCTGGCTGTGTTGCTCCATGGGTGGTGTAGTCTGGCCAGCAGAGACCCAAGCCTGTAGATGCAAATAAGGGAACTACAACTCCCATGGTGCACCATGACCTATCTTGGATTGGGAAGGCAGTGCATCCTGGGAGTCCCTGGCTGTGGTGCATCATGGGAGATGAAATGCAGCCAGGAATTCCAGTTTGTAGAGGTGAGCAGTTTGCTTGCCTGGAGTCTACACCAGTGTTAAATAGGAATATTTTGGTTTTAGGGCATTGTGGGTTTTTTTCCTCCGGGAAGCAGGTGCTTCTTGTGCAAAACTTTGTTTTGCCAAAATCCCTGTTCTCCGTGGAAAATCAGTTTGGGGGGAAATCTTTTCCCCAGCTCTAGCGTGATGGACACCCCACCCTGTCCCGGGGCATCAGCCGACCGCTGTGGCTACATCTGCATGGGACAGCTAGCCCGGGCGTGAGCAACCGCGCCGCTCGGCCAGACCTCGCGGCTGGGCCCAGGTTCCAGGGGTCTTTGTGCGGAACTCGTCTGGCCTGCGGGGGAATTGTGGGAAGGCCTTGGAGTGTTGTTAGCGCTCGCGTGACTTAGCCCCTGTCCTTACTGCAAAGCGGCGAGTTCCTTCCCGGGTTCTAACTGCACACACCCCCTCCCAGGTCAGGGAACCTGGCTTCTAGCACCCTCCCGCTCCCCCCAATCCCTCCCAGGCGGGTCATGGAGCTTCGACTTCAAGCACCAGGTCAGAGGGTTTTCTGTGTGCCTGGTAGGGGGAATTGGGTCAAAACCCTGCTCAAAGCCTGGATTAAGACACCCCCCAGCGATGGGCTGGGACAGCGCTCCCTCCAGGGCCAGATTATTCCAGACGTGGCCAGTAGGGGGCGCTGTGCAGCAGGCAGTTGACACAACAGGGGTGTCACATACCTTGTCCGCTCATTTTTGGAGACTGGGTTACATGGGCAGTCGGGCAGTGGTCCCACTCGGGTGGGGGGAGATCTGGGCCAAATCACTGGCGGATCATGTGAGTTAAGGGGCTCTGGGCTGTGGTGCCAATCGGGCGTCCGTGTCCCTCATCGGCTTCCCCCGACTCTCCTGCAGTTCCGCTCTGTGGACGAGACCACCCAGGCCATGGCATTCGACGGCATCATCTTCCAGGGGCAGTCGCTGAAGATCCGCCGCCCCCATGATTATCAGCCGCTGCCCGGCATGTCTGAGAACCCATCTGTCTACGTGCCAGGTGAGTAGCCCCCCCGCTCCGGTGTGGGGCCAACGGGTGAGCGGGCCTGCGCCTTCTCCCAGAGCGCACTGGGGCAGGGGAGATCCAGCCGGGTGCCTGGTCCTTCTTTAGACACGTGCTGCATGGCATTGTAACGTATGCCCGTCTGGGTGTGGAGCAGCAGGGCAGGGAGCCCAGGATTGGGGAGGCTGGAGAAATTGGAGGGAGGGACCAGACGCCCAGCAGGACCCCTTGCCCGGCGCTGGGACATGGCCCCTCTAGGCTAGGGCGTGCGGGGTTGGTTATATGGGGACCCCTCACTGGTTGCTGAGACGTGGCCCCTCTGGGGTGGGGCGTGGGGGCCGGTTATAGGGGGACCCATTGCCTGGTACTGGGACATGGTTTCTCTGGGCTGGGGCGTGGGGGCTGTGACTGCAGGGACCACCTCAGAGGTGGTCCTGTGGGAGGAGCGGGGGCTGTGTTGCTGTCTTGTGGGGCATGGCTGCCTTGATGCAGGACGGTGTGGGACCCCCATCTGTTCCCTTCCCTCTACCCCCGGCAGGCGTGGTGTCCACCGTGGTCCCGGACTCGGCTCACAAGCTCTTCATTGGGGGTTTGCCTAACTACCTAAACGACGATCAGGTGAGCACAGGGCAGCGGGCGGCCTCCCTTGGACAGCGCCCGGATCAACCCAGGGCCGCTTCGCCCCACAGGGCCCCGGGAAGGGGCTTTTTCCCACGAGTAGCTCCAGCCCGCTGGCTTCTTAGCCCGTGGCTCCCGGCTCTCAACACCCATCTGCTCTGGTGTGAGCCCGAGCTGCCCCCTGAGAGTGGGGCTGATGGGAAATCTTTGCTGGGGAGGGCTTTGAATTACGGGAGGTGGCGGCGTTCAGCCCTCGTCGTGCCTAGCCTCTAGCTAGAGCCGCGACAGGCGCTGCCTGGGCATCCAACGACCGAGACTGGGGGGAGCATTGTGCCAGTGCCACCCAGCAGCCAAAGCCCAGGGGAGCCCGTCGTGTGCCCGGGCAGCACCCAGAACAGTGACAGCCAACCCTGCCCCACGGAGCTCCTGGGCTAAACAGACAAAGGGTGGGGAGGGGAAACTGAGGCAGGGGAGGCGTGCCCACAATCGCCCAGGAGTCCTCGCTGCCTGCCCGCCTCACCCTGCCCTTCCCCGTCCGCCCCAGGTGAAGGAGCTGCTGACTTCTTTCGGGCCCCTGAAGGCCTTCAACCTGGTGAAGGACAGCGCCACCGGGCTGTCCAAGGGCTACGCCTTCTGCGAGTACGTGGACATCAACGTCACAGACCAGGTACTTCCCAACTCCCTCCTCCTCCGCCCGCCTCTCCTCGCAGCTCTGCCGCCCTCCGAGGGGCCTGCGTCCGTCAGCCCAGCCAGCCGTGGGGGTGTGTGCGTTCTCCTTTTTTTTTGGTTTTCTTTTGTTTGGTTTTTCCTCCTCCCCTCCTTGAGCAGGTGAATTTTTTTCCTCCACCCCTAGGGAGCGCCAGCCTTTCTCTCCTTTACAGCTCCGGGGGCCCCCATAGGCCGCGCCTCGTCGCTGTGATCGCCTCGTTTTCTCTCCCCCCACCCCCTTTTTCCCCCCCTTCTCCCCAATCTTAGCCCGAACAGCGGCCACAAACCAATCCGAAGACCCCAGCTCTGCTCTGCCCATGCAAGCCGGTAAGATCCCCCCCTCTCCAAATAAAACCCCCCCATCAGATCCCGCTATGGCCGGGAAATCTCCTCCCTTAGCCGCAGCTGCCTCCAGCGCCGATCCTGACTTGCCCGCGTCGGTCGCAGCCTTATAGAAATCTCTTCGGACTTTCTATATAACGGTGTTTTCTCTTCTCCCGCTGTGCTTTTTGTTATAGCGGGAGGAGGAGGAAGAGAACCGTAACAGCAGGGGCCCTCTGTGCGCTGCATTCCCAGCGGTAGTTGTTCAAATGCAAGTATATATATAATTTTTTTTAATGTATTTTTTTTTTGGATTAAAAAAAAAAAAAAAGCAAAAAACCAAGCAACCAACCAAACCACCCCGACCCCGTGCGCCCCTTCAAATCGTCCCCCACAAAAAGTCAGCCCCGGCGCTGGCGGGAGAGGGGCATCCTGCCACAGAGAGGGTCCTTAGATGCGCGTAACTTCATAACCCCCCCCCAACTCTTCCTCCCTCCCCACCCCCCCCACCCCCGGAGGGCTTAGAGAGAGCTGGTCTAATGGTGCATGCTGGGCGCGAGACCTCGGCGCTTGGGTAAATTGCGAGAGGGTGCGTGTGTGTGTGTCTGTGTCATCCGGGCTCCTGCCCCCAGCCCGTCTTTCGGGCCCCCCACTTCCTGTCCCCAGCCTGTCTGGGTCTCTGTGGGCCTCCCCCCACTTCCTGTCCCCACCCGGCCCTTCCTGTCCTCAGCCTGTCTTTCGGACTTGCGCTCCCCTTTCCGCTTCCTGTTCCCGGCCTGTCCTTTAGGCCTGTGTCCCCCGCCCCCTTTCCTGTCCTTTGAGCCCCACTGCGCCCCCACTTCTGTCCTCAGCCTGTGTTTTGGACCTCTGTGTGCTGCCCCAGCCCCCCTTCCTGGCAGAAGCCTGACTTGGGCCTGTCCCCAGCCTGACTGTGAGGCCCCGTCTTTTGGGAACATGCCTCCCCCGCCCCCTACTTCTGTGCCCAGCCTGTCTTGGGGCTATGCCCCCTCTCCACTTTCTGTCCCCAGCCTGTCTGGGTCACCGGGCTGTGCCCCCCACACACACACTTCTTGTCCCCAGGCAGGCTGTGCTCCTGCCCCCCACCTGGCTTTTTGGGGGCGGGGTGCCCCCTGCTGTGTGGGGAAATGCAGCGAGGTTGCGCAGTCGGTCGAGAGGTTCCCCTGCCGGCCCGGCGAGGGGGCGTCCGTGGCTGGCACCTGGCCCCAGCGCCCCCCGCTGGCCGTGCCCCCGCGGCCCAGGAGGCCTTCAGAGACGCAGGTAATGCAGCGCCCCCTGGGGGAGGGCAGGGGAGCCTTCGGAGCCGGCCGCTCCTGCCCTCCCAGCACCAGCCAGGCGCCCCGGGGGCAGAGGAGAGCTGCGTGAGTGTGTGTGTGCGCGTCCGTCTGTCCGTCGCCCTTCGCGTCTGTGCTGATTGCAGCGGGAGGCCGGGGGGAGGAGCCGCCCGCTCCGGCGCTGGGAGCAGCCAGATTCATTTCCCCTCTGATTTCGAAGGCCATCGCCGGGCTGAACGGCATGCAACTGGGTGACAAGAAACTGCTGGTGCAGAGAGCCAGCGTCGGAGCCAAGAACGCCACGCTGGTGAGTGGGGGGTGGGAGCCGGGACTCCTGGGTTCTCTCCCTGGCTCTGGGAGGGGAGTGGGCTCTAGTGGTTAGAGCAGGGGGGCTGGGAGCTGGGACTCCTGGGTTCTCTCCTCGTCTCTGGGAGGGGAATGGGGTCTAGTGGTTAGATCCAGGACTCCTGGGTTCTCTCCCCAGCTCTAGGAGTGGAGTGGGCTCTAGTGGTTAGAGCAGGGGGGGCTGGGAGCCAGGACTCCTGGGTTCTCTCCTCGTCTCTGGGAGGGGAGTGGGTTAGAGCAAGCGGGGTTGGTATCCCAGGCTAGCTCGGCCCTTTGGTCTGGTTTAGTTGAGCAATTCTCATGCTCCTAGAACGGGTGGGGCAGTTTTCCTTGCAAAACTTGCCTTTTCTCTCCCCCCCCCCCCTCCACCCCAAAAAAACAGAAAACTTGTTGCTTTTTCTCCCACGTTATTTTGGGGTGCCAGGGCCGTTTCCGGGAGCTCCCATTGGCTATCTTACTGGAGAGGCTGGGCGGGGGGTGATTTCAAGTGGTTAGGATGGGGGAGCGCTGCTTATCCTCCCCAAACTGCAATGGGCTCAGGCTCTCGGCAAACCCAGGCAGTGTCCCGCCTTCAACCACAAGGGTTGGGGTTCTCGAAGAGCCCCCAGGGGTGGGGGCGAGCTCAGAGGCCAGGATCAGCAGGCCGGAGCTCATGGCAAGCTGGCCAGGAAGGGGCTCTCGGGGCCAGGCCTGGGCCAGTGCATAACACACACCCCCCCCCCACCCCCGTCTCTGCAGAGCACGATAAACCAGACCCCGGTGACGCTGCAGGTGCCCGGGCTGATGAGCTCGCAGGTGCAGATGGGCGGGCACCCCACCGAGGTGCTCTGCCTCATGAACATGGTGCTGCCCGAGGAGCTGCTCGACGATGAGGAGTACGAGGAGATCGTGGAGGACGTGCGGGACGAGTGCAGCAAGTACGGGGTGGTCAAGTCCATCGAGATCCCCCGGCCCGTCGACGGCGTCGAGGTGCCCGGCTGTGGCAAGGTGCGTGGGAGAAGGGGCTAGCGGGTGGGGGGGGGGGTGCGGGGCTGGGAGTCAGGACTCCTGGGTTCTCTCCATGGCCCTGGGAGGGGAGTGGGGGCTAGTGGTTACAGCAGTGGGGGCTGGGAGTCAGGACTCCTGGGTTCTCTCCCTGGCTCTGGGAGGGGAGTGGGGGCTAGTGGTTAGAGGGGGGGGGGGGCTGGGAGTAAGGACTCCTGGGTTCAGTCCCTGGCTCTGGGAGGGGAATGGGGGCTAGTGGTTATAACGGGGTTGGGAGCCAGGACTCCTGGGTCCCCTCCCTGGCTCTGGGAGGGGAGTGGGGTTTGGTGGCTACAACAGAGGGTGTGGGAGTGGGACAGAGCCAACCTCGGCCCCCGCACCCTCATCTCCACGTCTGGCTGGTGCTGTAACCTCTCCCCTCCCCCCCCCAGATCTTCGTGGAGTTCACCTCGGTCTTCGACTGCCAGAAGGCCATGCAGGGCCTCACCGGCCGCAAGTTCGCCAACAGAGTGGTGGTCACCAAGTACTGCGACCCCGACTCCTACCACCGCCGCGACTTCTGGTAGCCGCCGGGCCGGGCCGGCCCTCGGCCACGTGGCGGGTTTCTATTTTATGGCCAAAATGGTTTTGTTTTGTTTTTTTTTCAATTGTTTTCTGGCCCCTCCCCAAAAAGAAAGACCACCCCCCCCCCCCGATTTCCTCCCGGCCCTCAAGGGCCCCCCCACCCGACGGCTGCCAGTGATGGTTATTCCATAGTAGAGACGTCTCCTTGCGCCTTTCTCTCTGTGCCGTTGCATATTGGCTGAGAAGGATCTCCTCGTTCCGCGCCCCCCCCCCGCCTGTTCTGTTAGCTCCCCCCTCAGTGTGTGTATGGAGTGTTCCCTCCCCCCCTTTTATTTCCCGTCGTAATTAAACACTTTTTCCAATCCCCTGGGCTCCACCCGCCTGTGTCTGTCTCCACGCGGCAGTGCCAAGTCGGGGCTCGGCTCTCCAGGGCAGCTGGAAGGGGGGGGAGGTGTTTGGGGACCCCTCGGGGGCTGGAATGGGGGGGCATCCTCTCAGCTGCTGTCCAGGCAGAGAGGTGCTGAGGTTGGGGCCACGCCCAGGCAGAGAGTGGGAGAGACCCCTGCCTGAAAGAACTTGCAATCAAAAGAGACGAGAGGGGCTATGGGGGAGGGGAAACTGAGGCACGGGGGCGCTGTGACTTACCTGAAGGTGTCGGGTGGGAGGAGAACCCAAGTGCCCGCTGGGTCAGGCTGTCCGTCCCCATCAAGAGCAAGTGCTCTTCTAACCACCCCTCGCAGCCCCTGGAGAGCCAGCTGTGGGTGGGTGTAGCTATAGCAGGTTGTTATCTCCATGGGACTGATGCCACCAGCTGGGTAGCAGCGGGCCACACACCAAACCATGGGCCACTGCTGTCAGCTCTCGGCCCCGCGCCGTTAGCCAGCGGCTCGCACCCGGAGCAGCAGCTCGGTGCTGTCTGGACCACTGGCTGGCACCATAGAACAGCAGAGATTCAAGCTCCCCTGGGCCTCGGGCACCTGTAAAGCTCCCAACCTCCGTGGCCAAGACACAAAGGGCGAGTTGTTACCCTTGGTTACAGCTGGGGGGAAACTGAGGCGCAGGGTGCTATAGAGGATGGCCCCTTAGCTCAGTGCTTTTCAAACTTTTTTTCTGGTGACCCAGCTGAAGAAAATTGATGGCTATGACCCAACAGCGCTGGGGATGAGAGGTTTGAGGTGCAGAGGGGGCTCCACATTGGGGGAGGGGGTCAGGGCTCTGGGCTGGGGGTGCAGGCTCTGGGGTGGGGCCAGGGATAAGGAGTTTGGGGTGCGAGAAGGGGCTCTGGGTTTGGGTGGGGCAGGGGATTGGGGCGCAGGCTTAACTCCTGGTCAGCAGTGCAGCGGGGGTGCTAAAGCAGGGTTCCTGGCCCCGGGGACCACGCTGTTCCCCAGAAGCAGCCAGCAGCGGGTCCCGCTCCTAGGCAGTGGAGCGCAAGTGCCGTTCCCCCCCAGCTCCCATTGGCTGGTTCCTGGCCGATGGGGGTCTGGAGCCGCTGCTCGGGGTGGGGGCAGCGCGTGGAGCCCCGTGGCCCCCCTGCCTAGGAGCCGGACCTGCTGTTAGCCGCAGCGCGGTGTCAGAACAGGTAGGAACTAGCCAGCCTTAGCACCAGCGAGAGGACTTTCAATGGGCCGAGCGGTGGTGCGGACCAGAGCCGCTGTGAGCCAGTGCCCGCCGTTTAAAAACCGCTGCCTTCTATCATCTGCATGGCACCGTGTGGGGGCTTCCCCCCGCTCCCTCTGGGCCACATTTGGCTAAAGCGTCTCTGCCAGCCGGGATTCGAAGACCCCGAGAGACGAACCATCGGCCGCTTACCCGGCTCGTCGGTTCGGTGGCCTGTTGTCTGCCCAGCCCCGCCTGCCCCTCACCACCTCCCACGGGAGCCTCTGCTCAGCACAGGGTGGGGAGCTGCCCTCCGGTGCTCCGGCTGGTGACAGCCCTTTCCTGGCAGCGAGCTGGGGGTCCAGCTCGGTTCCCTCCCTCCCCACAGCTCCTGCACTGCCCCCCAAGCCTCATAAACCCTTTTATACATCCTGCAGCACATGGGCAAACAGCCAGGCCCAATTCCCAATGCATCCCTCACGCTGCAGCCGGCTCCGGGGCGGCCCTTGCTGAGTGCCGCCCATGCCCCACACGCCAGGGCTTTGTTCTTCGAAACCTCCCAGGGAGCTGCGCAGGGCAGCGGTTGGTGGTTGCTCAAGGCTGGGTGCCAAAGGGCGGGTGGGTGCTGGGCCGCCGGGGAAGTGAAACTGAATCGCGAGACTGAGGGGAAGAGGAAGAGACGGCAGCTGCGTGAAGCGCGCCGGGGCCGCCTGCCCTACAAGTCCCAGCCCGGGAGATGCTCGTGAGGGCGGCGTCCGAGTCCTGCAGAGGGGGTGCAAAATGAGGGGTCGGAGACCAGCCCCAGACCGCACGAAAGGCCTGGAGAACCTGCTGCCGGTGTGGGGTGACTTGATCCCGGCCTGTCAGTACCATCGATGGACCAATATTCACTACCGGGCTACCCAGAGCCGAGGGCTGCCCCAGCCCGCCAGGAACCATGGTGTCCATTTTTAACAGGGTCGTTCTTTCCCCAGGCTCGTGCTGTGGCCGAGTGGCTCCGCTCTAGGGCTGATTTCAGGGCCGTTCTCTAGCGGGTGAGAGCCAGAGGGTCAGGCTGGGTGCTCACTGTGGTCCCCTTGGCCCGGGGCTCCATGACCCCAGCGGCTCAAGAAAGCCCAGCTGCCCTGGGCCTTCCACCCCGGAGGCCTGAGGCCCCATTCTCCTGTTCTGGCCGCTGCTCCCGTCCCCTTTGCTGGCATAAGGTGTCAGAGCCGCTCTGGCTGCGGGCGGAAGGCCTTGCCCTGTTTTCTAGCCCCCTCCTCGGAACCATTCCTGGACATTAATGTAAAGGGATCACGGCGCCTGCAGGGAAGGGCAGGGACCCCAATGCTTAACAATTGGCTGCAGTAGATACGGGGGCAGACCCGGAGTCGCAGAGATCGGGGCCCGTCGGGCCGGGCGCTGCCCAGACACAGAGTCGCCGAGAGCGGAGCCCCGTCGGGCCGGGCGCTGCCCAGACACAGAGTCGCCGAGGTCGGGGCCCTGTTGCGCCGGGCACCACCTGGACAGACTCAGAGACTCTCAGTCTAAATAGGCAAAGTGGGGGAGGGGAAACTGAGGCACAGAGAGGGGCTGTGTCCTGCTAAAGATCACACAGCAAGTCAGTGGCAGCGTTGGGGTGAAAGCTGTTTTCCTGACTCCACCCCCCTCTAATCTCTAGACCCCACCCCCCTCCCAGACCAGCAGAGAGAACCCAGGAGTCCTGGGGACAGCCCCCCTCCCCCGGACATCCAGCTGTATGGAGGCGTGCAGGAGCGAAACAGGCACTGTCAGCATCTGGCTGTCATGTCCTGGGCTTGGAGCCACTGGGGGTGGGGGGCTCATGTGCTCTTTCCCCAGTGCCCCAGGCTGTGTCTTGCTGCCCTACACGCAGCCCCCCAAGGACAAGATGTGACTCTACAGGGGTCTGGCCAGCTTGAGGGGGCAGGGAATGGGGCACGGGGCCTTTCCCCTCCAGGGGGCGCCGGCTCCCATCTGGCACCAGGTGGGGGTCAATGGGATAGAGCCAAGGGCCATTTGGGCATCAGGACTCCTGGGTCCCGCAGGATGCCTGGGGTGCAGCTCCCCGCCCCGACAAGGCTCGCTGGCCTGTGGCCCCATGGCTTGGGGGTCCCTGGGTCCTTCGCCTAGCTGCAGTGGGGCGGCGCCAGGGGGGTCGCCAGGTTGGGGAGATTAGTGGGGTCACAGGGAGATGCACATTGGGGGGAGTATAAGGGGGATGAGCTCCCTGTTCCCCCAGCATCCCCTTTGGGCCCTCAAGCTGGGGGGGAGGGGCTCAGGCACCCCAATTCCTGCCCAAGGCACCCGATGGAGCCAGCTGGACACGGCGCCTGGGTTTAGTTTTCATCTGAGTGTGTGTGTGGCGGGGGGAGGGGACGGACAGATTGTCACAGTGGTTCCCCATTCCCCCCACAGGCCCCAAGTGATACCCCCATCCCCTGCCCCACTCACCCCCCACTGACTCCATCCCACACCCCACCAGCCTCCAACCTCTGCACTGATACCCCCATCCCCTGCCCCACTCATCTGCCCACTGACTCCACCCCACACCCCCAACCTCCGCACTGATACCCCCATCCCCTGCCACACTCACCCCCTCCATCCCACACTCCTCCAACCTCCCCACTGATACCCCCATCCCCTGCCCCACTCACCCCCCACTGACTCCATCCCACACCCCACGAGCCCCCAACCTCCCCATTGATACCCCACTCTCCCCCCACTGACTCCATCCCACACCCCTCCAATCTCCCCACTGATACCCCCATCCCCTGCCCCACTCACCCCCCACTGACTCCATCCCACACCCCACCAGCCCCCAACCTCCCCACTGATACCCCACTCTCCCCCCACTGACTCTGCCCCCACTTCACCAGCCCCCAACCTCCCCACTGATGCCCCATCCCCTGCCCCACTCACCCCCCACTGACTCCGCCCCACACCCCACCAGCCCCCAACCTCCCCACTGATACCCCCATCCCCATCCCCTGCCCCACTCACCCCCCACTGACTCCATCCCACACCCCACGAGCCCCCAACCTCCCCATTGATACCCCACTCTCCCCCCACTGACTCCATCCCACACCCCTCCAACCTCCCCACTGATACCCCCATCCCCTGCCCCACTCACCCCCCACTGACTCCATCCCACACCCCACCAGCCCCCAACCTCCTCACTGATACCCCACTCTCCCCCCACTGACTCCGCCCCCACTTCACCAGCCCCCAACCTCCCCACTGATGCCCCATCCCCTGCCCCACTCACCCCCCACTGACTGTGCCCTACACCCCACCAGCCCCCAACCTCCCCACTGATACCCCATCCCCTGCCCCACTCACCCCCCACTGACTCCGCCCCCACTCCACCAGCCCCCAACCTCCCCATTGATACCCCCATCCCCTCCCCCACTCACAAACCACTGACTCCACCCCACACCCCTCCAACCTCCCCACTGATACCCCCATCCCCTGCCCCACTCACCCCCCCACTGACTCCATCCCACACCCCTCCAACCTCCCCACTGATACCCCCATCCCCTGCCCCACTCTCCCCCCACTGACTCCGCCCCACACCCCACTAGTCCCCACCTCCCCACTGAGCCCCATAACCCCATCCCAGAGACCCCCGCCTCACCTCCCCCCCCGCTGCCCAGCGCGGCGTATTCGGCGTAGCGGAATCGAAACCGAACTGGGTCTGAGGAATCGAAACGGGGCGGGGCGAGCTGGGGGGGGGGGGGCGCTATAAAGCCAGAGAAGCGGCGGGGTCGCGCTCCTTCGCCGGGTCCCAGACCGTGCCCGGACCCGGACCCGGACCCGGCAGCACCGACCTACGCCGGCACCAGCCCAAGCGCGAGCGAGGTGGGAACCAGCCGGGCCCTGGGGGGGCAGGACGCCTGGGTTCCCTCCTGGCTCTGGGAGCGGAGTCGCGGTCTGGTGCTTCCAGCGGTGGGTGGGAGCCAGGACTCCTGGGTTCCCCCCTTGGCTTTCCCACTGTCCTCCTGGATGTCCTTACACAATCCCCTGCCCCGCCTCAGTTTCCCTTCCCCACCCGGGGCCCATTTCCATCGGGAGGGCGCTGGGGGCAGGGACCGGCTGTCGCCCTATGCCAGGGGATGGGGTTGGGTTTATGTCCACGTGTTTAATGCTCGGTTCTGTTTTCTGTTCTGCAGATTTACCCATGGCTGCCACAGAGCCGAAGAGGTGGGTGCTTGGGGGTGCTGGGCGTTTGGGTTGGGGGTGCTTTTGGGTAGTGGGTTGTTGGGGGGTGGGTGCTTTTGGGTAGGGGGGTGCTGGGCGTTTGGGTAGGGAGCAGAGGGGGCTGGAATATCCCAGATTTGGCCGCTCTCACTCAGTCTGGGGAAAGCCGGGACCCCTCAAGGGGACAGGGGGGCAGCTGGCCTGGCCTGCAGGGCTTGGCCCTGTGTGAGAGGTGGGATAACGAGCCAGGCAGATGGCACCTTTCTCCCTGGATGACGGCGCCTCCATCAGGACTGTGTGGGTAGCACCAGACTGGGATAAGGCCCCCAACCCTTCACCCTCTCTCGCCAGGGTCGCCCTTCCAGCAGAGACCAGACCCTGTCTGTGGGAAGACCTGCCTGAGGTAGAATCCCCGGGGCTCATAAGAACCACCAGACTGGGTCAGACCAAAGGTCCACCTAGCCCAGTATCCTGTCTGCCGACAGTGGCCAGTGCCAGGTGCTCCAGAGGGAATGAACAGAACAGGGAATCATCAAGTGATCCATCCCCTGTCACCCATCCCCAGCTTCTGGCAAACAGAGGTTAAGTCCATTAATGGCTTTAATAGCCATTGATGGACCTATTCTCCCTGAATTTATCTAGTTCTTTTTTGAACCCTGTTGTGGTCTTGGCTTTCACAACATCCTCTGGCAAGGAGTTCCACAGGTTGACAGTGTGTTGGGTGAAGAAATACTTCCTGTTGTTTGTTTTAAACCTGCTGCCTCGTTCGGTGATCCCTAGTTCTTGTGTTATGGGAAGGAATAAATAACACTTTCTGATTTACTTTCTCCACACCAGTCATGATTTTATAGACCTCAATCACATCTCCCTTTAGCCATCTCTTTTCTAAGCTGAAAAGTCCCAGTTTTATTAATCTCTCCTCAGACGGCTGCCGTTCCAGACCCCTCATCATTTTTGTTGCCCTTTTCTGAACCTTTTCCAATTCCAATATATCTTTTTTTGAGATGGGGTGACCACATCTGCACGCAGTATTCAAGGTGTGGGCGTCCCATGGGTTTATATAGAGCCCATATGATATTTTCTGTCTTAATATTTATCCCTTTCTTAATGGTTCCCAACATCCTGTTTGCTTTTTTGACTCCCGCTGCGCATTGAGTGGATGTTTTCAAAGAACTCTCTCGAGTGGTACCAGTTAATTGAGACCCCATCGTTGTATATGTAGAGTTGGAATTATGGCCCCTTGCGCAGCTCCCAGCATCAAGCCCCAGACTGAGCAGGGCCAGTTGGGGGGTGGGTGCTGGGCATTTGGGTTGGGGGGTGTTGTGGGTAGGGGGGGCTGGGCGTGTGGGTTGCGGGGGTGTTGTGGGTATGGTGGGGCTGGGCGGTGTTGGGGGGTGCTTTTGGGTAGGGGGTTGCTGGGCGTTTGGGTTGGGGGGTGCTTTTGGGTAGGGGGTGCTGGGCGTTTGGGTTGGGGCATTCTGGGCATTGTTGGGGAGAGCAGAGGGGGCTAGAATATCCCAGGTTTGGCTGATCTCACTCAGGCCAGGGAAAGCCGGGACCCCTTGAGGGGACAGGGGGGCAGCTGGCCTGGCCTGGGTTCTCTCCCGCACTCTGGGAGAGGAGTGGGGTCTAGTGGTTAGAGCGGGGGGAGCTGGGAGCCAGGACTCCTGGGTTCTCTCCCTGACTCTGGGAGGGGAGTGGAGTCTAGTGGTTAGAGCAGGGGGTCTGGGAGCCAGGACTCCTGGGTTCTCTCTGTGGCTTTGGGAGGAAAGTGGGGTCTAGTGCAGTGGTTCTCAATCAGGGGCACACATACCCCCAGGGGTACACAGAGGTCTTCCAGAGGTCATCTAGATATTTGCCAAGCTTTCCAACCGGCAAACTCCGTGTTCATACCGACAGTGACTTACTGCTCTCTATACAATATCAATGTTTCTCAGCCTGGGGGTGGGGGGTGTGATTTTATAATGATGTGGTGGAAATGCAGAAGTCAGCCATTCGTCAGTAACACTGTGGCTGTGACACTTCTGTCGTTTTATGGCTGAGTTTGTGAGCTAGTAGTTTTTAAGTGAGGTGAAACTTGGGGATATGCAAGACAAATCGGCCTCCTGAAAGGGGTACAGTACTCTGGAAAGTATCAGGGGGTAGCCGTGTTAGTCTGTATCTACAAAAACAACAAGGAGTCTGGTGGCACCTTAAAGACTAACAGATTTATTTGGGCATAAGCTTTTGTGAGTAAAAACCTCACTTCTTCGGATGCATAGAGTGAAAGTTACAGATGCAGGCATTATATACTGACACATGGAGAGCAGGGAGTTACTTTGCAAGTGGAGAACCAGTGTTGACAGGGCCAATTCAATCAGGGTAGAAGTAGTCCACTCCCAATGATAGATGAGGAGGTGTCAATTCCAGGAGAGGAAAAGCTGCTTCTGTAATGAGCCAGCCACTCCCAGTCCCTATTCAAGCCCAGATTAATGGTGTTGAATTTGCAAATGAATTTTAGTTCTGCTGTTTCTCTTTGAAGTCTGTTTCTGAAGTTTTTTTGTTCAATGACAGTGACTTTTAAATCTGTAATAGAATGACCAGGGAGATTGAAGTGTTCACTTACTGGCTTATGTATGTTACCATTCCTGATGTCCGATTTGTGTCCATTTATTCTTTTGCGGAGGGACTGTCCGGTTTGGCCAATGTACATGGCAGAGGGGCATTGCTGGCACATGATGGCATATATAACATTAGTGGATGTGCAGGTGAATGAGCCCTTGATGGTGTGGCTGATGTGGTTGGGTCCTCTGATGCTGTTGCCAGAGTAGATATGGGGACAGAGTAGGCAACGAGGTTTGCTACAGGGATAGGTTCCTGGGTTGGTGTTTCTGTGGTGTGGTGTGTAGTTGCTGGTGAGTATTTGCTTAAGGTTGGGGGGTTGTCTGTAAGCGAGGACTGGCCTGCCTCCCAAGGTCTGTGAGAGATAGGGATCATTTTCCAGGATAGGTTGTAGATCGTGGATAATGCGCTGGAGAGGTTTTAGCTGGGGGCTGTATGTGATGGCCAGTGGTGTTCTGTTATTGTCCTTGTTGGGCCTGTCCTGTAGTAGGTGATTTCTGGGTACCCGTCTTGCTCTGTCAATCTGTTTCCTCACTTCCCCAGGTGGGTATTGTAGTTTTACGAATGCTTGATAAAGATCTTGTAGGTGTTTGTCTCTGTCTGAGGGGTTGGAGCAAATTCGGTTGTATCTTAGGGCTTGGCTGTAGACAATGGATCGTGTGATGTGTCTTGGATGGAAGCTGGAGGCATGTAGGTACGTATAGCGATCAGTAGGTTTCCGGTATAGGGTGGTGTTTATGTGACCATCACTTATTTGTACTGTAGTGTCCAGGAAGTGGATCTCCTGTGTGGACTGGTCCAGGCTGAGGTTGATGGTGGGGTGGAAATTGTTGAAGTCCAGGTGGAATTCTTCAAGGGCCTCCTTTCCGTGGTTCCATATGATGAAGATGTCATCAATGTAGCGCAAGTAGAGGAGGGGCACTAGGGGACGAGAGCTGAGGAAGCGTTGTTCTAAGTCAGCCATAAAAATGTTGGCATACTGTGGGGCCATGCGGGTACCCATAGCAGTGCCACTGACTTGAAGGTATAAGTTGTCCCCAAATCTGAAGTGGTTGTGGGTGAGGACAAAGTCACAAAGCTCAGCCACCAGGCTTGCTGTGGCCTTATCAGGGATACTGTTCCTGACAGCTTGTAGTCCATCCTCATGTGGAATATTGGTATAAAGTGCTTCTACATCCATGGTGGCCAGGATGGTGTTTTCAGGAAGAACATCAATGCATTGTAGTTTCCTCAGGAAGTCGGTGGTGTCTTGAAGATAGCTGGGAGTGCTGGTAGCATAGGGTCTGAGGAGAGAGTCCAAATAGCCAGATAATCCTGCTGTCAGAGTGCCAATGCCTGAGATGATGGGCCGTCCAGGGTTTCCGGGTTTATGGATCTTGGGTAGCAGATAGAATACCCCTGGTCGGGGTTCTGGGGGTGTGTCCATGTAGATTTGTTCCCGTACTGTAGCTGGGAGTTTCTTGAGCAGATGGTGTAGTTTCTTTTGGTATTCCTCAGTGGGATCAGAGGATAGTGGCCGTCAGGAGGAGTCCACGCAGAGTTCTTCTTCTTGTAGTGTTGGTAGGAGGGTCGAAATGACAGACTGGACCTCTACATAGAGTGTTTTCGCAGACGTGCATAGGCTGAAATTGTGGACAAACAACATCACTTGTCCCATAACCTCAGCTGTACAGAACGCAATGCCATCCACAGCCTTAGAAACAACTCTGACATTATCATCAAAGGGGCTGACAAAGGAGGTGCTGTAGTCATAATGAACAGGTCAGATTATGAACAGGAGGCTGCCAGGCAACTCTCCAAGACCACATTCTACAGGCCACTATCCTCTGATCCCACTGAGGAATACCAAAAGAAACTACACCATCTGCTCAAGAAACTCCCAGCTCTATGCATCCGAAGAAGTGAGGTTTTTACTCAAGAAAGCTTATGCCCAAATAAATCTGTTAGTCTTTAAGGTGCCACCAGACTCCTTGTTGTTTTAGTACTCTGGAAAGGTTCTAGGCTGGGGTAGTGGGTTAGAGAGGAGGCTGGGAGCCAGGACTCTTATTCCCCCCTCCCCACACTCCATACACATGCAGAAGATGGTGCTGTGTAGTCCCCCCCATCTCTGTAACATGCCCCAGCCCCTCCCCGCCGCATTTGGAACAGGTCCCCGGTGTGGTGTTAGCACGGGCTGTTATACCAATAAAAACTAGCAGGATCTTATTAAAGGGGACAAGATAAAGATGCCACATTTATTATGATAACAATTTGATTTATGACCAATAACTAATATCTTAATTCTTATACACACACATTATACCTAATACACACACACACACACACACACACACACACACACACACACACACACACACACACACACACACACATCCATCAGATGTTCTGCAGCTGCTGCATAGTTACCAGTCCTGCTTGAGTCTGTGGCTTCAGTTTGCAGCTTGGGTTCGTAGCTTGTGGCGGTAACTGGCCAGGAAAGCCGGGCACAAGGACGAGCTGGGTCTCTGTTGGGTGCGCACCGATGCCCTTCCATGTTGGCAGCAGAATGTTACCCTCCTCCAAAGTTTTCCATCTCACCCATCCTTTTTTGTAGGCTTTAGTTTGAATCCAGAGTCTATAGGTCTTGCTGTGTCACGCTGCCTCTGGGTTTGGTGACTGATCACCCGTCAATTGCAGACATGACTTTTAGACAGGGACCGGGCTTTGATCTTCCTTTTATTGTACCTTTTCTTTTTAGGGTGGATTCTTCTTACTTTGTTAGGGCTCTTGTCTGCATCTTCAGCCCTTGGTGTTTGAACGCTATTTAATCAGGACAGGCTGGGGCTGGAGGTTGATTCCATCATCCATCCATACCTCATTCACACATCTAAACTAAACTAATAAGATTACAGCAGGGTTTGCAAAAATGAAGGTTGCAGCAAGCCCTTACAAAATGGAGTAAACGCTTTTAAAATGGGGTTTGAATTACAATATGGCAAACAGTGAACAGAAGTTACAATATAGACAAGTGTAGTGGATGGCAAACAGTGAAGAGAAGTTACACTGTAGGCAAGTGTAATAAATGGTGAACAGAAGTTCCAATACTGAAACAGTGCAAGTCTCGGTGATTTAAGCAGGAATTGGATTGATAGCGAAATTTACAAAGGCAGCTGACTGAACAGCTATGGCTCTGAACAAGCATCTTAACTGTTAATTAGCCAGTTATTGGGGTAACCGGTTTTATGAATGAATATTGTTTCATTCATAAAACTTTACTTATGAAGTTACATTAATAAAGTGAACAATTAAAAACAATTTCATTCATCAGTTCTACAGGGCACCTCTGCCATGCCAGAAAAGGCGGATCTCAGTCGGGGCTGGGTTACCAGCAGCGCCATAGGTCAGCGGTTCTCCGAGCTGCTCCCCAGTTCCACGTGCAGGACCAGTTAGACAGGCAGAACTGCAGGGTCTCAATGCGTGGATGAGACGATGGTGTAGGGAGGAGGGGTTTAGATTTATTAGGAACTGGGGAAACTTTTGGGAGAGGGGGAGCCTATACAGGAAGGATGGTCTCTATCTAAACCAAAATGGAACTAGATTGCTGGCACTTAACATTAAAAAGGTCGTAGAGCAGTTTTTAAACTAAGGGCTGGGGGAAGCCGACAGGTGCAGGGGTATGTGGTTTGGACAGAGACATTCCTTAGGGGAGGATCTACTGATGGAGATTCTCTGTGTCCTAGTAAGGAGGAGAAGATGGAAGATAAAATACAGGTAGGATCTGATGAGAAACAGTCAAATAAAAAAGAATCCCATTCAATTACATCAGGTAATGGCAGGCAGCTAAAAAGTGACAAGTTTTTAAAGTGCTTATATACCAATGCTAGAAGTCTAAATAATAAGATGGGTAAACTAGAGCGCCTCGTATTAAATGAAAATATTGATATAATGGGCATCACAGAAACTTTGTGGAATAAGGATAATCAACGGGACACAGTAAAACCAGGGTACAAAATATATCGGAAGGACAGAACAGGTCGTGCTGGTGGGGGAGTGGCACTAGATGTGAAAGAAAGCGTAGAATCAAATGAAGTAAAAATCTTAAATGAACCGAACTGTCCCACAGACTCTCCATGGATAGAAATTCCACGCTCTAACAATAAGAATATAGCAGTAGGAATATATTACCGCCCACCTGACCAGGATGGTGATAGTGACTGTGAAATGCTCAGGGAGATTAGAGAGGCTATTAAAATAAAAAAATCAGTAATAATAATGGGGGATTTCAACTATCCCCATATTGGCTGGGTACTTGTCACCTCAGGGCGGGATGCAGAGATAGTTTCTTGACATCTTAAATGACTGCTTCTTGGAGCAGCTGGTCCTGGAACCCACCAGAGGAGAGGCAGTTCTTGATTTAGTCCTAAGTGGAGCACAGGTTCAAGGGATGAATATACCTGGACCACTTGGTAATAGTGACCATAATATAATTAAATTTAACATCTGTGTGGCAGGAAAAACACCACAGCGGCCCAACACTGTAGTATTTCATTTCAGAAAGGTTACAAAAAATGTTAGTTAAACGGAAATTAAAGGGTACCGCGCCAAACATGAAATCCCTGCAAGCTACGTGGAAACTTTTTAAAGACCCCATAATAGAGGCTCAACTGAAATGTATCCCCCAAATTAAAAAACTTAGTCGGAGAACCAAAAAAGAGCCCCCGTGGCTAAACCACGAAGTAAAAGAAGCAGTGAGAGGGAAAAAGGCCTCCTTTAAAAAGTGGAAGTTAAATCCGAGTGAGGAAAATAGAAAGGCGCATAAACTCTGGCAAGTGAAGTGTAAAAATACAATTAGGAAGGCCAAAAAAGAATCTGAGGAAGCCAAAGACTCCAAAAGTAATAGCAAATTTTTAAAAAAATACATTAGAAGCAGAAAGCTGCTAAACGACCAGTGGGGCCACTGGACGACCGAGATGCTAAAGGAGCACTCAAAGACGATAAGGCCACTGCGGAGAAACTAAATGAATTCTTTGCATCGGTCTTCACGGCTGAGGATGTGAGGGAGATTCCCAAACCTGAGCCATTCTTTTTAGGTGACAGATCTGAGGAACTGTCCCAGATTGAGGTGTCATTAGAGGAGGTTTTGGAACAAATTGATAAATTAAACAGCAATAAGTCACCGGGACCAGATGGTTTTCACCCAAGAGTTCTAAAGGAACTCAAATGTGAAATTGCAGAACTACTAACTGTAGTCTGTAACCTATCATTTAAATCCGCTTCTGTACCAGATGACTGGAGGATAGCTAATGTGACGCCAGTTTTTAAAAAGGGCTCCAGAGGTGATCCCAGCAATTACAGGCCTGTAAGCCTGACTTCAGTACTGGGCAAACTGGTTGAAACTATAATAAAGAACAATATTGTCAGACATAGAGATGAATATAATTTGTTGAGGAAGAGTCAACATGGTTTTAGTAAAGGGAAATCACGCCTCACCAATCTACTAGAATTCTTTGAGGGGGTCAACAAGCATGTGGACAAGGGGGATCCAGTGGATATAGTGTACAGTACTTAGATTTTCAGAAAGCCTTTGACAAGGTCCCTCACCAAAGGTGCTTAAGCAAAGTAAGCTGCCATGGGATAAGAGGGAAGGTCCTCTCCTGGATTGGGAACTGGTTAAAAGATAGGAAACAAAGGTAGGAATAAATGGTCAGTTTTCGGAATGGAGAGAGGTTAATAGTGGTGTCCCCCAGGGGTCTGTTCTGGGACCAGTCCTATTCAACATATTCGTAAATGATCTGGAAAAAGGGGTAAACAGTGAGGTGGCAAAATTTGTAGATGATACAAAACTACTCAAGATAGTTAAGTCCCAGGCAGACTGCGAAGAGTTACAAAGGGATCTCACCAAACTGGGTGACTGGGCAACAAAATGGCAGATGAAATTCAGTGTTGATCAATGCAAAGTAATGCACATTGGAAAGCATAATCCAACTCTACATGTAAAATGATGGGGTCTAAATTAGCTGTTACCACTCAAGAAAGAGATCTTGGAGTCATTGTGGATAGTTCTCTGAAAACATCCACTCAATGTGCAGTGGCAGTCAAAAAAGCGAACAGAATGTTGGGAATAATTAAGAAAGTGATAGATAAGAAGACAGAAAATATCATGTTGCCTCTATATAAATCCATGGTACGCCCACATCATGAATACTGGGTGCAGGTGTGGTCACCCGATCTCAAAAAATATACATTGGAATTGGAAAAGGTTCAGAAAAGGGCAACAAAAATGATTAGGGGTATGGAACGGCTGCCGTATGAGGGGAGATTAATAAGACTGGGACTTTTCAGCTTGGAAAAGAGATGGCTAAGGGGGGATATGATTGAGGTCTATAAAATCATGACTGGTGTGAAGAAAGTAAAAAAGGAAGTGTTGTTTACTCCTCCTCATGACACAAGAACTAGGGGTCACCAAATGAAATTAATAGGCAGAAGGTTTAAAACAAACAAAAGGAAGTATTTCTTCACACAACACACAGACAATCTGTGGAACTCTTTGCCAGAGGATGTGGTGAAGGCCGAGACTATAACAGGGTTCAAAAAAGAACTGGATAAGTTCATGGAGGATCGCTCCATCAATGGCTATTAGCCAGGATGGGCAGGGATGGTGTCCCTAGCCTCTGTTTGCCAGAAGCTGGGAATGGGCGACAGGGGACGGATCACATGATGATTCCCTGTTCTGTTCATTCCCTCTGGGGCACCTGCCATTGGCTGCTGTAGGAAGACAGGACACTGGGCTAGATGGAGCCTTGGTCTGACCCAGTGTGGCTGTTCCTATGTGAAGACACGGGGATCGTTGTCCTGCTCTGCACGGCAGGGAGTCCGATCCCCCTCCCTAGGGCTGGCACATACCCCAGTCCCCCCAATTCCCTTTGTTCTACCTGCCCCACCTTGCAAGCCATGCAGGGCTCTCGTTCACCCCTGCAGGGAGGTCCCCTCCTCATCCCTCCCCCCCAGCCTGGAGCCTGGCCCGCCAGTCCCCCTTTCCCAGGGCTCGGCCACCCCCACCCGTCTTCCCCATAGGCTGTTAGGGGTCTGGAGGCAGGGAAGGGGGCGGTTGGTTCCTGAGGCAGTGCTGCCCTCTGGTGGCTGGCGAGGAGATCACATCCAAGCCTGGCCACCCCCTGGAGGGGTGTGGGGTGGGGGGGCGCTGATGGACCCAGGGACACCCATTGGTGGGAGGACAGACAGCAATTGGGGGCGGGGTGTGTTTATGATAAAGCAGAAGCCCCTGAGGAGGGCTCAGTGACCCCTCCCATCAGCAGGGGGTGGGAAACTGGGGTAGATGGACCCGTGGGGCTGATCCAGGGGGCAGGATACCGGGGTAGATGGGCCTGTGGGGCTGATCCAGAGAGCAGGAAGGGGGCGGGATACTGGGGTAGATGAGCCTGTGGGGCTGATCCAGGGGGCGGGATACTGGGGTAGATGGGCCTGTGTTGCAGGATGGATGTGAGATTTCTCCTGGTGAGTGATGCGTGTCTTTCTGCCCCCCTCTCCACAGGAGGGGGTTCCGGCAGAGGCCCCCCCCCTTCCTCAAATACCTGCAGAGCATCCTGCGCAAATACCCAGATGGGGGGCAGATTCTGAAGGTGAGTCCTGGGTTTGGGGGGTTCACAGCAGGACACCCCCCCACGCTCCAACCACTAGACCCCACTCCCCTCCCAGAGCCGGGGGTAGAACCCAGGCATCTTGGCTCCAGCCCCCGCTGCTCTAACCACTAGACCCCACTCCCCTCCCAGAGCCGGGGGGAGAACCCAGGCATCCTGGCTCCAGCCCCCGCTGCTCTAACCACTAGACCCCACTCCCCTCCCAGAGCTGGGGAGAGAACCCAGGAGTCCTAGTTCCCCTACTCAGTGGAGCCATGTGCCCAAGCTGGGGGGCTGGTAATGAGCCGGGGGTGGGTGGGATCTGTGCTGACGGGCGCTGTGCCTCCCACCCCACCCCCGCCAGGAGCTGATCCAGAACGCGGATGATGCGGGGGCCACGGAGGTGATCTTCCTGTGTGATGAGCGCCACTACGGGACCCAGAGCCTGGCCGCGGAGGGGCTGCAGCGAGCGCAGGGTACAAGGGGGCAGCAGCCGGGGGCAGGGGGGGGAGGCTGAGGTTGACAGATCTGGGGAAGGGATTTATGTTGGGTGATGGTGGGGAGCCCTGGGGGGCCTAGCAGGATTGAAGGGGTGTGTGTGAGGAGATGGGGGGCTCGGGGGTTGGGGAAGGGGAGCTAGAGAATCGGGGGTCCCACCTCTCATACACCTCCCACCTCTTTAGGGCGGCTGCGGGTCCTGTCCCTCACATAGTGTTGGGGGGGGTAGTTTAGGGGATCAGAGGATCAAAGTCCCACTTCATGTGGTGTCTGGAGGGGATCAGGGCCCTGCCCCTCACGCACTGTCTGCGGGGGTTGGGGGAATCAGGGCCCCGCCCCACACACAATGTCAGGGGGATCGGGGCCCCACCCCTCACGTGCTGTCTGGGGGGGTTGGGAGGATCGGGGCCCCGCCCCTCACGCAGTGTCTGCGGGGGAGGATGGGGGCCCCACCTATCCTTTGCTGTCTTGGAGGGGGTCAAGGCCCCGCCCCTCGTGTGCTGTCTGGGGCGGTTGGGGTATTGAGGCCCCACCCCTCACACACTATCTGGGGGGTTGGGGTTGGGGGTTGAGGCCCCGCCCCTCACGCACTGTCTGGGGGTGTGTGGGGAATCAAGGTCCTGCCTCTCACACACTGTGTGTGGGGGGTTGGGGGGAATCGAGGCCTCGCCCCTCACGTGCTGTCTGGGGGCGTCGGGGAATCAAGGCCCTGCCCCTCACATGCTGTCGGGGGAGGGTGCCTCTCACTCGCTCTCTTGGGGGGGGTGGTCGAGGCCCTGTCCCTCGTGCGCTGATTTGGGGGGGTTGGGGTTGAGGCCCCGCCCCTCACGCGCTGTCTGGGGGGTCGAGGCCCTGCCCCTTGTGTGCTGTCTGGGGGGGGGTTGGGGTGTGACGGTGCTGCCCGTGGGAGCCAGCTGAGGTCACTCAATCAGGGTGAACTGCAAACAAAACAGGGCAGACAAACCCCAAACGCTGTTAGTTATTCCAATACTTAGATTTACCAACCAGCCCAAAACAGCTTCTGTATTACCTCACTGGTTACTCAGAAGTCCAAACAACGCAGTTCCCTTAAAGTGCCCAGCCTCAGGCCTCCATCCAGACACACACGTCAGATATGATGATGATTAATGAAAATCTTATCTCATCATATAAAAGAAAAGGTTCTTCCAATCCCAAAGGAACTGCCAGATACTCAGATTCAATTATAACTTAGGTCCTACCCAAAATACACACTATAGCCAATTCTTATTAACTAAACTAAAATGTATTCAAAAAGAAAAGAGAGAGAGAGTTGGTTAAAAGATCAATCTACAGACAGACTTGAATTCAATTTGTGAGGTTCAGATGCATAGCAAAGGTGAGCTTGTAGTTGCCAAAAGTCCTTTTAGAAATAGTCCAGAGGTTATAGTCCAATGTCCATATTCAGGGTGGTTCCAGTCAGTGACTGGGGATCTCAATCCTTGTGGCTTAAGGTTTCCCCCTCTTGAAACCCAAAGCAGATCTGAGCTGAAGAAGGATCGTGTCCCAGGGTTCTTATACATTTCCAGCAGCCTTTCGGCCTGAGAAAACAATAGGCTTAACTCTCCTTCCAAACATCCTGGCAATTAGCACAGGGTAATTTATCCATTAAACAGTTCAGATACCGGTTACCACAACCTTCAAAGAGACAGAGACAATAATACTATTTCACTCAAGGATTATCATAAATGTTAATATTCCTTTTTGATCTTTGAATCAAAGCTAGAGCAATAGACAAGACTTGTTTGCTTACATCACTAGACCCGAGCAAACATCTCCCCTTCTACCTCTAACAATACAGACTTACATTTCAAAGCTCTATTCATTTACCTATCTTCCTAACCAGTTTCTACAGTTCACCCGTGGGTCAGGTCAGTCTGTGAGCTAATTAACTCTTTCTGGCCCTATCACCTTTCAATGAAATATTATTTTACACTCATAACATCAAACCCCCAACGCAAAATTGATGCAGGAAGGGATGACACAAACATCACTGATTGCATCCCCAAAACTCCCCATCCTTGGCTCTGTCTCATTACAGCTTGTACTGGGTTAGAAGCTGTATCAGGGTAGAACAGAAATGGCTTATTAAAGTCCTGTTCAATAACATGATTGAATCTCTTTATGAACTTACGGTAAAACTTGGTTAGCACCATAGTGGATTGGATCTTCTGTTGCAGCATGGTTCCTGTATGTCTCATGTGATCTTGCCCAGAGCTAAAGAACATAGCTACTTTATCCATACAAGCTCGGGCAAATGTTTGGAACCCAATTAACATCAAATCAACGTCGATGTTAATGTTGTTCACAGTGTAGGAATCTTGGCATTTAGCTGTGAAAGCAATCTGGTAGCGTGTCTCCGTTTCCCTTTTCATACAGCCCATCAAGTCTGGAATGTCTTTTCTCCTGTGAAAAGTTCTAATACTGTTTACAGGCAGTAACGGTGCAACATTAGCATTACAAGCCTTGTAACATAAGGTGTGTTCTTATGTATCACTTTCAACATGTTCAAGGGATTTTCCAATAGATTAGGCACATTGTACATTTTCACAGTTCTTGGTAATAGCAAAACCAAAATTACCATTAGCAACAACAACAAATTCATTGCAAGTGTCCATTTGCTATGCCACACCTTTGGCTCAGTACCATTGGGGTTTGGGCCTTTTAGGGTTACCCTGTGGTTTCCCTTTGCAAAAGTAAGTTTTCTCTTTCCTCCTTCTCCTGAAGGATTAAACCCGGATTTCTCTTGCTTAACAGAATTCACTGGCTGATTGGCTGGGCTCTCTGTGCTAACAGCTATTAGCAGTAATAGCTCAAATAAATTTGTTTGGGCTGGTCTACACTGGGGGCGGGATTGATCCCAGATACGCAATTTCAGCTACGCGAATAGCGTAGCTGAAGTCGAAGTATCTTGGATTGAATTACCTGGGGTCCAGACGGCGCGGGATCGATGGCCGCGGCTCCCCCATCAACTGCGCTACCGCCGCTCGCTCTGGTGGAGTTCCGGAGTCGACGGTGAGCGCGTTCGGGGATCAATATATCGCATCTTAGTGAGACGCAATATATCGATCCCAGGAAAAATCGATCACTACCTGCCGATATGGCGGGTAGTGAAGACGTACCCTTAGTCTCTAAGGTGCCACAAGTACTCCTGTTCTTTTAGCTATTAGCAAGTCTTTCTTCTCCCCATCAGCCAGGTAATTTGCATCAACACAGATGCTAGCGTTTAGCTGCTACCAATTCCAAGGCTGGACTCTGTCTTAGATACCACACAAATCCAAAGAGTCTGAGGGTGAGAGTTTGCTTGCTCTCCCGTGCAAACTGTTCTGCTTTGAAACACCAGTAACCAAATCTGTCCTCAGACCCTGAAGCACAGACTGCTCAATGAAAGAATTAGCATGGAGACAGTCCTGTCCCAACACCATTGTCTTTCCAACAAGCTGGCCACGCCCAGCCACTTGGTCATAGGGCTGTTTAAATTCCTTAACAGCTTTTACTCCATCTGAGACCTTCTCAAAGCTATCCACACTGGATCTCTCAAAAGGAAAGTCAGTGGATCCATTCACAACAGAAAATTTCTGGCTGTTAGGAACTGACGCTTCCTTGATTAAACCACTTTTACACCCTTCAGTTGTAGCAAACTGCTTGCACAGATTACCATGAGGATTTCTTTCCTTAGCAGCTTCTCAAGGCTATGTCTTCACTGGGGGGGAGGGCGGGGTGTCGATTTAAGATACGCAAATATGAGACACGATAAATCGATCCCCGAGAGATCGATTTCTACCCGCCGATTCAGGCGGGTAGTGAAGACGTAGCCTAAGCAGCAATTCACCCCTCACAGAAATTCTGCTCTTACCCTTTTCACCTAGGGCTTGCTCTAAATGAACACTTCCCTGAGCCACAACAGACTCTTTCTGGGTCTTACATCCATGATCATCTTTGGCCCATCAGGTGGATTTCCACACAATCCCCTTTCAGGCAAACTCATAGACTCACTAGATAAAAGGTTAGAGGTACTTGCCTTCCCTCTGCAACTTTCCTCATAGTCACTGGCAACCTGCAAGTTGTTAAGCTCAACACACACAAGTTTAGGAATCATTTTCTCCTTGTGGCAAGTTTCCACACCATCAGTGGGTAAAACAATTAAATTATCTTTCTGCTCTCCTTGTGCCCTGGCTAGGATATCACCCTGATCAGACAGTGCTACACCCTTTTCCAGCCACACATTGGCAACAGGCAAAATATAAGCACCAGAATTGTCTGGTCTCTGGGATTTTGCTAAGACACTAACTGGATGCAACCTAGTTACAGGACCGTTCTCCCCAGCACACACAAACTTAGGACCGTTCCCTTCCTGGGCTTTAGTTGAATTCAGAACCAACTCTGAGACAACTGCACTATTCTCAACCACCGCAGGCTGAAAGGCACCTTGTGTTTGCTCCAAAGCAGAGCTGAAAAAACCTTTCCCTTTAACAGACACAACTCGGGATTTCATTTCCCTTGTCCCAGCACACAGGGCTATTCACAGACACCGGCTTGGAGGCTGGGGTAGCTCCCTCCATAGGCAAGTCAATCCCCCTGACAGACACAGGCACATTTCCTTCACTGTCATTATTCTCCACACAGGAAACAGGTAAGGTCTAGGGACACTGTCACCTTTCAATGAAATATTTTACACTCATAACATCACATGGGGTATTGAGGCCCCGCCCCTGACGCTGTCTGGAGGGTCGAGGCCCCGCCCCTTGTGTGCTGTCTGGGGGGTCGAGGCTCCGCCCCTCGTGTGCTGTCTGTGGGGGTTGGGGTCGAGGCCCCGCCCCTCACACGCTGTCTGGGGGGTCGAGGCCCCGCCCCTCACACGCTGTCTGGGGGGGGTTGGGGTCGAGGCCCCGCCCCTCACACGCTGTCTGGGGGGTCGAGGCCCCGCCCCTCACACGCTGTCTGGGGGGGGTTGGGGTCGAGGCCCCGCCCCTCACACGCTGTCTGGGGGGTCGAGGCCCTGCCCCTGACTCGCTGTCCCTGGCTCCAGGCCCGGCGCTGGTGGCCTACAACGATGGGCTGTTCTCGGAGGCCGACTGGGACGGGATCCAGAGCACGGGCGACAGCCACAAGCTGCGCGACCCCGGCACCGTCGGCCGCTTCGGCCTGGGCTTCAACTCCGTCTATCACCTGACAGGTGAGCGCCCCGGGGGCAGGGACCTCACGTGGTGGGAAGCTCGGGGGGGGTGGGGGATTGGGTCACAACTGGGGGGGGTCCCTGGGGCAGCTCGGGAGGGTCTGCGTCATAGCTGGGGGGTCTCTGGGGGAGCCCAGGGGGTCTGGGTCACAGCCCTGGGGGGTCTCTGGGGGAGCCCTGGGGGGTCTCTGGGGGAGCTTAGGGGGTTTGGGGTCACAGCTAGGGGTCTCTGGGGGAGCCCTGGGGGGTTTGGGTCACAGCCAGGGAGTCTCTGTGGGAGCCCGGGGGGGTGGTCTGGGGGAGCTTAGGGGGTTTGGGGTCACAGCCAGGGGGTCTCTGGGGGGTTTTGGGGTCACAGCTGGGGCTCCCCATCTCTCATCCCCTCTCCCTGCAGACCTGCCGGCGGTGCTGAGTGGCCCCTGGCTGGGCGTGCTGGACCCGCAGCGGGTGGCGTTGGCGGACGGCGGGCAGCAGTGGCACCTGGAGGAGGCAGCGGAGCTGGCCGACCAGTTCACGCCCTTCTGGGGGGCGCTGGAGGTAATGGGGCACGGCGAGGGGTCCCCGGCGGCCGGCCGCTTCCCCGGGACCCTTTTCCGCTTCCCGCTGCGCCACGAACCCTCCGGCATCTCGGACAACCTGTACAGTCCCGAGCGCGTGCGTCAGCTCTTCCTGGCCTTCATCCACGACGCCCCCACCTGCCTCCTCTTCCTCCGCCACGTCCGGCGCCTGGCTCTGAAGATGGTGGATGCCCAGGGGGCCACGACGGAGCTGCTGGAGACCACAGCCGCCCCGCGCCCGCTCAACGGGCCGGGCTTGGTCCAGGACGACGTGGCCGCTGCGGCGCTGGCCACCGCAGCCTGCATCAAGGCCGTGGCTGCGCATGGCACGGCTGCTGACGGAGACGCAGAGCGCGAGTGGCTGGTGGTCTCGGCCGTGCCAACCGAAGGTGCCTTCCCGGAGCTGGCGGAGCTGGCGGGCGCGCTGGGGAGCTTGCCTGGCGTGGCTTTGGCGTACCCGCTGCGGGGCGGCTGTGCCGGGCATCTCTGCTGCTTTCTGCCGCTGCCAGCCACGGAGGAGAATGCCACAGGACTGCCCCTCCACATCAACGCCCCCTTCCACCTGACGGACGACCGGCGGCACGTCCAGTGGGTTGAAGAAGACTGCAGCCGGGACCACGCCGCCCGGTGGAACCAGCTGCTGACCGAGGTGGTGCTGCCGCTGGCCTACCGCCAGGCCGTCGTGGTGGCGGCGGCTTGTCCCGGCGACCCCTATGGCGCCTGGCCCGACCCGGAGCTGAGCCGGCACCAGCAGCGCTACCGGAGCCTGACGGAACGGATCTGCCAGCAGCTGTGGGGCATGGAAGCACTGGTGCCGGCCGGCCAACCCGGCACATGCCGGCTCCGAGCCACGGACGCCGTGTTCCTGCCGCAGAACGGGGCCGGCGAGGCCACGCTCCGGGTGCTGGAGGACGCCCTGGTGCAGGCGGGCGAGCCGCTGGCCACGGTGCCAGCCCATGTGCGCCGGGCGCTGGCCGCGGGCGGCCCGGCAGTGAAGGAGGCCACTCCGGCCTATGTGCGAAAGGTCCTGGGCCGTGTGGGGCCTGCCCGATACCCGGCCGACAAGCGGCTGCTGCTGGAGTACGTGGCCGGAGACAAGCGCTACGGGGGACTGGCGGGCCTGGAGCTGCTGCCACGTGCTGATGGGGGCTTTGCCTGCTTTGGGGGTGCCAGCGGCACGGTCTATGCTGACAGCGAGGCCTTCCCCAGGTAAGAGAGCCCCTGGCCCCTCCACCCGCCTCCCGGGCCAGAGGACACCTAGTGAGCGCGGCTTCGCCAGCCCGCGGCACCTGGGAAAAGCAGGTTCTGTTGGGAGCTGGGCTGAGACGCAGGGACCCGGGCCACGAATCAGCCCATGGAACGGGGATCCCACTGCCCCCGCCCAGCCAACCAGCCCCCTGGTGTGGGGCCAGATGGGAGCTGGTGCCTCCTAGAGGGGAAAGGCCCCATGTCCCATTCCCCACCCCCCTGAGCCAGCCAGTCCCTGCCCTGGGGCCAGATGGGAGCAAGCACCCCCTAGAGGGAACAGGCCCCATTCCCTGCCCCCCCCCCACCCCTCCCAGCCTACTGTCTTAACTCTCTGAATTCCTGGTTTCCAGGATTCTGCTCCCTGGCCTGGCTGACAGTTTTCTGCCGGAGGATCTGACACCCGCCCTGCTGAGTCACCTGCACCGGATCGCGGAGCAGGGTAAGTGGGAACCGTCCGTCCTTAGGTGCCCGTCTCTGCCCGGTGTGCCTGGGACAACATGAACGTTGCTGGGCCCCGTTACCCAGCCCCTGCACCCCATCCGAGAGGCAGCCGCATCTCAGTGCCGGGTGAGGGGTCCCCGTATAACTAGCCACCCGCACCCCACCCCAGAGGTGGCTGCATTTTCGGTGGACTGACTATATTACGCTGCTCTGGGTTTGCCTGCGGGACTGGGAGCCGACGTGGTTCTGGTCCGGCTGTGATCCCGGGTGTCTCTGGTTCTTGCAGGGCTGTTCAGGAACCTCGTCTCTCTGGACCTGGCTGTCATTAAGCAGAACCTGAAGGCCGCCCTCCCCGCAGACTGGTTCAAAGGCGGCTCTGCCCACGTCACTTGGTGCCCGGGCGACCACCCTCGCCAGCCTCCCCGCCAGTGGCTGGCTGCCTTCTGGGACTTCCTACAGCACCATGTCTGCTCCCTGGCGCTGTTTGAGGGCCACCCGCTCATCCCCCTCACCCCCCCGGGCAAGGGCGCCCGTAGCCTCCAGCTGGCGCGGCTCTCTCCCACGCCCACGCTGCTTTTCCGGAGCTGGGAGGGGCGCAGCCTTACTGAGGATGAATCTGGCGTCCTGGAGGCTCTGGGCTGCACGGTGATCCACAGTTGGGACCAAGCACTCTGGCACCGGCAGCTGATAGACTACGTCCTGGCGCCCACGGCCGGCAACGCGCTGAGAGCCTTCGACCACCTGGGCGTGGCGGGCGTGGCTGCCCGGCTGCGCTCCCTGCCCCCAGATCGCGGCAGAATCCTCTGCCAATTTCTCTCCCAGGCGCCCGCTTCCTCCCTCTCCAACCGGGAGGCCGTGGTGCTGGGCAGCTTGCCCATCTTCCAGAAGATGCCCTCCGTCGTGCCGCCTTGCCCGGCCGGGCTGGTGGCAGCCGGCAGTTACCAAGCTTTGGAGAGGAGCACGGTGCCGGCGGTGCCTGAAGACCTGGTGCTGCCAGAGCCGGTGCTGCGGTGCCGGGACGAGGCGGACCGCCGGCTTTTGCTGCAGAGCCGGGACAGGCTGCTTGGCGCGGCAGAGCTGGCGTTGCTGGCGGTGAGGGCGGTGAAGAAGGGGGTGTACGCCAAGCGGGCGCCGGACGCCGAGCGGCTCATGCTGTGGGTGCTGCGGCACGGGGACGCCCTCTTCGGGCACAGCAAGGAGCTGCAGGCGCTGTGCGAGGAGCTGGCCTTCATGGACCGCGGCGGGACCCTGGCACGTGCCAACGAGCTCTTCGACCCCCAAAACATGATTTTCCGGGCCTTGCTGGGCCCCCGTTGCTTCCCACCCATGGCTTTCCGGGAGGCGGCCGTGCTCCGGTCCCTCTGTGCCCTGGGGCTGAAGACTAGCGAGACAGCCATCACCCCAGACCACGTGCTAGCGGCAGCCCAGGAGGTGGGCCGGCTCCAGCAGGCCAGAGACGCCCCCGGGGCCACGGCCAAATCCCGAGCGTTGATCGACCTGTGCAACCAGACCTCCGTGCTACGCCGCTTCTGCCAGAAGAAACTGCAGCGGCTGCGGGACCTGCCCTGGGTGCCCGCCACCGACCCGACCGAGCGCCAGCCGAATGGACCTTTCCTTCCCCCGGAGAGGCTGCGATCAGCCCGTTACGCCGGCCTGGCGGGGCTGGCGATGCCGCTGACGGACGCCTTCAGAGAGCCGGCCGAGGAGAAGTTGGGGTTGAGCCGGCCGCCCCCCCCGGAGAAGGTGCTGGTGAACCTGCTGCTCCTGGCACAGGGGGACCAGCCCAAGGACACCAGGACGCTGCTGCCGAAGCTTCACGTCGTCTACCAGCACATGCAGCAGAATCTGAGGCAGTTTCAGGTGGCGTTGTCCCACGCTGTCGTCTGGACCGGCAATGGATTCTCCGTCCCAGCCAAGGTGGTGCTGGCCTACCCTGCCGGCCTGGACTTGAGCTGCCTGGTGCCGAGGGTCCCCCAGGAGCTACTGCCTTACCGCCGGCTCTTCCTGGCCTGGGGGGCGCGGGATACAGTGGGCGAGGAGGAGCTGAGCCAGGCCCTGTGCCGGCTGGGGAAGGAGATCGAGGGTCGCGCCGGAGGTGGCACCGAGGCAGAGCTGCGGCTGACCGTGGCCATCCTAGACTGGCTGAAAAGCAGAGGGCACCGAGGCGACAGAGACCTGCCAGTGCCGGTGCAGGCTCCGGGAGGATCCGGCTTCACTCTGCGTCCAGCCTCGTTGGCCCTGTATTGCGACATTGACCGGGCCAGCCTGGCAGATCTGGAAGGTGACGACGCAGAGTTGGCCGTGGTGCATGAGGCGGTGGCACCGGCTACGGCCACCTTCCTGGGGGTGGCGCTGCTGAGCACGCGGGTGCTGCAGCCGCAGCTGTTTGAGGCGTGGGGGCCCTCGGAGCCCATCACCACGCGGATCTGGAACATCCTGCGGGAGTATACGGAAGAGGCCGACCTCTTCAAAGAGCTGATCCAGAACGCGGAGGACGCCGGTGCCAGGGCATGCTCTTTCCTGCTGGATCTGCGGCGCCACGGTGGTGGCACGGCCGGGCTGCTGGATCCCGGCATGGCCCCCTGCCACGGCCCGGCCCTCTGGTCCTACAACGATGCAGCCTTCACCGAGGAAGACTTAGTCAACATCATCCGGGTGGGAGCCGCCACCAAGGAAGGGCAGGAGGGCAAGATCGGCAAGTTCGGTCTGGGCTTCAACACAGTCTACCACGTGACCGATGTGCCCTCTGTGCTGAGCGGCAGCAGCCTCTTGATCTTCGACCCCAACGTCACCCACCTGCGGAAGCACATCCCCAACCCGGCCTGCCCCGGCATCCGGCTGGACCTGCGCCAGCGCCCGGCCACGCTGACCACCTTCGCCGAGCAGTTCCGGCCTTACCGGGGCTTGTTTGGGTTCCAAACGAAGGAGCCGTTCGACTTCCCGGGGACGCTCTTCCGCCTGCCTTTCCGCACCGAGGAGGAGGCCCGGGAGTCGCGGATCAGCCAGGTGGCTTTCAGCGTCGACCGGGTCGAGAGGCTCCAGAGTGGCTTCCGGGACTTTTGCCACCTCTTGCTGCTCTTCCTACGTGGGGTGCGGGAGGTGTCGCTGAAGCGCCTTCCCAACCAGGCCCCCTCCCCAGAAGCCACCCAGTCCCTGGCCACGCTGTGCCGGGAGCAGATCAAGTGCCTTGAGAATGCTGGAGATTCCAGGATGGGCCAGTCCAGCATCGAACAACTGACGGTACAGTGGGAGTCGGACATCACCATCAGCCACTACCTGGTACACACCGCCCAGGGCACCGGAGAGTCCTTGGTTCTGTTTCAGCAGGGGATGCGTGACGGGACCCGGCCCTCGCCCCCCAGCGCTGGAGTGGCTCTGCCGCTCGCCCCCACTGAGCCGGGGAAGTGGGCTCCACATCTGGACGGCTTTGATGGGCGCGTCTTCTGCTTCCTGCCCCTGCCCATTGCCTCCGGCCTCCCGGTTCACCTCCACGGGGCCTTCGCCGTCCTCTCCAATCGCAAAGGACTCTGGGATGCCACAGCCAAGGGCGAGTGGAACTGGGCGCTGCTGCGCGACGCGGTGCCGGCTGCCTGGCTCCAAGCACTGAGCCTGCTCCGAGACATGCACCGGGAGGGTGACCTGGAGGACTACGAATACCACACCTTTTGGCCGGATGCCGGCAAAGCCAGGCATCCCTTCACCGAGGCCGTGAAGGCCTTCTACCACGCGCTGGCCGATGGGCGGGACCTGGCGCTGTTCTCCGACGGCCGGCGATGGTGCACCATGAACAACGCCCGCTTCCTGGACTCCACCATCACCCGTAACACGCAGGTGGGGCAAACGGCCGCCAGGGTCTTTGCCAACTTGCTGCCCGAGCCCCTCCTGGCCGTGCAGCTGCCGAACTGGGTGAGATCTGGGTTCCAGGCCAGTGGCCAGGAGGACACCCTGCTGCCCAACACCTATGACTGGGTGAGGTTCTACCAGAAGATCGTGTTTGCCAACATGGGCACGCTGGACGCACCCGACCGTGACGCCTTGATTCTTCACGCCCTGGACATGAGCGATGCCATGGTAGACCAGCTGCTGGCCTCTGTGTCCTGCATCCCTACCACCCCCCGAGGGCAGCTGCAGCCCATCAGGAAGCTGGTGCACCCCCGGGGCAGAGCCGCCCCGCTGTACGACCCCCAGGACGGGCGCTTCCCCACTGGGACTGGCTTCCTGGCGCCGAAGAGACTGCTGCGGCTGGAGGAGCTGGGCATGGCCAAGGACGTGGTGCCGATGAAGGAGCTGCTGGAGCGGGCCCGCACCGTGCAGCCTCTCTGGCAGCGTGACCAGCGGCAGGGCTGTCAGAGAACCTGCTGCATCCTGGAGCTGCTGGAGCAGCTGTTGGAACAGGGTTTGGACAACACTGCCCAGGTGGCCTTCCGTGCCGTCCCCTTCCTGCCGGCTGCCTTGCCTGGTGCCCGCCATGAGCTCTGCCGGCCCACCGACCTCTACCACCACAAGCACAGGAGCCTGGTGGGGCTGATCCAACCCGTCTTGGCCAACAAGGACCTGGGAGGGGACTTCAGGTTCTCCAAGGCGCTCCAAGATTTCCTGGGGCTGAGCCGCAAGCCGCCGGCCGGCATGGTGCTGCAGCAGCTGGTGGAGGCGTGCCAGGGCTCCAACGCCCTGCCCAAGCCGGAGCTGCAGGAGACCGCGCGGCAGTGTTACGCCTACCTGGACAAGCTGCTGAGCAAGCAGCCCACATGCAAGAAGGAGGTAGCTGAGAAGGCTGCAGCATTCTCCTTTGTCCTGGTGGGGGCGCAGTTTGTGTCGGTGAAGGCAGTGGCCCGGGTGCTGTCATTCGAGGCCTCCCCGTATCTCCACCAGCTGCCGCAAGAGTACTGGGGGTTCAAGGCGCTGTGGGGGTGCGTGGGGCTGCAGGAGACCTTCGCCTTGGAGAACTACACGTGGGTGCTCCGGGACCTGGCCGGGAAGACAGCTGGGCGGAGTCTGTCCCCAGAGGAGCTGCAGTTGGTGCTGAGGCTAGTGACCATCGGGCTGATGGAGGACTCGCCGGATCGGCAGCCGGTGGGCGCTTACGAAACTCAGGGCATCTTCTTCCCGGATCAGCAGGGTGTCCTGCGCCCGGTGGCCAAGTTGCACTTCGATGACACACCCTGGCTGCCCCGGGAGGAGGGGACGCCCTTGTGCCACGGCCGGATCCCCCGGGAGGTGGCACTGCGCTACGGCGTGCCCACCACCAGGCACCGGGCGCTGGCCCAGGGGAAGATCCGGGGGCTGGAGCTGGCACCGTGGGCGTCGGAGTTCGGCGCCCGGGAGGAGCTGACCGTGCGGCTGCGGAACATCCTGCGGGAATACTCCTCGTCCTCCCGCGACGTGCTGAAGGAGCTGCTGCAGAACGCCGACGACGCCGGCGCCAGTCGGATCCACTTCGTCTGGGACCGGCGCCACCACCCCACCCAGCGCGTCATCTCCGAGGAGTGGGGCGGCCTGCAAGGCCCCGCCCTCTGCGTCTACAACGACAAGCCCCTGACGCAGGAGGACATCGAGGGCATCCAGCGACTGGGCGTGGGGGGCAAAGGTGGGCGGCAGGACAAGACGGGCAAGTACGGACTGGGTTTTAACGCCGTCTTCCACCTGACGGACTGCCCCGCCTTCATGACGGGCGACAGCGCCCTGGGCGTCTTCGATCCCCATCTCCGCTACGTGCCCACGGCCAGCGAGCACTACCCGGGCGCCATGTTCAGCGTCAACGGGGACTTCAAGAAGACCTTCCCCGACGTCTACACCACCTTCCTGCCCAACCTCTTCGACCTGAGCCAGGGCGTGCTCTTCCGCCTGCCACTGCGGACGGCGGAGGGCGCGGCTGGCTCGCGGGTGTGCCAGCGGGTTATCCATGAAGAGGTCCTGGAGGCGATGCAGGAGGCGCTGGTGCAGGAGGCAGAGAGCTTGGTGCTGTTCCTTCGCCATCTGAGGACAGTCGTCTTCTCCGAGATCACCGAGGGCAGGGCGCAGCCGCGGGAGCTGCTGCGGGTGGAGACGGAGATGGAGGAAGGCAACCTAGCACTGCGAAGGGCGTTCCAGGAGCGGCTGAGCCAAATGGCTGTCTCGGGCAGCGAGGAGGCCACGCCGGTGAGGGTTGTCTACACGATGAAAGTCAGTCACGGCCGCTCTCGGCCTCCCACCAGCTGGGGAGTGGTGTGGCAGGCCGGGGTAGACGACGCAGCCAAGAAGGAGTCTCCGGACCCAGAGCGCCTACCGTACGGCGCCGTGGCCGCCTGCCTGGACGCAGTCCTGCCTGGCAGGGCCTTCTGCACCCTGCCGCTGCCGCTGGAGACCGGCCTGCCCGTCCACATCAACGGCAACTTCTCGGTGGACTCAGCTCGCCGCGACCTGCACAAAGAGGACGGTGGGAGCCGGAACACAGCCTGGAATGGCTTCCTGATGCAGCGGCTGCTGGCCCCGCTCTATTGCCGGCTGCTGGATTGGCTGAGGAAGAAGCTGGGGGAGGCGCTGTGCTTCACGACACTGCAGGCCTGCTTGAAGATGCTGGAGCCAAAATATCTCCGATACTTCCCAGCCGTGAAGGAGCGCGTGGCCCCGCCCTGGCACCAGCTGGTCAAACAGGTCTACGAGCTCATTGCGGAGATGCAGCAGCCCCTGATACCCGTTTACCAGACGGAGACCATCCGCCGCCATGTGCACAGTGTGGAGATGGTGAGAATCACATGGACTGCGACCGGTGAGGGCCACCTGCTCCAGGAGCCCTTCTTCCTGCAGGAGGAGGCCTGTGACTCCATGAGCCGTGTCCTCCAAAGACTTGAGATGAAGCTCGTCCCGGCCTTCCGCAGCCTCCGACAGATCCACGCCGAGTTCACCAGGGCGGGCGTGAAGGTCCTGACCTTGAATCCTGGATCTCTCCGCTGCTTTCTCAAAGCGCTGCCTCTGGACCCGCCCTGCCGGGTCTCGGAGACGCCCCTGAAGGACCAGTCCAGCTGCCTTCTCCTGCTGGAGTTCTGCCTGAAGGAGCTGCGGAAAGGGGACGTCAGGGACCTGGAGGGGCTGCCACTCTCCGTGACCCACGACGGCATGCTGCGGCCGTTCAGCACCCGGGAGCCGGTGTTCCAGAGCACAGCCCACTGCCTCTTCCCGCGGCAGCATCACCAATTCCTTGCCTACTACGTCAGCCACAAGCCGCTGCTGCTCCAGGCCGGCTTCCTGAAGGCATTCACCCTGAAGGAGGCGGCCATGTTCATTCAGGAGGTGCTGGGGCAGCCGGACTGGGAGGCCCAGTCAGCAGAGTCCCGGAAGTGGCTGAAAGAGGTGTGGAAGCTCTTAAACCACATGATCTGTGAGGACAGTGAACGCAAGGAAGAAGCCATGAGCAAGGCCTTCAAAGAGTTGGTCTCCCTCTTCGAGTACTCGGCCATCCTCCCCATCTGCAGCGACCAGCCTGGAGACGAGCGCCTGGTTCCTCTGGTCTCCCTGCCCAGCATCATCCATGGGTACACCAGCGAGGTGGAAATCTCTCTGGGCAAGCTTGGCTTTGCCAAGCTGGATATCCTGATGATCCCCCATGATATCCGCTTCCACTGCATCCGCCCACGCCTGCTGCAGACACACGACCCCGTTTCGGTGCTGAAGCAGCTGTCCGCTAGGCCTGGTCTCTGTTGGGATGAGCTAAAGTCCTATGAGACCATCGGGCTGTTGAGGTTCCTCACGCAAAAGGTGGAGGAGCTGGCGCACGACCTGCTGGCTCAGCTCCAGTCCCTGCCCTTGTTCCAGACGCATCAGGGGACGTGGGTGGCGCTGGCCTTTTACCACAACGTCTACATCCTAGAGACCAAGATCCCCAAGCTCTCGAAGGACTTCCAGGCCTTGTACGAACTGGACCAGCAGACTGTCTTGCTCCAGGACAACGATCTCCATCGGGGGCTCTCCAAACGTCTTGGCATTGGCGTCTTGAATGATCTGCAGCAATTCATCCGCCATCTCCTGCCCCGTCTGCCCCGTCTCCCAGAATCCCAGCTGCTTGAGGCCTTACGGCTGCTCTTCACCATCCAAAAGCAGTACGGGGAGGAGTACCAGGCGGAGAAGAAGACCATCGTCTCGGCCTTCGGGCCCGTCAGCTTCATCCGGGACAAGCAGGGGGTCCTGCACCCAGCTTCCTACTTCTACGACGGAGAGATGCTGCTCTTCCAGACGCTGCGGCTCGACGCCAGGTTCGTGCCCGACGCGTTCTTCCAGGAGGTGAGGATGGAGAAGTTCATGGTGAACTCCTTCCTGCGGGATGTGGGCATGAAGCGGGAGATCTCGGAGGACGACTTTGTGGAGTTTGCCACGCAGATCGAGCGTCAGGCGGGGCAGGAAGGTGTGGCGGCCGGCAACCTCCCCGACCAGCGGAAGGCGCTTCTGTCGCATTTGCTGTCCCAGCCCAGTGACTCCCTGTCGGACCGCTTCCTGGAGAGAGTCTCGTCCATCCGTTTCCTCACTCCACGGAGTGTGTCGGACAATCTGAGGAATTTCCATCCACCCTGCATCCTTCATACACAGCCCGTGGCCCTCAAGGGTGCTCTGGTGGTGCCACGGAAGGAGGATGTGGCCCTGGTTTGGACGTCCGCTGTGATCCTTGCCCTGCCCTTTGTCCCTTGCATGAAGAACGCCTGGTCCGTGCTGGAGCGTCTGGGAGTGCTGCAGGCTGTGCCAGCCCTGGTGGTCCTGGACAACCTGAAGAACGTGTGTCAAGCACGGTGTGAGACCAAGGAAGGGCGGGAAACCCGGACCCATGTCTTCATGCAGACATACGGCTACCTGGAGCGCGACTTGAGGGGCTTCAACGCTGACTGCCTGGCGGGGCTGCCGGTGGTACTGGTGAAGGAGATGCAGGTGGCGGAGGCCAGCCAGGTGGTCTTCTCCTTGCGGCATGAGCAGGAGCTTCGGCCTTATCTCTACACCGTGCCCCCGTTGGTGGCTGTCTACAGCGAGCTGCTGCAGAAGCTGGGCGTGGAGCAGGAGCCCTCCGTCCGGCACTATGCCCGGGTGCTGCGCCGGATCCACCAGGAGACCCAAGACAAGGAAACCCTGCAGCCCAACCTCACCAAGACCGTCCTGCGGGCCACCCAGCATCTCTTCCAGCTGCTCAGCCAAGGGAAAGCGGACTTTTCTGGGGTGGAAGAGCTCCATCTGCCTTGCACCGATGGGAAGCTCTACCGCTCCAATACCCTGGTCTTCAGTGACTGTGCCCCTGCCGATGTTAGCCAAGCCTTGGGGAGCACCTTCCATTTCCTGGTGGACCTCTCCAGATGCCACCTGCCCTCTCCAGAATACGACCCCTGGAAGCTGGTGCGGCAACTGCCCCAGCCCCTGAGGCCCCAGCTCCTGTCAGAGATCACGGAGCTGCAGCTGGAGGAGGACTCTCTAGAGCTGTGCCCTTACGGTGAGTTCTGCGAGAGACAGAACCAGCTCCACGGCATCCTGGTGTCTCCCGAATTCCGGGAGGGCTTGGCGGCGCTGCTGAGGTGGCAGAGACGGGACGAGGAAGAAGAGGCGGAGACGGCCAGGAGGGAGCGGGAGGTGGCTTTCTCTGCCGAGCGGCTGGAGGTGGTGTGCTGTGAGAAGATCCAGACGACGATGATGCACCGCGGGAAGCGGCTGGAGGGGAGCCAAGTCTCCCAGGTTGTCCATGTGGTCCTGCATGCCGATGGGAGGCGCCGGGTCTACCTGCTGCACCAGGAGAGGATGGTGGATCTGGGCCAGTCAGTCCAGATTCTGAGCAGCTTGACCCAGGAGGTGGCCAGTATTATAGGAGGGATGTTGCGTTGGAAATCCATGTCAATCCTCATGCAGATGTTGGCCAGCACGGACCCCGGCCAAGTGCTCAGCATGCTGGAGAGGCACGGGGTGCCCTTGCAACCCAGCGCCTACACCGACGCCTACACCCTGCCCAGCCCTGGTACGGAGATCACCCAGGAGTGGTACGACAGCCTGGACATGAGCATCCTCAACACCTTCGCCCCGGGTGACTACGTGGGTTACCTGGACCCGGCGGCACCCAAGGAGCGCTACCAGTACGCCGTGGTGCTGGAAGTCCTGCCGGATGGCGCGGTGCCCATGTACCGCATCGACCTGGGAGCTGGGCGCCAGGAGGAGGTGAGCGCCAACGACCTGTATCAGTTCAAGAGGATCCAGGTGGATGGCCGTGGTCGGGCACTGGTGCTGGTGCCGGACCAGCAGCGGCAGCAGGAGAGGCGGGAAGCGTGGTACCGCCAGTCGCTGGGGCAGGTGAAGGAGGAGGTGGACACCTGCCTGGCCAAGATCTGGGAGCTGCCCGAGGGGGAGCGGCAGAAGGCGATCCGGCGGCTCTACCTTCGCTATCACCCCGACAAGAACATGGGGCAGGAGGAAATGGCCAACGAGGTCTGCAAGTACCTGCGGGAGAGGCTCCAGGAGCTGGAGGAGGGCAGGAAGCCCCGGGCAGCGGGCAATCCCCGCAGCCCCCAGGCCTCGGGCGGCAGGCACCATCCCAGTAGCCACCGGGGCTTCTCAGCCTCGTGGGACAAATGGGATGGGGAGGCCAGGCACCACAGACAGAGCCGCAGGGAGTTCACCGGCCAAAAGGACCATGGTTTCCACTACGATTTCTGGTCGTACCACCGGGCCCAGGCCGGCCGGCGTCCCCAGGCCAAGGAGGCCGGGCGCTGGCTCCGGCAGGCCCAGAGCGACCTGCGGGCGGCTGGCCACGATGTGGGGCAGCGCTGCACCAACTGGGTCTTCTACAAGGTCCACCGTGCGGTGGAGAAGGCCCTGGCGGCTGTCGTGTACGATCGGGGGGAGCGCTTTGAGCGGGAGCAGACGCTGGCCTCGCTGGCGCAGAAGGTGGCAGCCTACGACCCCGGGCTGGAGGGGCTGCCGGCACAAGTGGCTGAACTGCGCCGGCATGGCGTGGACGACAAGACCACGCAGTATCCCATGTACCACCCCCCGCCCACCATTCCCAACGAGGCCTTTCCGGCCGGAGAGGAGCAGGAGGTGCTGCGGCTGGTGCAGGGTCTGCTGGATGTGGTGCAGGCGCACGTGGCCAGGCACTGAGGACGGTGCCACAGGGATGGTGCTACTCAGGGCAGTGAGAGCACCCCCTGGGGGAGGCACCGGGGGCTGCACCAGAGGGACCTGCGCCTACTACTGTTAGCAGCAAGGCAACCCCCAATCAGGGATTGTGCCATGGAGACCTGGCTTTTCTAGAGTGACAGTGCCTCCGGGGGGAGCAACTGGGGACTGCACCATAGGGACCAGCACCCCCTTGGGGTAGCCACTGGGGACTGCACCATAGGGACCAGCGCCTACTACTGGTAGTAGCAAGGGCAACCCCCTACCAGAGCCTGTGCCATGGAAACCCGGCTTCTTCAGCAGTGACCGTACCTGTGGCAGGGGTGGGGGCACTGGCTCCAAGCTGCTGTCACTGTGGGTGCAGGGGGATGCGGGGGGGACAGGGGCCTTTGTGGGCAGGGGGTTAGCGTAAGGTTGATGCTGTGATGGCTTGTATGGGGCTGCCCCAAAGGCGGCTTGACCCTCTCCCCCTGGCCCTGCTGTTTGCCTCGTCTCTGCTCCCGCACTGGCTGGCTTTTGTACTAGGAGGAATAAACCCAGTTACTTCAGTAACCCAGTGTCCTTGAAGTCATGGTGTCAGCCCTTCGCTCCCGGACAGTCCTTTCTTGGGGGGAGGGTCCTGCCCCCTGCTGGAGGGGATGAGCCCTGCTTTCTGGGGGTGGGTGGGTTCCGGCTGCCCATCCCCCTCCCGCCAAGGTCCCTTCCCTGAGGCTGGCAGTGATAGAGCTGGGCACACCCCCCCAACACACACAAACACACACATGCTGTCAAGGGCTGGGGCCCTGCCCAACTCAGAACAGGCGCTGGAGGGCAGGGGGATTCCATCTTTAGGGTGGGTCAAAGATGACCCAGAACTCGTGTGGCCAGGGGGCAGGGAATAAGGCACAGAGGGCACTGACTCCCATCTGGCCCCAGGGGGGGTCTGGCTGGCTCGCTCAGGGGGGGCAGGGAATGGGGTCTGGGGCCTTTCCCCTCTAGGGGGCACTGGCTCCCATCTGGCCCCAGGGCAGAGACTGGCTGGCTCGGGGATGGGGAATGGGGCCTTCCCCCTCTAGGGGGCGCTGGCTCCCATCTGGCCCCAGGGCAGAGACAGGCTGGCTCGGGGATGGGGAATGGGGCCTTCCCCCTCTGTGGCTAGCTGTGGTTTCCAGCTGTTGTGTGGCCCCTGCCTGAAATGGGTTCACTGGGTCTCAGCCCAATTCCTCGTGGGATGGGCCTCGGAGCCGGAGCCCTGCTCTGCCCCCTAGCGGCGGGTCCCCCAGGGGGGGAGGTGGCTGTGGGGACAGGGGCTCATGCTGCCATTGGGTTCTGGGGGCTGCTGCCTGTGAGGCCTGGGGCCCAGCCCCTCTCAGGGTGTCTACCCTGGGGCCCTGCCCTGTCCTGGGGGCCTTGCTGGAATGGACCATGCTCCAGTTCATTGGGGACCTGCACTGAGTTGAGGCCTGCCCCCAGCTCCATAGGCTGGGCACTCCTCCACCATGCCCTGCAGTCAGTATGGGCCAGAGAGACCCTACAATAACAGTGGGTGCAACGCTGTTATGCCAGAGAGACCCTACAATAACACAGTGATGGTGGCAGCCCCATTACCCCAGAAAGACCCTACAATAAAAAACTAGGACTCAGCCTCCATTTCTCCCAAGAGACCCTACAATAACAAATCAATACACAGTCCCACCACTCATGAGAGACCCTACAACAACAAAGCAGCATATACATCCCCATTGTTCATGAGATACCCTATAATAACAAACCAGTGGATGTAACCCTGGTGTGTGTGTGTTTGGGGGGCTTTTGCAGTCATTTCCTGTGTTGCCTGTTCTGCCCCTGTCTTTGGCCTGGTGGGGGGGGGTCGCACTGCTGTTGGGGGGCTGGAGGTCATCACACATGAACCCGATGCACGGATGGGTCAAATGGATCATCTCATCGGGTCAAGCGATCATCGCATCGGGTTAAGGGGCATTGGACCGGGCCAAAGAGTCATCTGACAGGGTCAAGAGGCCATCAGGTATGGATGCATTGGTGATGGTTCCTAGAGATGGATGCTGCTTTAGTGAGATGCCTCGCAGGCAGAGGAGGACTTCAGGGACCGCGGGAGCATGTCGAAGCAGAAGAATAGCCAAGCAATCTTATCCGAGATTGTTCCCGTCCCACAAGCAAAGGGAAACAGAAGGCTGTAGAGTGTGGAAGTGAACCACTGGCGAGGTGAGCAGGGACTGGTTGAACATTGGGCCACTTTCTGTGTGAAGAGGGGGATGTACAAGTTGCATGGTCTCCACCTCAGGAAAAGGGGCACCAATCTCCTTATGGACAAGCTGGCTAGAGTAGCTGGTGTGTGTGTTAACCAGTGGTTCTCAAACTAGGGCCGCTGCTTGTTCAGGGAAAGCCCCTGGCGGGCCAGGCCGGTTTGTTTACCTCCCGCGTCCACAGGTTCGGCCAATGGGGCTGCAGGAAAGGGCGGCCAGCACATCCCTAGGCCTTAGCATAATGAGCAGGCAGAAAGAGGGAAGAAACTAACACGCCGCACAAAATTGAGATGCTGAGAAGCAAATTAATGAAGGAACCGAAGGGCACGAAGAGAAGAAATTCTTGAATTGCCTGTGCACCAATGCTGGCAGCCTGGGGGAACAAAGAGGAGGAAGTAAAATTGCTCATTTGTGAGCATAAATGCAATCTAGTTGGTATCACTGAAACCTGGCGGGATGATTTGCACGACTGGATTGTTAAAATGAATGGTTATACACCTATTTAGGAAGGAGCAAGAGGGCTTTTTAAGTTCTTGGCTTTGCTTATTAAATGGACGCCACGCTTCAGCTGCTAGGTTCTGTTGAAATGCAGAAAAGGCAGAAGTACAGTCTGTTCTGGTTTGGGAGAAAAAACAGATGATATCGTCTCATCGTATGGTGATGAGAACACTCTTGCCATTCCATCTCTGGAGGATGTTAAACAGAAGCTACTAAAGTTAGACATTTTAAAAGCACCAGGTCCAGATAACTTGCATCCAGGAGTTTTAAAAGAGCTGGCCGAGGAGCTCTCTAACCTGTTAGTGTTTTTCAATAAGTTGTGGCACACGGGGGAAGTTCCAGAAGACTGAAATAAAGCTAATGTTGGGCCAATATGTAAAAAGTGTAAAAGAGATGACCTGAGTAATTATAGACCTGTCATCCTGATGTCGATCCAGTGGCTGATATAGGTCAATTAATAAAGAATTAAAGGAGAGTAATGTAATTAATGCCAATCAACAAGGGCTTATGGAAAATAGATCCTGTCAAACTAACTTGATATCATTATTACAAGTTTGGTTCATGAAGGTAGTAGCATTGACGCAATATACTTAGACTTCTGAGAAGGTGTTTGACTTGGTACCGCGTAACATTTTGATGACAGAACTAGAACGATTAGGGTGACCAGCTGTCCCGATTTTATAGGGACAGTCCTGATTTTTGGGTCTTTTTCTTATATAGGCTCCTATTACTCCCCCACCCCCATCCCAATTTTTCACACTTGCTGTCTGGTCACCCTAAGAACGATAGAATATGAACATTGCCCACATTCAATGGATTAAAAACTGGCTAACTGATAGGTCTTAGAACAGGGGTTGGCAAACTTTCAGCAGTGGTGTGCCGAATCTTCATTTATACACTCTAATTTAAGGCTTCGCGTGCCGGTAATACATTTTAACGCTTTTTAGAAGGTCTCTCTATAAGTCTATAATATATAACCAAACTACTGTTATATATAAAGGGTGGCCTGCTGGGACTCTAGGCCCGAAAGCAGGATGTGCAAGGGCTGGAAACCAAGATTGGCAGCTGAGGTGAGTGGAGTAGGTGGCTGGTAGGCCTGAGCAGGGCTGGAGGCCTGGACCCTGTCTGCAAGAGAGCCTCCAACCGGAAGCAAGGTGAGTGGAGCTGTGCGGTAGAGACCCCTGCTGGCGAGGGGCCAGCAGCCAGAACCCCAGAGCAGCGACTGGCTCGGCCTGCTGCCACTCTGGGGTTTCTGCCCCCAGCTCCTGCTCGCTGCCAGCCTGGGGTTCCTTAACCCAGGCCGGCAGCGGGTGCTGAGTGGGACCTGCGGGGACCCCGGCTGGCAGGAGCCAGCAGCGGGAACTCCAGAGCGGGGTGGGCTGAGGCCGCGTGTCAGGAAAAATCGGTTTGTGTGCCAGCTTTGGCACGCGTGCCGTAGGTTGCCGACCCCTGTCTTAGAATGTAAATGTAAATGCGGAATCGTCATCAAGCAGCTGTGCTTTCAGTGGGATCCCGCAGAGAGCGGTTCTTGGACATAAGCTATTTAATGTTTTTATCAATGACTTGGAAGAAAATATAAAGAAGAGCAACAAGAATGATTAAAGGTCTTGAGAACATGACCTATGAAGGAAGGCTGAAAGAATTGGGTTTGTTTAGTTTGGAAAAGAGAAGACTGAGAGGGGACATGATAGCAGTTTTCAGGTATATAAAAGGGTGTCATAAGGAGGAGGGAGAGAACTTGTTCACCTTAGCCTCTAAGGATAGAACCAGAAACAATGGGTTTAAACTGCAGCAAGGGAGGTCTAGATTGGACATTAGGAAAAAGTTCCTAACTGTCAGGGTGGTTAAACACTGGAACAAATTGCCTAGGGAGGTTGTGGAATCTCCGTCTCTGGAGATATTTAAGGGTAGGTTAGATAAATGTCTACTAGGGATGGTCTAGGCAGTATTTGGTCCTGCCATGCGGGCAGGGGACTGGACTCGATGACCTCTCGAGGTCCCTTCCAGTCCTAGAATCTATGAATAAAGTCGGCATTGATCACGTGTGCACATGACACAAAGAGGGTGGAGTGGTAAATAACGAGCACACGTCACTGCTACAAAGCGATCTCGAGTGCTTGATAAGCTGGGCACAAGCAATTTCATTTTAATACAGCTACATGTAAATGTATCCGCCTAGGAACACAGAATGTTGACATGCAGATGGGGACTCTATCTGGGGAAGGAGTGGCTCCGAGACAGATTGGGGGGTCGTGGTGGCCAATCAGCTGAACATGAGCTCCCAGTGTGACACTGTAGCCGAAAGAGCTAATGCGATGCATCAATGGGGAATCTTGAGTAGGAGCAGAGAGGTTCTTTTTCCTCTGTGTTTGGCACTGCTGGAATCCTGTGTCCCGTTCTGGTGCCATTCAGGAAGGATGTTGATAAACTGGAGAAGGTTCAGAGAAGAGCCCCGAGAATGATTAAAGGATTAGAAAACCTGCCTAAACGTGACAGACTTAAGGAGCTCAATCTATTTAACTTAACAAAGAGAAGGTCCCGGGGTGACTTGATCCCAGTCTGTAAGTACCTACACGGAGACTAAACGTGGAACAACGGGTTCTTCAATCTAGCAGAGAAACGTCTCCCACGATCCAACGTCTGGAAAGTAAAGCTCGACCCCTTCCGAGTGGAAACGAGCCGTACGTTTTTAGCGGTAATGAACCCTTGGCACAAACTGGCACGGGTCACGGGGGAGTCTCCAGCCCTGGGACTGTTGAACAGCGGGGCGGGGTGTTTTCCGAAACGCTCTGGGATGGTGTTGAGGGGGGTCTCAGGCCGGTGCCAGGGGGGTCAGACGAGACGATCACAAGGGGCCCGTCTGGCCCTGCACCCTGGGCGTCCAGGCCCGGGCGAGGAGCCGGGTACGGGGCCAGGGCGCCGCCACGACACGGCCGGTCACGGGGATGTGGCAGGGGGTCATGTGGGGGTCAAAGGGTCATGTGGGGGTCAAGGGGTCACGGCACTGGGTCAAGGGTCACCAAGCTGGGGGTCACTGGGGCGGGGCAAGGGGCGCACATCCCGCCCCAGCGCTGCCCCCGGGGCGGGGGACGAGGCGCGGAGCTGCCGCTCGGGCTTCGCGTCTCTGTGGGCGCGGCCGGAAGTGACGCCACGGCGAGGGCGGAAGCCCGGCGCTGCGGAGGGAGGAGGAGGGCGGAAGTGGGGCCGGGCGGGCGGCGACTTCCGCTTCCGGTGCGGAGGGTCCAGCAGCCGCGGCCGCCCCAGCCCAGCGCCGAGCGGGGACGCGGAGCCTCCGGGGCCCATAGAGACGGGCCAGAGCGGCCCCCCCCCCGCGTGCGCGCGCGTCAGCCAACGGGGCGGGGCCAGAGCTCCAGACCCCCCCCCCGCCCCAGGGACCCCCCCCCCACCCAGGGGTCCCCCACAGCTCCCCGCCCCCCACAGCTCCACCCCCAGGCCCGGAAATCCCCGCCCCCAGGGGCCCCCATAGGGAGGGGCCCAGCCCCCCACCTCCTCCAGCTCTCAGAGACCCCCCCCCGCCCAGGGGAGGGGAACCCCCCCCCCCAGTCAGAGCGAAACAGCCCCAGAGGCCCCCCCAACACAGGGGCAAAGGGGGCATCTTCCTCCCCCCCCCCCCGCATAGGGGCCCCAGACATGCCCCCCCTGGGGCCCCGCTCAGCCCAGCTGTAGGGGGCGGATCAGAGGTGGTAAGGGGTGGGGGTGGGTAGGTGGGCGAGAGACCCCCTCCCTGCCCCTGAGACCCCCACCCAAGGCAGGGCAGCGGGGGGGCTCGACATCTCCAGGGGGACGCTTCTGCCTCCCCCCTGCCCGCCCGGCGCGGGCCTGAATCCAGACAGGAGGTGCCCACGGGAGCTCAGGCCGGCCCAAGGCCCCGGTAACGGGGAGAGGTGCCAGGAGGGGACGCCAGCCTCCCCACCCTACTGCAGACTGGGTGCGGCTTGAAGCGGACCCAGGAGTCCGGGTGACCTGAGAGGCTTCCACCCCACCCCCAACGGGAGACGTGAGGTGAGTTCTCGACTAGGTGAAGCCTGCGGGGTGAGTCTTGTCTCTGGCATTACTGTCAGCTCTCCTGGGAGCAGGGTCTAGCAGTTAGAGCAGGGCGGCTGGGAGCCAGGACTCCTGGGTTCTCTCCTTGGCTCTGGGAGGGGAGTGAGGTGGAGCCAGGACTCCTGGGTTCTCTACTCGGCTCTGGGAGGGGAGTGGTGTCTAGTATTTAGAGCAGACGGGCTTGGGAGTCCAGACTCCTGGGTTTAACTCCTGGCTTTGTTGCTGTGAATTTAAAGGCAAGTCACTACTCTTCTCTGTCTCCGTTTCCCCACCTGTGAAACAGGGCTTGTACCACCCCCCCCCGCCCTCGCTGCATGTTGGCCGGGTGCTTCGGGATCCTCCTGTGGAAGGCTCTGGGCCTGGGCACTGCCCCTTGCCAGTGATCAGGGATGGGGACAGGGTGTCCCTGTGCTCTGATTGCTTTTTTGCAGGCAGGGGAGAGCAGGAGGAGGGAGCCCATCATTGTGAGCCAGCTGCCTGTCACCCCTTTGCTGGGCCCATAGCGCAGCGCGCACGGTGCTGTCCAGAGTTCACAGGAGGGCCGGGCTGGGAGAGGAGGTTGGGCCGGTGCCTTTGGCTCAGGGCGGGGGGCAGCCTGCTGAGGGCAGGGAAGAGGCCGGTGCTACCTGCTGTTGGGGGATCCGGGCCCCAGTCATTGTGGAGGGGCAGGCTCTCGCGCCCCCACCAGCTTTGCAAGGTGTGGGATGGCTGCAGTGGGGGAAGGAGGAGGCCGTGGGGGGAATCCAGAAGAGGCCAGTCTTGTGCCCAGGTTGGGGTGGGAGGGCATCTTGCTCGGACACTGCAGCCCCCTTAGGGGGTGGACTGGAGTCACTTGCTCAGACCAGCTCCAGGCCTGGGGGCAGCTGGTCCGTGGGGCCCTGGAGAGGGAGTGCTCAGAAGTAGGGAGGAATTGGCCTGCAGGGCGTCCTGGGGACACAGTGCTGTGAGGGAGTGGAGCTGGCCCTGGGCAGGGAGATCCCAAAGATGGAGAAATGGGGCTGGCCTGGGGGTGTCCTGGGCAGGGAGATCCCAGGGATGGAGAAGTGGGGCTAGCCTGGGGGTGTCCTGGGCAGGGAGATCCTGGGGAGAGCGCGGGGAGGGGGGCTGTCCTGGGGGTGCCCTAGGCAGGTGGATCACTGTGGGGGAGGAGTGGGGCTGGCCCTGGGGTACCCTGGACAGGGAAATCCCCAGGCAGCGAGGGAGTGGGGCTGGCCTTGGGGCGCCCTGGGCAGGGAGATTCTGGGGAGGGGGAAGTGGGGCTGGCCCAGGGAGATCCCGCCGGTGGGGGTGCGGGGGAGTGGGGCTGGCCTGGGAATGCCCTGGCTGGGAGATCCTTGGGGGGCGAGAGAGTGGGGCTGGCCCGGGACAGCGGTGTTGACCAGCACAGGGAGTGGTTCTAATCCCCCAGCCCAGCACTGTGCCTCTGATGGTTCCTTGTCCGTGCTCTGTCCAGATCCTCCCCGTCTGGCTCTCGGGTGACAGCCCAGGGTAGGGGTGTGTGTGTGTGGCCCTGATACGTGCCGCTGGCACTGCAGCGGGGCCAGCTGCTCCGTGGGGTGATATAAGGCCTGGATGATTTATTGCATCCTCTCCCCCTCCCCCCCACCTCCCCGCGAGTGCATCCTGGAAGTGTCTTTGTGCTGGCGTGTATCCACCTGCTCCCACCCCATCCAGAGAGCGATCTGGCCGCAGCCACCTGGGGGCTGCGGGCAGCTGGCGGGGTACAGAGGGGACTGGGGCAGGGCTGGACATACCTCGGCTCGCGTCTCATGAGCTGCTGCTGTCTCCGTCGCTCCCACCCCTCGCCGGGCGTGGGGCACAAGGTACTTGCCCCTGCCCCAGAGGGGCAGGGGCAGTCGCTGCCTCTGTAGGGGTCGTGGCAGAGCTGGGAGGGGGGTTACTTCTAAACCAGCCACGTCAGGGCCTTAAATCTGAGCAGGCACCTGGTAGCCACAGCGCTCGCCCTGCCAGCTGGTGCTGGGAGTTCCCTCAGGTGCAGCTTTAGGGCGCCCATCTGGCCCGTGGGCCTCTGGCTAGCGAGGGTCTGATGTGAGCAGCCAGGCTGGCTAGTGGGGAGGTCTCTCCTGCCTCCCCCCAGCCTGTATCAGTCGTCCTTGCGCCCGCCGCCCCGGTCAATTTCACAGCTGCCCCGAAACTGACCAGAGCCTGTTTGGCTCCTCGGTGCGCATCCTGGATGGGCAACGGGTGGGGTTCCTGCTCCCCAGAGCTGGGTGGGGGTTGGATCTGGCACCAGAGACCCCTGGGGTTGGCCTGGTGGTGCACGGGTCAGGGAAGAGCTGAGACAAGACCTCCCAGCAGTGTGTGGTTATAGTTGTTTTCAGGCTGGGGTGGTCCAGTGGGTAGGAGGCCTAGGGTGATCTCAGTGACTCTGTGTCCGGGCACGACAGGGCCCCGATCTCGGCGACTCTTTGTCTGGGTAGCGGCCGGCCCGACGGGGCCCCGATCTCGGCGACTCTGTATCCGGGCAGCACCGGCACGACGGGGCCCCGATCTCGACGACTCTGTGTCTGGGCAGTGCCCAGGCCGACGGGGCCCCGATCTCGGGGACTCTGGATCTGGGCAGCGCTCGGCGCGATGGGGCCCCGATTTCGGTGACTCTGTGTCTGGGCAGCACCTGGCAGGACAGGGCCCCGATCTTCATTAGGATCTCAAGTCACTACCAGAATATAAACAACAAGCTCTAGGAATGGGATGCGGGGGTGTTTTCTGAACTGAACCCTGTGGGGCTTAGTAGGGGAGGGCCTGGCTTGTCACTTGGGGCCACCTTAACATGGGGAGCCCCTGTCCTTTGAACTGACCCCCGCCTACCCCGTCCCTTCAACGGCCACAGGGATGCGCTCGCCTGTCTGTTCCGCCGTCAGCACTCAGCGTTTGACTTGCCTTCCCCGACTTGCCGTGCAGTCTGGTGGTTAGAGCAGGGAGACAGGCCGCCTGGATCCCTGGCCCCTCTCAATGCAGACAGGTGCATCAGTGGCTGCAGCTCCCAGCCCAGAGAGCTGCCCTGCCTCAGGCAGCAGTGGGGTGGGGGTGCTGCACAGGAACACGGAGAGGGGTCCCCTGGTTCATTGGCCCCTCAGCCCAGTCCCAGGAGCACCGCTGGGTCATTGTGCCGGCTCTGATGGAGGGGGGGGGTCACCTGAATTCCTCCCCCTGATGGTCTACAGCCCCACGGGTCTTCTCGTCCCAGCCGGGAGCAGCCAGAGGGGAAGGAAGTGAGGCCTTCTGCATTTCTGAGACGTGAGTCATGGCGCCAGGACGCCCGGAGATTTCCTTCCTCCCCTCCGCTGCGCCACACTCTGCTTGGTGCCGCGGCCACCGTCCCCGGGCGCTCCGCAGGGCATGGAGATGCGGCTGCCTCTGGGGTGGGGCGTGGAGGCTGGTTATCTGGGGACCCCTTGCCTGGCACAAAGATGCAGCTCCTCTGGGGTGGGGCTGGGGCTGGTTATACGGGGACACGTCGCCCGGCGCTGGGACACGGCCCCTCTGGGGTTGGGGCTGGTTATCTGGGCACCTCCTGCCGCAGGCTGTGACGCGGCTGGTTACCTGCCGACCCCTTTTGCCAGCAGCTGGGAATGGGCGACGGGATGGATCACTCGATTCCCTGTTCTGTTCATTCCCTCTCGTGCACTTGGCATCGGCCACTGGGCTAGATGGGCCTTTGGTGTGACCCAGCCTGGCCGCTCTTATGCCCCAGCACTGACTGGAGGGTGGAGCTCTGCAGCCCGGCACCCCTAGACCCGCCGTGTCCCTTCCTTTCTCAGGGCCTTTCAATGGGGGTCCATTGCCCGTCCCCAAAGGGGCTGAATTCCGGCTGCCCTTGGCACCCCTCTACTGGGGGCGCTAGAGGTTGGCAGCTGGCTCTTCCTGCTGTCTGGGGGGTCATCTCCCGTCGGGCAGCTGGGCATGTTCTCTCTGGGGTCGGTCCCTCCCCGCCAGCCCTCCCTCCATACGCGCTCCCTGCGAGGAGGGACCGATGTCAGAATTCTGGCTCCCAGCCCCCCTGCTCTAACCACCAGCCACCACACTCCTCCCAGAGCTGAGGAGAGAACCCAGGAGTCCTGGCTCCCAGCTCCTCTGCTCTAACTAGACCCCACTCCCCTCCCAGAGCTGGGGAGAGAACTCAGGAGTCCTGGCTCCCAGCCCCCCTGCTCTTAACTAGACCCCACTCCCCTCCCAGAGCCAGGGAGAGAACCCAGGAGTCCTGGCTCCCAGCCCCCCTGCTCTGACCACTAGACCCCACTCCCCTTCCAGAGTCAGGAAGAGAACCCAGGAGTCCTGGCTCCCAGCCCCTCTTGCTGCATCTCATGCCGGCCTCAGGCCCTGCTCTGGGTGTTTTGAATCACTGATCTCGCTCTCTCTGTCTTGCAGATGTGGCTCAGGCCCGGCTCACCCGTGCCGTCCCGGGCACAGATAGCAGCCTGACCACCTCCCTGTCGCCCGCTGGTGCCAGCTCCACCCCATTGCACAGACACAGGGGGTTTCCTGCCCCCCCAGGACTGGGATCCGGGGCCCCCCATTGCACAGACACGGGCTTTTCTGCCCAGACTGGGATCAGGGTCCCCCCTCATTGCACAGACACAGGGAGCTTTCACGCCCCCCCCAGGACTGGGATCAGAAGCCGCCCCACTGCCGGGCCGCTCCCCCGTCCCACCCCCGCCATGTCAACCTCATCGCTGCGGCGCCAGATGAAAAACATCGTCCACAACTACTCGGAGGCGGAGATCAAGGTGCGGGAGGCCACGTCCAACGACCCCTGGGGCCCGTCCAGCTCGCTCATGTCGGAGATTGCCGACCTCACCTACAACGTGGTGGCCTTCTCCGAGATTATGAGTATGATCTGGAAACGGCTCAACGACCACGGCAAGAACTGGCGCCACGTCTACAAGGTGCTGCCCCCAGGGCCCTGGCTCCCACCCCTTGCTCTAACCACTGGCCCCCCACCCCCCAGAGCCAGGGAGCAAACACAGGAGTCCTGGCTCCCAGCCCCCTGCTCTAACCACTGGCCCCACCTCTAATCCCCAGAGCTGGGGATAGAACCCAGCCCCCCTGTTCTAACCACTGGCCCCCCACCCCCCAGAGCCGGGGAGCAAACCCAGGAGTCCTGGCTCCCAGCCCCCCCTGTTCTAACCACTGACCCCACACCCCCAGAGCTGGGGAATGAACCCAGGAGTCCTGGCTTCCAGCCCCCTGCTCTAACCACTAGCCCCCACTCCTCTCATGTGTGCCCTTTGCCTGGGAAGGGGTGGAGTATGAGGAGCGCCTCTGTGACTTGGTAGGCAGGTGGGCTGTGGGTGTGGGGTGTTTGGGTGGATGTGTGGGAGCTGTGTGGTGTATTTGGGGACTGCGGTTGTAGGGGAGGGCTGGGTGGAGGCGGACAGAGGGGCCGTGGGTGGCAGGGCGGGGGGGGGAGGGCGGTGAGTGGGCTGCGTGGCTGAGGCTGGCCTGCCCCCCCAGGCCATGACGCTGATGGAGTACCTCATCAAGACGGGCTCGGAGCGTGTGGCCCAGCAGTGCAAGGAGAACATCTACGCCATCCAGACGCTGAAGGATTTCCAGTACGTCGACCGCGATGGCAAGGACCAGGGTGTCAACGTGCGGGAGAAGGCCAAGCAGCTGGTGGCCCTGCTCCGGGACGACGAGCGGCTCAAGGAGGAGCGGGCCCATGCCCTCAAGACCAAGGAGAAGCTGGCGCAGACCTCCACGGGTGAGCCGGGGCTGGTGGGCGGTCCCTGCTCTGTCCCCCATCTTGGTGCCTTTTCCCCCAGGACCTCGCTCAGATCCTGGCTTGGCTGGAGCTGGGGTCCTCCCTCGCTTCCTGTCCTAAACCGGGCCTTGCTTGCCCCGGGGCCCCACCCGCCCTTCAGCTCTGAGGTTTGGGCACTTGGGGGGCAGTTCAGAGGTAGGGTGGTGGCTGTGAGGTAGGGGGGAGGTGGCTCTGAGGATTGGGGTGGCTGGTGACTTCTGTGGGGCTGGGGGGGGCTCTGAGGTTATGGGGGGCTTGTGACTGTTGGGGGGCTGGCGACAGCTGTGGGGTTCAGGAGGCAGCTTGGGGGCTGGTGATGGTTGGGGGGCTCTGGGGAGCGGGTGAAAGCTGTGGGGCTCGGGGGGCGACTCTGAGGTTCGGGGGGCAGGTCATGGCTGTGGGGCTCGGGAGGGTGGCTCAGGTTCAGGAGGGCTGGGTGACGGCTGTGGGGCTCACGGGGGTGGCCTGGGGGGGGGCAGGTGACAGCTGTGGGGCTTGGGGGGGGATCTGAGGCTCTGGGTGGTGGCTGTGGGGCACAGGTGCGGTTCCGGTGGGGGGATGGACGGACTGTGTGTAGGGCCCCCTCTGCCCTCCACTGGCCCAGGCAGCTTCGGGTTCCCTGCCCAGCGGCTGAACCCCCCAGCTCTGCCCCGGTCACTGCCCACAGGGTTCGCCCTGGGGCGCCGGAGCCTGCGAGTGGGGTGGGGGGGGCTGATCTTGCCCCAACTGGAGGAGATGGCGCTGTGCCCCACCCTGAGGGGGGTGGGACATGTAGGGTGCAGACAGGCAAGGTCTGGAGCCAATCAGAGGCTGTGCCATCCTCTGCCCATCTGCTGAACTTTCACCCCTGCTGGCTCCGCCCCCTGCTTCCCACATGGCACCCCTCCCAGCCAGCACAGCAGCTGACTGAGCCCCTCCCCCCCAGCCCTGCCGGTGCCCCTCACTCCCGACCCGCAGCCCCCTGCTCGCTCAGCCCGCAGTGGGTAGCAGCCAAGGGGTGAACACACGTGTCCCTTCCCCCAGGCCCTGCCCCACGGGCTCTTATCGGGGCTGAGCTGCCAGCGACCTTCGTGCCCCTCTGCCAGCCAGCGCTGATAAGGGCGGGGAGGGGAACGGCCAGCCCTTAAAGAGACAGTAACACCATTCTGTCCCCCTTGATGGCTCCTGGTGCTCCTTCCCCCGTCCAGCCCTACAGCCAGGGCCCCCCGTCACGTCCCCCTCGGTCCGCTCCTCTGCGTTCGTCATCCCTCTGTGGGGTATGTGGCTCTGCCCCCCCAGCAGAGCTGCCCCCTCTGTTTCTCAGTCCTCCCTCTCCCCCCCCCGATCAGTTCACTGGCCTGGGGGTAGTCGGCTCATTGGGGCAGATCTCGGGGCAGACCCGGGCACCTCCCCCCGGGGGCGCAGGCTTCACGCGAGGGAGAGCGTCCGTTCAGCAGGGCGGCTAACCAGGGCTGACAGCTGGTGCCAGGGTGTCTGCGGGGGAGGGGAGCCTGCCTGTCCCTTGGCACTGCCGTGACCCCCCTCCCCAGCACCGGTTGGGGGCGGGGCTCAGGCGGTGGCACCGGGGTCTCGAGCCAGCCCTGGTAGGGGGACGGGCGGGGGATGAGGGCCGGGCCGAGGTGTGAGCTGGGTTTGTGGGTGAGAGAGCAGGTGCTACAACCCCCCCCCCATGCAACCCGTGCCCCCCCCCATATGCGCACACACACCCCGCACCACCCCACGCACCCCCCTATACACACATACACACACCCCTGCACCCACCTCCCTCCCACATGGTCCATGGCGCTAATAACAATAACATATATTTGGAGTCAAGCCCCTCACTCCCGACCCACAGCCCCTGGAATAACTGTGGGGGGGGGGAGGGGGGGCTGTTGATTGGAATAGGTGGGGGACAGCAGGTGGGGGGGTCTGCGTGTGGGGGGATGGGAGGGCGGGGGTTCTGGGGGGATGGGAGGGCGGGGGTTCTGGGGGGATGGGAGTGAGGAATGGGAGCGAGGGGGTTCTGGGGGAGATGGGAGCGAGGGGGTTCTGGGGGGGATGGGAGGGCGGGGGTTCTGGGGGGATGGGAGTGAGGAATGGGAGCGAGGGGGTTCTGGGGGGGATGGGAGTAGGGGGCGGGGATTCGGTGGGGGATGGGAGTGGGGCGGGAGTCTGTGTGGGGGGATGAGGGGGATTGTACCCCTGACCCAGCGTCCCCTCCCTCCCACTGGACCGTTGCTGGTCAGTGGGTTGTTTGGCTGCCCTGGGGAGCCTATGGCCAGGAGCCAGCGCAGACGCCAGCTGGTCCCCCGGCTGTTTGTTTACCAGCCAGGCCAGGCCAGCTGCTTCCTGGGCCCCACGGCCCTGCCCCAGCCCCACGGCCCTGCCCCAGCCCCACGGCCCTGCCCCAGCCCCACGGTGTCCGTGCTTCGCTCGGAGAATAAAAATAAAGCCCCAGGGCTGGTTTTCCTGGTGCTCCTTCCCACACCCTCGGGCCTCCTCTTCTCTCCCTGGGCTGGGTCCCCGTATACCCAGGCCCCGTGCCCCACCCCAGAGGGGCCGCGTCCCAGCACCAGGCGAGGGGTCCCCGGGCCCCCAGCCCCCGGGCCCCACCCCAGAGGGGCCGCATTGCTCTGAGCCCTTGGCTAACAGTTTAACCCTTTCTCCCCCACAGCCTCCTCGGCCTCAGCCGCTAGTGCCCCGGCAGAGGCGGAGCAGGCCTGGCCGCAGAGCAGCGGCGAGGAGGAGCTGCAGCTGCAGCTGGCGCTGGCCATGAGCAAGGAAGAAGCGGAGCAGGTAAGGAGCAAGGTAAATCTGGAGCGGCGGCTGCGGGGCACGGGGGGGGAGGGGGGTTGGCGCGGCTGGGGCTGAGACGCCGATCGAGATGGGGCCCCCGTGGCGGCTCCACGGGGCGTTGGTCGGGCCGGGACCGGCTGCGATTGTTCCCCCCCCCCCCCCCCCCACCGAGGGCGTCTGCTCCCAGGGTGGCGTCCAGCCCTTGGCCTCCCTGCTGCCATCCTGGGGGGAGGCCCGTTAGCCCCTGATCGTGGCCAGGCTGCCTCTGACACTGGGTGCAAGGCTGGGACCGGCCCAGCTCGTCTCACTGATGGCAGGGATTGGTTCGGTGCTGCCAGAGCGGGGCTGACATCTCCTATTGGGGAGAGGCCCTGTGCCCCATTTCTCGTCCACCTGAGCCAGCCACTCCCTGCCCTGGGACCAGATCATGGCTGGCACCCACTAGAGGGGAAAGACCCTATGCCCCGTTCCCTGCCCCCCCAAGCCAGCCAGTCCCCCACAGAGGAGCAAGCCTGTATTTGCTCAGAGTATCGGTGGGGCTGAATTCTGGCCCTTCCCCTGCACAGGTGTTGGGGCAGGGGAGGGCAGGTACAGTGGGGTGGGGGCCAGGGAAAGCCGGCTGGGTGAGGAGGGTTGTTCATAGCATCTCAGCTGGAGCGTGTCTCTTTGTGGCCTGGGTTATCTGAGATCCTGGGCTGCTTTAGGTACACAGGTCTTGGGAGACATCTGCACACAGTGGGGGTACGGTCCCCAGGCCCTCCAATAAACTTCCACAGTGCTGCGGGGCAAAGGACCAGAGCCTGTTCAAAGCTACGTTCACTCCCCCCCAGCAGGGGCTGTAGATGGGGAGGGTCGGCCCCCTGATCCTCTCTGCATCAGCCAGGGTCCTGTACAGCCCCCCCTCATTCACCCCGGCTCAGCCTCCTCCCCATCTCCTTACGAGCCGATTCGCTCCCCTGGACCAGGCCGCGACTTGTCTGCTTAGAGGGGCTCTCCCAAAATAGAGCCAGCCATCCCCTTCCTGCACCTCCACTGCCGTGTCTGCCTGCGCCCCCATCCTCTGCCCCCCACCCACTGCCCTGCCTGCCTGGGCCCGGCACCATGGGCCCCCCCCCCACGCCCCTTCCCCATCTGCTGCCCTTTCTTTCTCACCTCCCCTGCATTTCCCCCTTTGTTTGTGCATCTAGCTCCCCAGGGGGACATTGGGGGGTGTCACAGGCCCACCCAGTCCTGTCTGCTTTCCTATCCAAGGACCAAGCCTCGCCTCGCCCCTCTCCTGTCCTCCCCCCCCCCCCCCCCGGTGTGGGTGTGTGCCCTGCTACGCCTTCATTCTCTGCTCTCTCCGCCCCCGCCAGCCCCCCGTCGCCGTCGCTGAAGAGGACCTGCAGCTCCAGCTTGCTCTTAGCTTGAGCAAAGAGGAGCACGACAAGGTTAGAGCCGACCCCGGAGGATCTAACACCCTCCCCCCGAGGGGAGCGGGGGCCGGCCTTCCCCCTCCCCCACTGCACTAACCCCCACCCCTGACTAGATCAGCGCTAACTCCACTCACTGCTCGCCATCGCCTCGAAGGGCTTTTCTCTCCTCCAGGGAAAGGATGCTTTTAAAAGGGGGTGAACTTTCCAGTCAGTTTCGCTCCTGGTCAATTTCAGTCACTCTGAGCACCAGGGTTGGTTTTGCTCCTGATCAGTTTCAGTCCCCCTGGGTACCCAGGTCAGTTTCGCTCCTGGTCAGTTTCAGTCCCTCTGCATGGGCGGGTCAGTTTCACTCCTGGCCAGTTTCAGTCCCACTGAGAGCCAGGGTTGGTTTCACTCGTGCTCTGTAGCACCTCCTGGGTGCTGTTGGGTGGTCTCCTGGTTGCGTGCCCCCCTCGCATGCACTTGGAAGTACTTAGCAGGTGAGCTCCTCAGCTTTCCCCTGTTAGGGGCATGAACCCTGGTGGCTGGGCCCAATCCCAGCTTGGATCATCCCCTTTCCCCTCCCTAAATCCACACGCTCTCCACCAGTTCCCCCATCACTTCCTGTCCCAAATGGCCGTTAAACACCTGCCTCACCCCAACCTGCAGCTTTTAGTGGTGGATGGAGCAATTTGAGCATCAAGCTTTGGTTCTGTCCAGAGCTCTGGAAGGGGAGTGGGGTCTAGTGGTCAGAGCAGGGGGGCTGGGAGCCAGGACTCCTGGGTTCTCTCCCCGGCTCTGGAAGGGGAGTGGGATCTAGTGGTCAGAGCAGGGGGGGTCAGAGCCAGGACTCCTGGGTTCTCGCCCTGGGTGCTGGCTGGCCTACCAGGCAGTGTTGCCAAATGGACCTACCCAGCCCCTTCTCCCAAACTCGACCCCCACCCTCCCCTCTAGTTTGAAATGTCCCTGATGCCTGGCCTCTTCGGGGGGCTGCTCGGGCTCCCCCAGGGCCCCTCGTTGCTTCTCTGCACCTTGTTTAATTCCGGGGCACGATGCCAGGACCCCCCCGGTCGCACCCAGATCCCGTCCCCCCCCCGAACGGAGGCAGCGGAAGGTTCTGAAAGGTTCTGGCCGGGTCTCTCTGGGTCGTTTGGGTCTCTCCGCGGCCGCTGTGCTCTAACCCCCCTCCCCCCATTAATCCTCACTCTGATTCACACCCAGCGCTAATCTCTGTCTGTCCTTCCTCCACCACCCAGCTTTTGCTCTGGTTAATTGCCACCTCGGGGTCCCTGATTCGGGGCGGGGGCCAGTGCTGATATGGGGATCTCGTCAGGGCTCCGTGTTTCATTTGGTGTGTCTGGAGTTGGGAGGGGCGGGGGCTGCCGCTGGCATGGCAGGGAGGGCGTTTGTACTTGGTTTCTGGGGGGTGGGACAGAGCTGAAAAATTTAGGGGAGCTGGGGGGGCCATGCCTGGGGGGATCGGGACTGCACCAGGTCGGCGGGGGGGGGGCTGCTGCAGGCTCAGGAGTCGAGACCTCAGTGGGGGGCTGTTTTTATACAGTCTCTGTAGGGCATGGATGAGGGATGGGGGCCGTGTCTCCGACTGCAGCTGAGGGGAGAGAATCGAGGACCCCCCCCCCCAGTGGATCCAGGTTAAACCCCATCCCCTGCCTAGCCCCCTCTAGTCCCCAGGGAGCAGCGCTATGTGGGGCAGGCCGCAGAGCCCATAGCGAGTGGAGTAGGGGCATGGGCCAGCTGCACAGGGTGCAGATCAGGGACGTGGCCAGGGCGCTGTGCTGTTCCCTGCCCCCCAGGGCCCATAGGGGGCGGCTCGGGCTTTGCTGCTACAGCCGTACCGGCAAAGCCCTGTGGTTGTGGCCACCGGTCCCCCTGGCCGTGCCGGGAAACCCCCCCTGGTGGAGTTTCTACCCGCAGAGTCCTTTGGCCAGCAGAGAAAACCCGGTCCCCTGGTCCGAGAACTGCCTTGCTGGGGGCACTCCCTGGAGATTGGGGAGTTGCCGGCCCGGCTGAACCGGCAAATCTCCTCCAAAAGTGGCGTTGCCCCGGCCGGTGTCTGCGCCGGGCGGTTTGGCCGGTTGCGTTTGTGCCGGGCGCTAGAGCACGGGCTGCCTTTGCCAGCTCCCCCCGCCCCGGCACACACAGGGTGCCCCGCGTGTAAACGTCCCTGCGCCTGCCCTCTGGCACATTTCCACAACGTGTGGTGGGATCCTGGTGCCCTCAGGGAATTGTGGGAGCTGGGGGTCACGTTCCCCCACTTCCCTTCGCCCTGTCCTGCTGCCAGCTCTTCTCGGGCAGGGATACGGCTTATACCGGACCAGCCGCGTAACGCTGCCCACCGCGAGCGAAACCCGCTGCGCCGGTAACAGCCATGCAGAGCCAGGACACCTGGGTTCTGTCCTCAGCTCTGGGAGAGGAGCGGGGTCTGAGGGGGCTGGGAGCCAGGACTCCTGGGTTCTCTCCCTGGCTCTGGACGGGACTTGATCTGTTAACGCTGTAGATGCCAGTCAGTAGCGATGCCACAGCCCGCTCTGCGTTGCCAGGGAATTATGGGATAGAGTCGGGCTGGGGGCAGGCAGCGACCTCCCTGGCTATAAGGAGCCCCGGCCGGGAACGCTGCCAGGCCAGCCGTAGGTGAGTACTCCAGCTCCCCTCCCCCGCCCCCCGATCGGGGCTGGGCCGCCCCTCCCCGCTGACACCCCCCCATTTCCCTTGCCTCCCCCCAGGAGGAGCGGATCCGGCGCGGGGACGACCTGCGCCTACAGATGGCCATCGAGGAGAGCAAGAAGGAGGCGGTGCCGGCCAAGGGCGAGGAGGTAACCCCTCCCTCTGGGGCTAACTAGGGGGAGGGGATGACATGGGAGTGGAGCCCGGGGCAGGGAGCAGGGTCTACCTGGCTGGGGCGGGGCCCAGCTTGGGTTCGGGGGTCTGAGTTGGGGGTGGAGACGGGGTGGGGTTTAGCAGGGGGCTCTGACTTGAGGGTGGGGTCTGATTGGGGGCGGAGCCTCTTGCAGGGGCTGGGGGCTAGCAGGGGGCCCAGTTTCAGGGACAGAGCCTGGGCTGATGTCGAGCTCAGTGGTGGGCAAACTACGGTCCGGGGGCGCATCCGGCCCTCGAGCTCTCGCCGGGGAGCGGGGTCGGGGGCTCAGCATGTCACCCCTCCGGCTCCTATGCGTAGGGGCAGCCAAGGGGCTCCATATGGTGCCCCCGCCCCAAGCGCCGCCCCCGCAGCTCCCATTGGCTGGGAACCACGGCCAATGGGAGCTGCAGGGCGGTGCCTGCAGACGGGGCAGGGCGCAGAGCCGCTTGGCCGCGCCTCTGCATAGGAGACGGAGGGGGGGACGTGCCGCTGCTTCCGGGGGTTGGTTCAGGTAAGCGCCGGCCAAAGCCTGCACCCCTGAGCCCCTCCCGTGCCCCAACCCCCTGCCCCAGTCCTGATCCCCTTCCCGCTCTTCGAACCCTTCAGTCCCAGCCTGGAGCACCCTCCTGCACCCCCACCCAAGAGCCCGCACCCCATCCCGCACCCCAACCCCCAATTTCATGAGCATTCAAGGCCTGCCATACAATTTCCATACCCAGATGTGGCCCTCGGGCCAAAAAGTTTGCCCACCCCTGATCTAGGTATTTGGGATCTGACTTGGGGGCGGGATCTGTGGCAGGGGGCGGGGTCTAGGCCTAGATTTGGGGGCGGAGCCTAGGTGTCGGGGTGTATCTGGGGTGACCAGCTGCCCTGTCTCACCACGTTTCTCCCCCGCAGTCGTCGCTGATGGACCTGGCCGATGTCTTCACCTCGCCGGCCCCCCCTGCTGCTGGGGACCCATGGGGTCCCCCCGCCCCCACCGACCCATGGGGTGCCTCTGTGCCCGCTCCTGCGGGGCCGCCTGCCCCTGACCCCTGGGGAGGGACTCCTGGGGGCGTGGCTTCCACTGGTGACCCATGGGGGGCATCCGCCTCTGTCACGGCCCCGGGAGACCCCTGGGGGGGGCCCCCGGCCGTCGCCAGCTCCGACCCCTGGAACCCTGAGGGGACGGGCCCTTCCCCACTCCCTGGTACGTCTCTGCATCGTGCGCATCACTCCAGTCCCTGGGCGCCGGCTCCTCTGGCCCCCTCCTGCCTTTGTCACTAAAAAATGCTGGGTCCCAGTGCGTGGGGGTGGGGGGAGTTCGGTGGCCCCATCCCTGTGCAAGGGGGGGCAAATCTGTGTCCCCCACTGAACACAATGGAGCGTGAGGGGAGCTATCAAAGCTCTTGCCACAGCAGGGTGGTATCCGCGTCCCTGATGGGGAAACTGAGGCACCGAGGGAGGCCATGGCAGGGCCAGAAACAGAACCCAGGTCGGCTGAATCCTGGCTCTCCCCATAGGGCCGCGGTGCTGGGGAAGCAGCCCTCTGGCTAGGATCAGCCCCAAGGGCCCCACAGCGGGGAGATGGTGACCCCCAGGCCAAGTCCCCTCCAGATCTTGGAGGCGGGTGGGCTGGAAGCAGGAGGTTGTGTGTTGCGGGGGGATTCTGAGCTGTGCCCGTGACGCTCCTCGGCCCGTCCCTGGGGATAGTCCGTGCCAGTCCTGGAGCAGAGGTGGTCAAACAACCCTGCCTGCTGGGGAGAGTGCCCCCGCCGAGCCCCCCGGCGCTCCCTGCTGAGCTCCCTGCAGCACTGTGCCCCATAGCACCATCACAGGGCATCGGGGCCAGCACTGTGGGCTGGGGAGAGTGCCCACACCCCGCTCCCCACAGCACAGAACCCCCTGCTGAGCCCCACTCCTCGCAGTCAGGCACTCCCTGCTGAGCCCCCTGCAGCCTAGCGCCACCTCGGGGCATTGGGGCCAGCACTGCCTGCCAGGGGAGAGCCCCCTGCTGATACCCTGCCCCACGGCCTGCAGTGCATTGTGGGTGTATGGGGGGGGGGAGGGTACTGGAGCCACTGGCCCCGGCTGCTAACTGCTCTTCTCTCCTCCAGCTGGGGGCGTTGCAGTGAGCGGAGCGGCCCCTGCCGGTGACCCGTGGTCGTCAGACCCAGCCGCAGCCCCCCAGGGAAAACCCGCGGCCGACCCCTGGGCCCCCGCGCAGACCTTCCCCGACCGCTGGGGAGGGTCACCTTCGAGAGCCAGCACCAACGGCACCGCAGGTAGGTGGGCCATGGGTCGCAGGGAGCCTGGACGCCTGGGTTCTCTCCTTGCCTCTGGGTTGGGACTGGGGGCTACTGGTCAGAGCAGGGGGGGGCTGGGACTCAGGACACCTGGGTTCTCTCTCCTGCTCTGGGAGGGGAGTGGGGTCCAGTGGATAGAGCGGTGGGGGGCTGGGAGCCAGGACGCCTGGGTTGTCTCCCGTGTGTGGACTCCCCCTCGCTCCCCGTAACTCACCTCTTCCCCCCCCTCCAGCCGGTGGCGCCTTTGAGCCGGACGAGTTCTTGGATTTCGACAGCCTACGCCCGGCGCTGCCCAAGTCAGGGAGTAGCACAGGTGGGCTTGGGGGGCCCCCGACTGCCTCCCCCTCCCCCCATTGCCTTCCCTCCCCCGTTTGTACTTCACTGCCCTGAGGGTGTGCCGGGCTGCTGGGAAATTGGGGGCGGGGGGCACTGAATACATTCTCCCTGATGGGAGCCTGTGCCCCATTCCCTGCCCCCCTGAGCCAGCCAGTCCCTGCCCTGGGGCCGGATGGGAGCTGGTGCTTGGGGGATGTGGGGGAGGGGGGTGGGTTTAACCCCTTGTCCGGAGGTTGGGTTATGGGGTTATCAGTGGGTCGCTGCCTGACCAGGAAGGTGTCTGCAGTGGGTCCCGCCGGGACCAGTCAGTATTTTCCCCAGCGATTGGGCTTGCGGCGATTGGGCTGGGCGGGTGTCTGAGCCCCTCTGTCTCTGCCCCCCAGGGGAGCTGGACCTGCTGGCCGGGGAGGTGCCGGTGTCGCGCTCGGCCGGCGCCCGGAGCCCCAGCACCTTCGACATGGCGGCTGTCGGGGGCTCGCTGGCCGAGGCCTCCAAACCCACCCGCAAGACCCCCGAGTCCTTCCTGGGCCCCAACGCCGCCCTGGTGGACCTGGACTCGCTGCTCAGCAAACCCCACGCGCCCCCCACCATCAAGACCTCCAACCCCTTCCTGGCCACAGGTGAGCGCCCGGCCGGACGCCTGGGTTCTTCTGCTCTGGGACGGGGGTGGGGTCTAGTGTTGGCGGGGGGGCGCTGGGAGCCAGGACACCTGGTTTCTCTCCCGGCTCTGGGAGGGGGGTGGGGTCTAGCAGTTGGGGGGACTCCTGGGTTCTCTCCTGGTGTGTGGCTGGTCTCTCACCCTTCTCCCCTCCGTTCCAGGGCCGGCGCCCGCGCCCGTGGTGTCGGCACCGGGAGCAGCCGCCGGTGCCTCGGCCACCAACCCATTCCAGCCGGCCCAGCCCGCCTCGCTGACCCTCAACCAGCTCCGCGTCAGCCCCGTCATGGGGCTGTGCCCCCCCGCTGCCCCCTTCGCCCCCCCCATGGTCTCAGTCACCCCCCTGGGGCCAGTCGTGCCCCTGGCCTCTGTCTCCCCCATGGTTGGGGTCCCGCCCCCTGGCCTATCCCCCATGGCCATGCCCCCCATGATGCCCCCCCAGCCTGTCGTACCCACCAGCGCCTCTGTCCAGTCCATGGGCAACACAAACCCCTTCCTGCTATAAGGGGGCTGGCCCGGGGGTGGGGGGCATGAGGGGAGCCCCCCAAGGGGCTGCTGGGGGGAGGGGGAAGGGAGCCCTGGGGCAGCCCATGCCATGGGGGGGGCAGGTGGGAGGGGCTGCTGGGTGTGGCATCAGATTCTCCCCTTCATGGGCAGTACCCCCCCGTTACCTGAGAATTCATAAGTGGGGGCAGTGTTAAACCCCTCTCCCTGCATAGCTCCACCCCCATTGAGGCCATGCCTCACCCTAAGCTCCGCCTCCAAGTCCTGCCCCATCTCTCGGAAGTGGGGGTGCTCCTGCACCTTTAAGTTATAGCTGCCCCCCCCCCGGGACATGCGGGGGCCCTGCTGCTGGGGGGCAGGCAGTGATGGCTGCCATGACACCCCCCCCCCCCCCACGCCAGCATCTCCTCTGGAGCCACCTGGGTGGGGCCACTGGACACCCCCCCCGAGGGACTTGCAGTCGGGGGGGGGCTGCCTTAATCACCCCCCCACCCCCCCAAAAAGCTCACGGAGCAGGGCCAGCCAGGCCGGCAGTAGGATAAACCTAGGACTGGACCCCGCCGGGGCTCTGCTGCCGGCCTGTGGACTGAAGTGTGTGTGTGGGGGGCAGTTCTGAGCCGCACATGCCCCCGTCCCTGCCCAGGATGTGCCGCATCGACAGCGCCCCCTGCTGGCCGTGTGGTCATAAACCCTGATCTCCCCCCCCCCTCCCCCGCAGCATGATCCCTGCCCTCCGGGGGGGCAGGGGGCTCGCGTGAGTGGCTGTGATGTTGTGAACCCGGCTCCCCACCCCACAGACTCAACCCCCCCTGCCCCCCCGATTTCCCCCCAAACCTGTGTATGAATTCTCCTAGTTGTGCCCCCCACCCCCTTCACCAATCAACTGCAGTGGGGTGGGGGCTGATCCTTAAGCCTGACCCTCTGCTGGGGGGAGGGGTCCCCCATCTGATTTCTGCCCCCCCGTTTGTGTCCCCCCCCTCCTCCCCCCGGTGTATGCAGAATGTGCTAAAATGAATTAATAATAAAGTGAGATTCTTCTAAGGCACCAATGGGGCGTCTGTGGGCGGCTGCTCTGGGGGGGGGGGGCACGGGGGTGTATGGGGGGGTCACGAGATATGAGTATGTGGGGGAGGGAGAGGCTGGGGGGGGTCAGCTGGGGGAGGGTCTTAATTAATCTTATGTAATGGCTGGGTTTCAGGGTGAGCCCTGCAGTCAGGGAGGGTGTTTGCCAGCAGGGGTGTGATATCAAGGGGAGCGGGATACTGGGGTAGAGGGGCCCATGGGGTTGTGGGAGGCGGGATACCAGGGGAGAGGGACCCGTGGGGCTGAGGGAGGTGGGATACCAAGGTAGAAGGGCCCGTCGGGTTGTGGGGCTGGGGGAGGGTGAGATGCTGGGGGAGGTGGGATACTGGGGTATAGGGACGCTGGATACCAGGGTAGAGGGGCCCGTGGGGAGGCAGGGTACCAGGGTAGAGGAGCCCATGGGGAGGCGAGATACCAGGGTAGAGGAGCCCGTGGGGCTGGAGGGAGGCGGGGTAGAGGGGCCCGTGGGGCTGGAGGGAGGCGGGGTAGAGGGGCCCGTGGGGCTGGGGGAGACGGGATTCCGGGGTAGAGGGGCCCGTCACCTGGGGATTTTGGTTGGGGGAGCAGTTCAGTTACATTCTCCAGAAAAGCCGGGATGGGAAAAGACACCAACATTTAATGAGTCACAGCCCCGGCCCCATGCTCCGCGGGAGCCCCATTCCCCATGTCTGTGGGGGTCCCGGCCCCTTGCTCTGCGGGAGCCCCATTCCCCATGTCTGTGGGGGTCCCGGCTCCTTGCTCCGCGGGGGCCCCATTCCCCAGCTCTGTGGGGGTCCCGGCTCCTTGCTCCACGGGGGCCCTATTCCCCAGCTCTGTGGGGGCCCCGGCCCCTTGCTCCGCGGGGGCCCCATTCCCCAGGTCCGCGGGGGGCTCCGTCCTGCCTGCCGCCGGCCTTGCTCGCCGCCTATAACAAAGGAAGGCCCTGTCCCCGGGCCGGGGTCTCAGGCTGGTGCCTCCCAGCCAACCCCACGCCCCCTCCGCCCCTGCCCAGAGCCAGTGCCCCCTAGAGGAGTGGCTCCATCCCACCCCCGCAGCCAGCCAGGCCCCACCGCTCCAGACCGGAACCAGTGCCCCCTAGATGGGAGTGGCCGCATTCCCCATCCCTCTCCCTCCCAGCCAGCCCCCAGCCCTAGAGTTGGATCGGGGCCCATCTCCATTCTCTTCTCAAGGACGCCTGGGTCCCACTTCCCTCTCTGCCGCCCGCCTCTGTCTGATCCCCACTCACCCCACTGCGGCTCCCAGCACCAGCCCCCCCAGGGTCAGCCCCACAGCCAGGATCACGGCAGCGCCTGGGGGGAGAGAGGGGGCAGAAGTTAGGGGGCTGGGCTGGGTGTGGGGCGGGAAGGGGGCTGTGGGTTGGGGGGTCGTGGAGGGGGATGAATGGTTTGGGAGGGTGATGGGGAGAGTTCAGGGGGGTGCTGAGGTTTGGGGGCTGGAGGGAGATGGAACTAGAAGAGGCCATGGGGGGTACTAGAGGGTGAATGGGGGGTGGGGGGAAGACTGGAAAAAGGGTTGGGGGAGTTCAGGGGGCTGTGGAGGATGCTGGGGTTCGGGGGAGCTGCTGTGAGGGGTTTGGTGGCCAATGGGGAGTGGAGGGGGTGGAGGGGTGTCAGAGTTTGGGGGGCTGGGGGTGGAGGGGTTCGGTGGCTGGGGGTGTTGGAGTTCGGGGGTGTGGAGGAGTGTTGGGGTTTGGGGGGTGTCATGGGTTACCTGCGCAGACCCTCTGGTCCCTGCATCGAGCTTGGAGGCGTTCACAGCTGTCGCACTCGGACAAATCGAAGGGCTCGGACTGGCCTGTTGGGGGGGGACCCCATTAGAGAAACACCCCCAGGGGAGCCGTCCCAGCCCCGCACATTCCTGGGGGCCCCTCCCCAGGGGGCAGCGTTGCGGGGGTGGATACGGCCCCACTTGGGGGCCGGCCCAGGGCGCGAGCGGTAGGTTCGTGCTGCGGGGGCTGCAGCCCTCCACCCCCCCGGGAGGCAGCCGGATGGACAGACGGACTCACCACAGGACGCGCTGCACACTGTGGGGAGAGAGACATGGATCAGCGCAGGCAGAACGGCCCCGGCCCCTAATCCAGCTCCCCGCAAGCCTTCTGCCCCCCCCCAGCCAGGATGGAACCCAGGAATCCGGGCTCCCTGCCGCCCCGGCTATAACCACTAGATCCCACCCCCCCCCAGAGTGGGAAGAGAACCCAGGAGTGAGGGGCACTGGCAAAGCTGGGTGCAGGGGCAGAGCCCGGGGCTGGGCTAACTGTGGGTTGGGAGTGAGGGGCACCGGCAGAGCTGGGGGGGGCAGGGCTGGGCTAGCAGGGGCTGCGGGTCGGGAGTGAGGGGCACCGGCAGAGCTGGGGGGTGGCAGGGTTGGGCTGGCAGGGGCTGCAAGTCAGGAGTGAGGGGCATTGGTAGAGCTGGGGAAGCCCAGGGCTGGGCTGGCAGGGGCTGCAGATCCGGAATGAGGGGCACTGGCAGAGCTGGGGGAGCCCAGGGCTGAGCTGGCAGGGGCTGCGGGTCGGGAGTGAGGGGCACCAGCTCGGGCAGCAGGCGGGCATGGCGGGTACCTTGCTGCCGGACGGCTGCCGATGCTGCTCTCAGGCGCTGGGTGAAGTTCTGCTTTTCAAGCGCTGCTTCTTTCATCAGGCGCACTGGATCTGCGGGGCAGAAGTGGGGGAGGGGCGTTGGCTGTGGGGAGCGGGGCAGGGGAGGAGTTGGGGGTGGAGGGCGCTGGGTGTCGCATGCCTTATTTGGACCACACCTGGCCCCCGCGCACAGCTGGGAAGGAAGCGCCGTGCTCGGCCCGGAGCTGACCCGCCCATACGAGGCCACTGGAGCACGGGCCATGGTTAAAACTCAGGGTGATGTCGCTCCACCCACCCCCTGTGTGTGCCGGGGCTGGGCCGACCTAGCCCCTGGGGTAGACGTGGGTAGGAGACGGCGTCCGGCGACGTCCCACAGGGAGGTGGAATCCCTCCAGCGATGGGAACCTCCCCACCCCGTCCCAACGGTGGGGTCTGCCCCATGGCCACTGCCGGGGCTGGGCAGGGTCATACATTAGGGGAGGGGGAGAGAGACGTGGGCGAAGGCGCAGATGAAGCCCCCGATGGAAACCCCGGCACACGAGGGAACAAACCGCCCGGGAGAGCTTTTGGGCACAGGGCTGCGTGGGAGGAGGCGCGGGATTGTGAGCAAAGGGCCCGTCTCCTGCGGTGTTCGGGGGCCAAGGGCCCTTCTCCCTCCCGGGCTGGTGCTCGAGTTGCAAGGGGGCCAGGATGCGACTGACAAAAGGGGATCGTCCCAAAGGTACCTGGCTGCACCTCCAGCCCCGGTTCGGTCTAACCCAGGCTGCTGGGCTCAGCGTGAGGGGGTTGGGGGCAGGGCGCTGGCCTGTGCTAGCCGGGGGGACGGGTCCGGCCAGACGATCAGACCATCCCCACTGGCCTTAGAATCTAGGGCTCGATTTCTCCTCTGATTGGCAACGGGCCACAAGACCGTGAATTTCGGCTAATGGCTCAGGTCAAAAGGGGAAAAAGTCCCAACTTCTTGTCATCCCTTAGTTACGGGAGCAGGGTGAGGGGGGCTGGTAGCCCGGACTCCTGGGTCCTCTCCCTGGCTCTGGGAGGGAAAGGCAAGCCCTGATCCATGATGGGGTTTGCTGCTCCCTCTGCGCGGGGCAGACAGGGCAGGCCGAGTTGGGGCTGGGCTCCTGGCGCTCACCCTGCTGGTTGCGGTTGATGATCTGGTCCAGGCGATAGAAGAGCTTTCCGGCTTCTCGCTCCAGGCGCTCCCGTTCTGCGGCCGGACAGACGGACAGAGGTGAGGTTTGCTGCCCGTCAGCCCCTGCAGCACCCACCACGCCCCTTGTCCTGACTCAAGGAGGTGCTGTGCTGTGGGGAGCGGGGCGGGGGCTCGGCAGGGGGCGCTGGGCTGCAAGGAGGGGGGCAGGGAGTCAGCAGGGGATGCTGGGCTGTGGGGCTGTGGGCTCAGCAGGGGGCGCTGGGCTGTAGGGGGTGGGGTGGGGGGCTCAGCAGGGGGCGCTGGGCTACAGGGAGGAGGCGGGGGTCAGGGGGTCAGCAGGGGGCGCTGGGCTGCTGGGAGCAAGGTCGGGGGCTTAGTGGGGGCGCTGGGCTGCGGGGAGGGGGGGAGGGGGAGAGCAGGGGGCGCTGGGCTGCAGGGAGCAGGGTCGGGGACTTAGCGGGGGCGCTGGGCTGCGGGGAGGGGAGCAGGGGGTCAGCAGGGGGCGCTGGGTTTCGGGGAGGGGGGCAGGGGGTCAGCAGAGGGCGCTGGGCTGCAGGGAGGAGGCGGGGGTCGGGGGTCAGCAGGGGGCGCTGGGCTGCGGGGAGGGGGGAGCTATGGGAGCAGGGAGTGGGGGGGGCTCGTCAGAAGCTGTTATGGGGGAATCGGGGGGCTCAGCAGGGGTCACCAGGAGGGAGTTGATGGGAGGGGTCTCAGTGGGGGACGCCATGGGGGGCAGGGCAGGGGGTGCAGTGACAGGTGGGCCAGGGGGGTGTTTGTGGGGGGCCCCATGCCCCACCCCTCACCCATGAGGTGGACGCCGTGGTCCCCCCCCAAGATGAGGGCGCTCAGCTCCCTCTCCAGCCACGTGGCCCCCCCCGGCTGCGCCGCCCCCAGCAGCAGCCGCACGTCGTAGTGGACGTAGCGGGGGGCGTCCGGCCAGCAGCGCAGGCAGGGGGCGGCGCCCGGGGCCAGCAGGGGCAGCACCACCAGCACCAGCACCAGCATCGCCCCGGCAACCACTATGACCTCACTTCCTGTTCTCTTCTAATCCTTCCTGCCTCTGACATCACTTCCTGTTCTGCCTCCAGTCCTGCCATAAAGGTCTGTGCCACTTCTGACATCACTTCCTGTTCCGCCACTGACATCACTTCTTCTTGTGCCTCAATTCTTCTTTAGCCCCTTCTTCTACGTCTGACATCACTTCCTCTTCTGCCGCTGACATCACATCCCAGTTTTCCTCAGATCTCCTGTGACAAAGGGGGGGATTTTCTGTAATATTTGTACTAAGCCCGTGTGTGCCTCAGTTTCCCCCGACACGTACAATGGCTGCACTTTCCCCTTCACTTTCAACAAACCTTCACTGCTACTGTTGTTATTTTCAATATATTCAATAATTGCTCGCGAAGTGTTTAAACAGGCAGTTTAACTCATCAGGTTTCACTCCGGGACCCACACCCAGAAACGAGCCCATCACCATGTGACGAACTGGGCCTGTTCTCACTGTGGTCTGTGAATGCTGACAGGGGAGTGTGCTGGGATAGTCTGCATTGTAGGATGGGATCTGCCCGAGGGCGCATACCTGAGTGTGTAACATGAGAACCCAGGAAGGGGTTGAAGGCGAGGCGACTCCTTAGCCCGGGAAACTGAACAAAGGCTGTGGGAGGGGTCGCTGAAAGTGGAGGGCTGGAGGCAGGCTGGAGGGAGGCTGGAGAGATGGCTGGGAGGCAGAGATGGCTCTGACCCCCCCAAAGGGGGGTGGGCTGGCATGCCCTGGGACCCCAAGCTGGACCTAACTGAGGGGGGCCCTGTTGTCTGTGCTTGCAAGACCTGTCTTGGACTGTATTCCTGTCATCCAAATAAACCTTCTGCTTTACTGGCTGGCTGAGAGTCATGGTGAATCGCAGGAAGCCGGGGGTGCAGGGCCCTGAGTCCCCCAATACTCCGTGACAACTGGTGGCAGCGGTGGGATCTACTGCACCCCGTGGACGGCGCTTCCTGCGGTAAGTGACTGGGGAGCAGTAAAACGAAGGGGGATTGACGGGGACCAGGCTGGCTGAAGAGTGGGAGAGAGACGGTTATTACCCCTGGGAGTGTGTGACCAGCGAGAAGGACTTTTGCAGTAACAGGGTCCCCCGGGGGGATCGCAGCGAGTGGTCCCAGGGGCGGAGGAGTCTGCAGCTCGACCCTGGCAGAGAGGCGGTGACCTCGAGAAGGGCTGGCACACTAGGGGTCCCCCTGGGAACTGTGGGGAGCTGTGAGCACACAGGCCGGTGAGTGGGCAGCAGGAAGATGTATGCCAAGCGGCTTAAGAGCGACCTGGTGGAGCTGTGCAAGCAGAGGCGGCTGCGCATTGGGAGGCTCACCAAAGAACAGCTCATTGCCCAGCTGGAGGCGGAAGATCGCGTGAATGAACTGACCCCTGTGTCTCAGGGAAGCAGCCTGGCAAATGCAGCGCAGGCACCAGTGTCTGTCCCAGCTGGGAGTGGTCAGCCGGCTGCTGAGGGCTTCCCGAGACCCCTCCTTCCTATGCCTAGGGGAAGGGTGGGGAGGAGCCCAGCAAATACCGAAGGCGCCGTGACCCCCCCGGCCAGCAGGGGGTCCCCCCGGCGAAGCCCGCCGGCCAGCAGAGGATCCTCCCGGCGACGTTCGGCATCCGGGGAGCGGAATTGGCTGGAATGGGAGAAAGAGCTAAAACTGAGGGAGCTGGAGGATCGTGAACAACAGAGACAGCATGAAGAGAGACAGCGTCAGCATGAACGGGAGGAGAAAGAGAGACAGCATCAGCGTGAACGGGAGGAGAAAGAGAGACAGAGACAGCATGAACGGGAGGAGAATGAGAGACAGCGTCAGCATGAACTGGAACTGGCGAGATTGAAGGGCAGCGAACCCCCGGCTGCGGTGAGTGAGGGGGGACCCAGGACTGCACGGAGCTTTGATAAGTGCATCATAGCCCCATACAAGGAGGGGGAGGACATGGATGACTTCCTGGAGGCCTTTGAGACGGCCTGCGAGCTGCACCGGGTTGATCCCGCGGACAGACTCCGGGTCCTTACCCCCTTACTGGACCCCAAAGCCGTGGCATTGTACCGCCAACTGGAAGAGGCAGATGTCACGGAGTATTGGGGGACTCAGGGCCCTGCACCCCCGGCTTCCTGCGATTCACCATGACTCTCAGCCAGCCAGTAAAGCAGAAGGTTTATTTGGATGACAGGAATACAGTCCAAGACAGGTCTTGCAGGCACAGACAACAGGGACCCCCTCAGTTAGGTCCATCTTGGGGTCCCCGGGCATCCCAGCCCAGCCCCCCTTGGGAGGTCAGAGCCATCTCTGCCCCCCAGCCCTCTCTCCCTGCCTGCTTCCAGCACTCTGCCTTCAGCGACCCCTCCCACAGCCTTTGTTCAGTTTCCCGGGCTAAGGAGTCGCCTCCCCTTCAACCCCTTCCTGGGTTCTCATGTTACACACTCAGGTATGCGCCCTTGGGCGCCCTCGGGCAGATCCCATCCTGCAATGCAGACTATCCCAGAACACTCCCCTGTCAGCATTCACAGACCACCGTGAGAACAGGCCCAGTTCGTCACAGCTGCACCGGGTTGATCCCACGGACAGACTCCGGGTCCTTACCCCCTTACTGGACCCCAAAGCCGTGGCATTGTACCGCCAACTGGAAGAGGCAGAGAAAGGGGACTACGAACTATTCAAAAAGGCCCTGCTACGAGAGTTTGGGCTGACTCCTGAGATGTACCGGGAAAGGTTCCGGAGTCAAGATAAAACCCCTGAGATCTCATATCTGCAACTAGCCGTCCGCATGGAAGGATACGCCAGCAAGTGGGCTGATGTAGGGTTACCATACGTCCGGATTTTCCCGGACATGTCCGGCTTTTGGGGGCTCAAATCCCCGTCCGGGGGGAAATCCCCAAAAGCCGGGCATGTCCGGGAAAATCGGGAGGGAGGGCTGGGCCGGGGTCGCGGGGCCGGGCGCGCGGTGCCGGGCCGGGGTCCAGGGGCGCAGTGCCGGGCCGGGAGCCGGGCCGGGGCTGCGGGGTCGGGCCGGCGAGGGGGTGCGCTGGGCCGCGGGGCCGGGAGCCGGGCCGCCGGGGGGGTGCGCTGGGCTGCGGGGCCGGGAGCCGGGGGGTCGGGCCGGGAGCCGGGCCGCCGGGGGGGTGCGCTGGGCCGCCGGGGCCGGGATCCGGGGGGTGCGCTGGGCCGCCGGGCCGGGAGCCGGGGGGGATGCGCTGGGCCGCCGGTCCGGGAGCCGGGGGGGATGCGCTGGGCCGCCGGGCCGGGAGCCGGGGGGGATGCGCTGGGCCGCCGGGGGCCGGCCGGCAGTGCTGGGCGGGCCGGGGGTGGTCGGCCGGGGGCCAGGGCCGGCACCCCAGGGCCCGAGCCGACCCAGGCTGGAGCCGCCGGGGGGGCCAGCCTGGGCCGCACCTCCTCCCCCCATACCCCCCCTTACCTGCCCAGGCTTCCCGCGAATTAAATGTTCGCGGGAAGCAGGGGAGGGGGCGGAGACTTTGGGGAGGGGGCGGAGTTGGGGCGGGGGAGGGGGCGGGGCTGGAGGCGGGGCCAGGGCCCCGTGGAGTGTCCTCCTTTTGGAGGCACAAAATATGGTAACCCTAGCTGATGGGGCCCAGACGAAGGAGGACCTGGTCAAACTGCTGGTACTGGAGCAACTGTATGAGCGGTGCCCATCTGACCTGAGGCTGTGGTTGGTGGACAGAAAGCCAGAGAACCCGCGACAGGCAGGCCGGCTGGCCGATGAGTTCGTAAAGAGCCGGTCAGGAGATAAAAGGGAGGAGTCCCAAAGGAGCAATCCCACCACAACGCAGAGAGAGAGTCACCATGGGACCTCCCCGTGGGAAAATACAGAAAAACCCCATCAGAGGGGAACATCCGGCATCAGGACCATCCGACCCACTCAAGGGGACCCATGGGACATGGGCTGCTACCACTGTGGCCAAAAGGGCCACATACGGGCCCAGTGCCCCAGGCTCAGGGACAGACTGAGCAGGCCGAACCCACAGAGGGTTGACTGGGTAGAGACCCAGCCCGGCGAGAGGCAGCATTCCCAGGGAAGGGGGGCTGGCAGGGTACCACCTGCTAAGGAGGGAGGAGAGCCCCAGGCTAGCTTCTCTGGGGGGCCAGATGCTCCGGATTCAAAGTTCTCCGTTTACAGGGTTGGCGTGGGGCTGTCCCTGCGGAGCGAGTGCCTTGTTCCCCTGGAGGTGGATGGGAAGGAAGTTTATGGTTACTGGGACACGGGCGCAGAGGTGACACTGGCCCGGCCCGAGGTGGTGGCCCCAGATCGGGTGGTGCCCAACACCTTCCTGACCCTGACCGGGGTGGGCGGGACCCCATTCAAGGTTCCCGTAGCGAGGGTACACCTGAAATGGGGGGCCAAGGAGGGCCCCAAGGACGTGGGAGTGCACCACCATTTGCCCACTGAGGTGTTGATGGGGGAGGACCTAGAGGACTGGCCCAGCAGCCCCCAGACCGCCTTAGTTGTGACCCGCGGTCAGAGCCGGCGAGGGGCACTGCGCCCTGGCCTTGGGGAGGGTGCCTTGCCTGAGGCGCGGGACCCTAACCTGGTGGGGAGGGAACGCCCAGGGACACGGCTCAGGGAGGCTGCAGCTTCAGACCCAGCGGGCGAGAAAGAGCAGGTGGCCATCCCCGTCCCAGCTGCTGAGTTCCAGGCCGAGTTACAGAGAGATCCCTCCTTGCGGAAGATAAGGGACCTGGCCGACCTCAATGCGGTACAGACCATGGGACGAGGTGGCCGGAAAAGATTCCTGTGGGAGAAGGGGTTCCTGTACCGAGAATGGGCCCCCCCAGGGAAAATGGAGTCAGGGGGGATCAGGAGGCAGCTGGTGGTACCCCAGAAGTATCGCCGCCAGCTGCTGTGCCGGGCCCATGACATTCCCCTCTCAGGGCACCAGGGAACCTGGCGTACCCAGCAGAGGCTGCTACGGAGCTTTTACTGGCCTGGGGTCTTTGTTACGGTCCGACAGTACTGCCGATCCTGTGACCCCTGTCAGAGGGGGAGGAAGGCCTGGGACAAGGGGAAAACAGCTTTAGGACCCTTGCCCAGCATAGAGGAGCCTTTTCGGAGGGTGGCCAAGGTAAAAAGGGCGGCTCTAAACCAAGAGAGCCCAAAGCACAGACCTCCAGACTGGAGCGCTGGGAGAAGACCACAGCCCAGTTGGAGCCCCAGAGGTATGGGGGTGGGAAAAGGGCACAGGCCGCATAAACCTTCCCACATGCGAACTGCGAGTGCCATCAAGCACCCCCAACTTAAGGGGGAGCGTGAAACTGGAGGGGCCTGGTGTAATTCTCACCAAGGAATGGGAGGGATGCGGGGGCATCCATGGGAACGGGGGTAGGTTCGAACTTCCCCGGGTCACTGGCTAAAGTGACCCTGCTCAGTTCGGTCTCGAAGGGGGGAGAGATGTGACGAACTGGGCCTGTTCTCACGGTGGTCTGTGAATGCTGACAGGGGAGTGTGACTAGGATAGTCTGCATTGTAGGATGGGATCTGCCCGAGGGCGCATACCTGAGCGTGTAACATGAGAACCCAGGAAGGGGTTGGAGGCCAGGTGACTCCGGGGCCCGGGAAACTGAACAAAGGCTGTGGGAGGGGTCGCTGAAGGCAGAGTGTTGGAAGCGGGCTGGAGAGATGGCTGGGAGGCAGAGATGGCTCTGACCCCCCCAAAGGGGGGGGGCTGGGATGCCCTGGGACCCCAAGCTGGACCTAACTGAGGGGGGCCCTGTTGTCTGTGCTTGCAAGACCTGTCTTGGACTGTATTCCTGTCATCCAAATAAACCTTCTGCTTTACTGGCTGGCTGAGAGTCATGGTGAATCGCAGGAAGCCGGGGGTGCAGGGCCCTGAGTCCCCCAATACTCCGTGACACACCACCATCCATGGGTTGATGAGCGCATGAGAATTCGAATGAAGTTCTCCAGCCAGCTCCCTAGAACTGGTTTGTGTCTCAAACCGGCCCTTCCTCCTGCTGCCCCAGGGCCACGGCTGGGACCCAGGGGACTCTGCCCACGGGAACAGGGCATCGCCTGGCGCAGGGGGATGGAGATCAAGGTCAAGGGTTGGCAATCCTGCATCACTTCCCATTCTGCCTCAGTCCACCTCTGGGCCCCTTTCCTGCTTCTGACATCACTTCCTGTTCTGTCTCCAATCCTTTCTAAGCCCCTCTTCTGCTGCGAACATCACCTCCCATTCTGCCTTCGACATCAGTTCCTGATTGCCTTCAATTCTTCTTTAGCCCTAACTTCTGCCCCTGACATCACTTCCTGTTCTACATCCGCTCCTCCCACTAGATGCCTGTTCTGCTTCTGACATCATCTCTTGTTGTGCCTCCACTTCTTCTTTTAGCCGCCTGTCACCGGGCGAGGCTCTGGAATTGCTCCATATGAAGCCAGGCAGGCCTCGGGGGAGCCTCCTCTCTCTGAGCAGACTGTCTCCAGGGCAAGAAGCTTCCACAGCTGCCACCTTCCTGGGTCTGGCCTCGGAGCATTCAGCATCCTCTACCCCGCCGTGAGCTTCCCACAGCGAGTCTGCACAGGCGGGGTCCTGGGGAAGCCAGAGGGCCCTGCACCCCCAACTCCGCAGTCAGACGTGACTCTCAGCCAGCCAGTAAAACAGAAGGTTTATTAGACGACAGGAACACGGTCCAAAACAGAGCTTGTAGGTCCAGAAACTGGACCCCTAAGTCAGGTCCATCTTGGGGCCTCTCTTTCCCTAGCCAGCTCAAACTGAAACTCTCCAGCCCTTGGCTCTTTCCCGGGCCAGGAGGTCACCTGATCTCTTTGTTCTCCAACACCTTCAGTTGGCACTTGCAGGGGAGGGCCCCAGGCCATCAGTTGCCAGGAGACAGGGTGTTAGCCATTCTCTGTGCAGACACCATCGCACTGGCCCTCTAGGGCTCTGCAACAACCACATCCCCTTCTCCCACCACCCTAGATAGTTAAGAAATGCATAGGGGAAACTGAGGCACCCACACAGTATTCAGAGAAAACATTAAGAACATTCCCACTTCATCACACTGCCTCTTCTGCCTCTGACATCACTTCCTGTTCTAGACCCACTCCTCTCATTAGATCCCAGTTCTGTTAGTGACATCATTTCTTGTGTTGCAGCCAACACCTTCTAACCCCCTCTTCTGCCTATGATGTCATTTCCTCTCTGCCCAGGGAACCCTCTGCCCCTCTGGCTCTGTGATGTCACCAGGCCGATGAGGTCACAGCAGGGCCGGGGATCTGTGGCCATGTCCTGCTCCCTCCTGCTCCTCCTGCTGCTGCTGCGCCCCCGGGGGGCGGGCGGCTGCCTGCACTGCGACCGGCCCTTCCTGCGGGGGCTGGGGGTGCTGCTGGGGGAGGCGGTGCCCTCTGAAGTGCCCAACCGGGATGCCCTAATTCAGCGCCAGGTCCAGGCCTTTGAGCACCTCTACAGCACCCACCTGCCAGAGAAACACCACCGGGTGCTGGGTGTGCGGCCCCTCCCCCGGGGGCACCTGGGCTGGGACAGCAGGGGGCTTCGGGTTGGGAGTGAGGGGCACTGGCAAAGCTGGGTGGCAGGGAGCCCAGGGCCGGGCTAGCAGGGGCTGCGGGTCGGGAGTGAGGGGCACCGGCAGAGCTGGGTAGCAGGGAGCCCAGGGCCGGGCTAGCAGGGGGCTGTGGGTCGGGAGTGAGGGGCAGCGGCAGAGCTATGGGGGGAGCCCAGGGCTGGGCTGGCAGGGGCTGTGGGTCAGGAGTGAGGAGCACTGGCACAGCTGCTGGGGGGCAGAGGGTGCCCCCTTTGACCCCTTGGTTCCCTGTACAGATGTCCGCGGGATGCTGGCTGTGAAAACTGCTCTGAGCAGCTGGCTGAGGGCTCTCAAGGAGACACCTTGGAAAGGTGAGTGTGTGTGGGGGGTGGATCTGGCGGGGCTGAGAGTGGCCCAGGCTGGGGGGGGGGGGCAGGGCTGGAGGTCCCGGGGGGCAGGGATGCTGGGCAGGAGCTGGCAGTGGCTGGGAGGTGGGGGGCGGGAGTGGGGCTGTGGGTCTCCGGAAGGGGGTGTGGACCACATGACAGGTGCCCGCCACCTCGGCTGGCATTGGGGGAGGGGTGCCAGGTGTGCGTGGGGCCGGCTGCCCCCCAGCAATGTCTGCCTGTCCCCCAGGGGTTCACCTGCTGCAGCTGACGCTGGCCCAGCACCGCGACTCCCTGCGAACCCGCCTCCGGGAGGCCATGGAGAGCTTCGCCGACTTGGGTACGTGCCCCCGGAGATGGGGGGCTCCCCCCACACCCCTCCCGCCCCCCATGCGACAGCCAGGGACCCCCCATCTCCAGCCGCATGAGACGCAAGCAGCATTGGGGGCGGAGCGGGGAGATCTGGGTCCAGCATCCCTGAGATCAGGGTAGGGCCCTCTGGGTGATGGGCAGGTGGTGGGGGGCTCTGAGGGGCATGGGGGGCAGGGAGTGCCCCATGGGAGGGGGTCTCTAACGCTGTGTCTGTCTGTGCTTCCCCCACAGCCTGCTCCGAGGACTGCAGTGAGTGTGGCCCCCCGGTGCCTACCCACAGCCCCCTGCCAGCGCCCCCTGGAGGGGATAGGCCCTGTGCCCCGTTCCCTGCTCCCTGAGCCAGCCAGTCCCTGCCCTGGGGCCGGGTGGGAGCTGGCGCCCCCTAGAGGGGAAAGGCCCCCTGCCCCGTTCCCTGCTCCCTGGGGTCAGGTGGGAGCTGGCGCCCCCTGCTGGGCACGGCGGGGTCTCCCCGTGGGTCCCTGACCTGGTCCCCCCTTTCCACATCCCAGCGGTTACAGAGGGACCAGTTCTCGACTGCTGGACCTGCCTTCGCATCAATACCCAGTGCTTCGACGGGGAGCTCTGCGGAGGTAGCTGCTGCCGTGGGGCTGGGGTGGGGGGCTGGGCAGTGGGGGGCAGATGGGGGTGGGGAGGACAGGGGGGCTGATGGGTAGTGGGGTGAACGGGGTTAGCAGGGGTTGTGGGGTACTGGGGGCAGTATGGTGAATGGGGCAGCAGGGGGTGTGGGGTACTGGGGGTTGGGGGGCAGTGGGGTGAATGGGAGCCTGGGGGGTGGCAGGAGGTGTGGGGTACTGGGGGGAACCAGGGGTCTGCTTGTCAGTGGGGTGGAGGTGTGGGGGGCTGTGGGGGGCGCTTGGGGCTCACCCCCTTTCTGTCCCCAGAGGAGGACCCGCGGGATGCAGAGAGGAAGGAAATCACCCTCTATCTCTTCCTGGTCTGCCAGTCCGTGCTGCTGGCCTCGGCCGCCCTGCTGTGAGTGCCCTGCTGGGACAGAGTGGCTCAGGATGGGGGGCTGCCCTGGGTACCCCACGTTCCCTACCTCTGATGCCCAACACCCATATTTTCCCCCTTCATCTTCACGGCATCCCCGCCCCCATGCACCCAAAAACCTGGGATCACCCCTAACTGAGGCAGATTCTGGGGACCCCTCTGGGCTCATCGCAGATACTGAAAGTGGGGTGACCCCACCCAGCACTCAGTGAGAATCTGAACAGCCCTCCCAGAGCCAGGGAGAGAACCCAGGAGTCCTGGCTCCCAGCACCCCCTGCTCTACCCACTAGACCCCACTCCCCTCCCAGAGCCAGGGAGAGAACCCAGAGTCCTGGCTCCCAGCACCCCTCTGCTCTACCCACTAGACCCCACTCCCCTCCCAGAGCCAGGGAGAGACCCCAGGAGTCCGGGGGTGAGGGCAGGGGGCAGACCCTGACAGCCGCTCTCCCCTAGGTACTGCGTGTGCTGCCGACACCGCAGGTGGCTGGAGGACAGGGCCTGGGCCAGACAGGGCAGGTGGCTGGCGTGTTAGCCAGGTGAGGGACTGACAAGGGGGCAGCAGGACCCACCTGGGCATGCCAGGCCCCATGGCTTCCCCAGTGTAAGCCTGGAAATAAAATACTGGTGTGGTTTGTACATAATTCCCACTGGGAGTGGGGGCTAGTGGTTAGAGCTGGGGGGCTGGGAGCCAGGACTCCTGGGTTCTCTCCCTGGCTCTGGGAGGGGAGTGGGTTCTAGTGGTTAGAGCGGGGAAGGGGATGAGGGCTGGAAGCCAGGACCCTACCCAAAACCTTGTTCTCTGTGTTTAATTTCAAGCTGGGGTAGGAGGGGTCTGAGATCTGGGGGCTGGAGCTAGCGCCTCCTGTCTGCGATCTCCACCTCGGCGGCTCCAGCATCCTTCCAGCCCTGTCCCCAAGCGGGTGCCGGGCCCAGGTCAGGGTGCGTGTGTGGGCGCTACTGCCTCAGGGACTGCTGGTTCCTCCAGTAGGTGACGGCCCTGGGGGGCGAGAGGCAGAGTCAGACTGGCCTGGACAGCGACCGCTCGCTTGCGGGGGATGCAGCCGTTCTGGGGGTCTCAGGGGATGCAGCTTGCTCGGGGGGGGAGGTGCGGGGGATGCAGCCGGCTCTGGGGGGCCATTGGGGATGCAGCCGGCTCTAGGGAGTTTCAGGTGGGTCTCAGGGGACGTGGCTGGCTCTGGGGAGTCTCAGGGGATGCAGCTGGCTCAGGGGGGTTTCAGGGGATGCGGCCGGCTCTGGGGGGTCTCAGGGGATGCAGCCAGCCCGGGGGGGGGGCATGGAGGATGCAGCCGGCTCTGGGGGGCGCGGGGGATGTGGCCAGCTCTGGGGGGTCTCAGGGGATGCAGCCGGCTCTCGGGGGGTCTCAGAGGATACGGCTCTGGGGGGCGCGGGGGATGCAGCGGCTCTGGGGGGGGGTCTCAGGGGATGCAGCTGGCTCTGGGGGGCGCGGGGGATGTGGCCGGCTCTGGGGGGCACGGGGGATGCAGCCAGCTCTGGGGGGGTCTCAGGGGATGCAGCCGGCTCTGGGGGGCGTGGGGACGCGGCCGGCTCTGGGGGGGCGCGGGTTCCTCACACTCACGCGACGCTCAGCGCCAGGAAGAGCAGGGCACCCATGCACAGCACCACAGAGACGCCGGTCCGGGCGATGGCCGGGCCGGGGGCCGGGGGCCGGTACCGCAGGGAGAGCCGGGCCTGGGAGTCCACTGTGTTGGGGAGGGGGGTTAGGAGCTGACAGAGCTGAAGGCCCCTCCTGGGTACCCCCCCCACACCTGCTGTCTGCCCCCCTCACCCCCCCTCACCCCCCCCTCACGTGGGGGGCTGGGGTCAGTGATATCCCCCGGGCATCAGCTCCGTGCCCCTCCCTGCCCCACGGCCCTGCTGGAGCCCCCATACCCTCCCCCAACCCTGCACCCCACGGCCCCGCTGGACATCGTGCTCGTCTGCCCATGGCCCCCGACCTCTCCCTGCCCCTCACCCCCTGCCCCCCAACTCCCCCCTACCAAGGCAGTGGTGCTGCTTCAAACACACGGCTTTCGCCTTCCTGCAACTGGTGCAGTCGAAGACGTCATAGTAGAGCCAGCCTGGGAAGGGGGAAAGTGTGAGGCCCCCAGCCAGCCCCCCCCCCCGCCCCATTCCTTGACCCCGAACCAGCCAGTTCCTTCCCCCGGGCCAGATCGGGGCCGGCGCCCCCTAGGGGGACAGGCCCCCTGCCCCATTCCCCGAGCAGCGATGGAAAGTCGACTTACCACAGGTTTTGGGGTTACAAGCTGGGGAGAGAGAGAGAAAAACCGATTGTAGCCCCAGACTGTGACTGAAGGGCCCCCCAGAACTGGAGGATTGGGGGGTTTGGAGGAAGGGGCCCAGGGCAGAGGGGCAGCCCCCCCACCCCCACCCCGGGAGCTGGTACCTTTTGCCTGATGTTCCTTCAGAGCCGATTTCAGCTCCATGGTCGTTCTGCGCCTGTAAGCGACCAGCGCGTCCAGCAGGGCCTGGTCTGGAGACAGATGGGGAAGTGACTCCGGTGGAGGGGGGAGGGCTGTGGGGCTTGGGGCTGTGGGGTGCCGTGGGGTGCAGGACTGTGGGGCGCTGATGGTGCTGTGGGGCGCTGTGGGGTGCAGGACTGTGGGGCGCTGATGGTGCTGTGGGATGCTGGGGGAGCTGTGGGGTGTGGGACTGGGGGATGCTGTGGGGTGCTGGGGGCACTGTGGGGCACAGGACTGGGGGACACGGTGGGGTGCTGGTGGTGCTGTGGGGTGTGGGACTGGGGGGCACTGGTGGTGCTGTGGGGTGCTGGTGGCACTGGGGGGTGCAGGACTGGGGGGGCGCAGGGGGCGCTGGTGGCACTGGGGGTGCAGGACTGTGGGGCACTGGTGGCGCTGTGGGGTGCTGGGGGCACTGGGGGATGCAGGACTGGGGGGCGCAGGGGGCTCTGGTGGCACTGGGGGCGCAGGACTGTGGGGCACTGGTGGCGCTGTGGGGTGCTGGGGGCACTGTGGGGCACAGGACTGTGGAATGCTGGGGGCACTGTGGGGCACTGGGGGCGCAGGACTGTGGGGCTGTCACCTGTTAAGGCGCTTCGTTCCAGGCCGGCTGCCGTCAGCCTCACGCGGTGGATCAGGGCGTTGATGCTGCTCAGAGCTGGGAGGGGGAGAAAACATCGGCCCCAGGTGGACTGTGGCGCCCGCCCCACATCCCACCCCCTGCAGCACAGCGCCCCCTAGCGCTGCCCTGGGGCCAGCCCTGACTGCCAGGGCAGTGTGTGGGGGGGAGGGGGTTGGGTACAGAGGGGACAGTGGAGTGTTGGTGGATTCATACCTCATCCCTTTGCCCTATGGTTCCCCCCCCATACAGTGTCCTCAGGCCATGCCCGCTGGATACCCCCAGTCGTGCCCCCCCAGAGGTCCCTGGGCTGTGCCCCCTACCGGCCGTGCCCGCGAACTGGCTGGTGGCGTAGTGGCGGAAGAACCCGCCCTCCATGCCGCGCAGCAGGGCCTGGGCCCGTGCCCGCAGGCGGCTGTCGCGGATCTGCCGGGGCACCAGGCCGGTGCGGAGCGATTCCAGGGTGCTGCGGATCTGCCGGTCGCACTGCAGGCAGCCCCCGGCGCCCGCCGCCAGCCAGGCCCCCAGCACGAGGGGAGCCAGGAGCGCCATGGTGCAGCCCGGCGTGACAAGTTCTGCCCGTTCTCAGCCCTGCTGCGCGCAAGGCACCAGGGAGAATCCTCGGGGCGAGAATGACATCACAATGCAGTGTGGGATTGTGGGTACGGTGTGGGCAGAGGGGGTTGCAGGTACGGTGTGGGCGGAGGGGTGTGTGGGTACAGAGTCGCGCCGGGCACTGCCCAGACACAGAGTCGCCGAGATCGGGGCCCCATCGGGCCGGGCGCTGCCCAGACACAGAGTCGCCGAGATTGGGGCCCTGTCGCGCCGGGCGCTACCCAGACACAGTCGCCGAGATTGGAGCCCCGTTGCGCCGGGCGCTGCGCAGAGACGGAGTTGCCAAGATCGGGGCCCTGTCGCTCCGGGCGCTGCGCAGACACGGAGTCGCCGAGATTGGAGCCCCGTTGCGCCGGGCGCTGCGCAGAGACGGAGTTGCCAAGATCGGGGCCCTGTCGCTCCGGGCGCTGCGCAGACACGGAGTCGCCGAGATCGGGGCCCCGTCGCACCGGGCGCTGCGCAGACACGGAGTCGCCGAGATCGGGGCCCCGTCGCGCCGAGCGCTGTGCAGACACGGAGTCGCTGAGATCAGGGCCCCGTTGGGCCGGGTGCTGCTCCGGGCAGACAGAGCAAGAGAGATTCCCCGTCCCAACGCTCGCCCAGTCTAACCGGACAACGGGTGGGAGGGGACGTATAACGTAGCCCCAGCTTTGCCGTGGCCCCCCTGAGCCTGGCAGCAGGGCGTGTCCCCTCTTGGTGGCATGGGAAGACCCCACCTCCTGATGCTGCTTGGTGCCCGGGCTGGGGGTCGCGTGTGGGTGATCGCAGGGGGCTGTGGTGGGGTGGCACAGAGTGGCTGGGCTGGGAGTGTGGGGGTTGCCAGGCCGGCTCCTCCTGCCAGCCAAAGCCACTGAATTCCCAGGCTTGGTGCTGGGCTCCCGCGGCCCGGCAGCTGGTGCTGTGTCATTGCAGGCTGGGTCCGGGTCCATGGCAGGCACAGGAGCCACCCCAGCCTGGCAGCAGCCAGTTCCAGCCCCTGGGCGGCTCAAGCCACAAGAGCTCGGGGCAACCTAGAGCCGCTGGGCGGGGGGGGGTGAGCGAGTCGGCCCGGGGGGCTGGGCGGGGGGGGTGAGCGAGCCGGCCCAGGGGGCTGGGTGGGGGGGGGGTGAGCGAGCCGGCCCGGGGGGCTGGGCGGGGGGGGTGAGCGAGCCGGCCCGGGGGGCTGGGCGGGGCAGCGGGGTGAGCGAGCCGGCCCGGGGGGCTGGGCGGGGCAGCGGGGTGAGCGAGCCGGCCCGGGGGGCTGGGCGGGGGGGGTGAGCGAGCCGGCCCGGGGGGCTGGGCAGTGGGGGGGTGAGCGAGCCGGCCCGGGGGGCTGGGTGGGGGGGGGTGAGCGAGTCGGCCTGGGGGGTGAGAGAGCCGGCCCGGGGGGCTGGGCAGTGGGGGGTGAGCGAGCCGGCCCGGGGGGGGGGGGCTGGGCGGTGGGGGGGGGTGACCGAGCTAGCCCGGGGGGTTGGGCGGGGGGGGGATGATCGAGCCGGCCCGGGGGGGCGAGTGAGCCGGCCCAGGGGGGGCTGGGCGGGTGGGGGGGGTGCCGGCTTGGTGCTCCATGTGCAGGGGATTCGGACAGAGGGTCGAGCCCGGCAGCCGCTTGGGACCTATGCAGGGGAGACTGGGGTCCTGTTCCCAGCTGTGGGAGGGGAGTGGGGTCTAGTGGTTAGAGCAGGGGCAGTGAGTGTGTGTGTGTGTGTGGGGGGGGGGGGGCTGGGAGCCAGGACTCCTGGGTTCCGCGCCTGCGGTGGGAGGGAGAGCTTTGCTAGTCCAATGACCATCTGCCCCCCCCGACTCTGGGCCCCAGACAATGGGCCCCATTGATCCCTCCATCCTCCGTCCCCCCACCCAGCTTCACACAAAGCGCCCCATTCAGTTTCCACTCGCCCCACCCCAAAAGCATTTCCCCTCCGCCGATTGGCCAAAGCCCCTGCCACTCACCTTCACCTCCCGCCCACGCCGTAGTGGGCGTGGCCTTCCTCCCCCCACCAACCTATCTCAGGGCGGCTGTAGGGTCCCACCCCCCTGCCATTGGTGGGCTGCCTCCGGAGGGGGCGGCGCCAGCGCAGGGGACACCTCCCCCCAGTCCGGGACAGCTCAGTAGCTCCTTGGCCGCTGGACCGGTAGCACCTGGGCTGATGTGGGGGGACCGGGGGGGCCTGGCTTTGTCCCCTCCCCCACTCTCCTGGGGGGGCACCCGGCTGGCGGGGGGCTTGGGCCTGGATGCTTCCAAAAATGCAATAATCTAATTGCATAAATTTACATAAATTTGCATAATCACCCGGCTGCCTCTCCGGGCCAGTGAGCACGGCTCGGCCTTGTCAATAGCCCGTGAGAGCTGCGCCCCCTCCGCGGCCAACACCTCCCCGGCCCGGACACCTTCCTCCGGCCCTGCTCAGGTAACCCCAGCGCAGGCGGGCGCCGGTCCCGGCCCGTGATAGGAATGGGGGGGCCCGTGATCCGGTCCCAGGGGGCCCGTGATCCCCAGCAGGGACCCGGCCCGGGGGTCCTGTTACCTCGTCCCAGGGGTCCCGTTATTCGCAGCATGGACCAGCCTGGGGGTCCCGTTATCCACAGCAGGGGGCTGGCCTGGGGGTCCCGTTATCTGGTCCCAGGGGTCCCGTTATCCACAGCAGGGGGCTGGCCTGGGGGTCCCGTTATCTGGTCCCAGGGGTCCCGTTATCCACAGCAGGGGGCCAGCCCGGGGGTCCTGTTATCTGGTCCCAGGGGTCCCGTTATCCACAGCAGGGAGCCGGGCCAGGGGGTCCTGTTATCCGCAGCAGGGACCCGGCCCGGGGGTCCTGTTACCTCGTCCCAGGGGTCCCGTTATCCACAGCAGGGGGCTGGCCTGGGGGTCCCGTTATCCACAGCAGGGGACTGGCCTGGGGGTCCCGTTATCTGGTCCCTGGGGTCCCGTTATCTGCAGTGGGGGGTCCCATTATTTGGTCCCTAGGGTCCCCTTATGCTCAGCAGGGTGCCAGCCTGGGGGTTCCCTTGTCTGACCCCAGGGGCCGGCCTGGGGCAAGGCCGAGTTCGGTTTGTTCCTGTGCAATGACATGCCACGATTCCCTTTCCAGGCGAGATCTGGCGGGTGGGGTGGGGAACGGAACCTGCTCTCCAGAGGGTCCGTGTCTCGCTCGCATGCCCGGGGCAAAGAGCCTGCGACCTGGAGCCATTCGGAGGAGAGGAACCAGGCCGGGCAGGCACCTTGAGCCCCCAAAGCGGGGTCTCTTAGGGCAAGAGAGGCTGGAATTTTTCTGTGGCTTATGCTGGCCAAAGCGGCTCAGAACGTGGCATGAAATTCCCCCGGCGCGGGGGGAAATTCCCGTGTTGACATGTAGGCCGGGGAAGGCTTTTCGGTGCCGCTCCGCGCGTGGGACTGAGGCGGGTTTGTGCCGGGGGGAAAAGACGCCCGGACTCTTAGCTTTCCATAGGAGTTAAGTCCATGAGCCAGCGGCTCTGCCCTCCCCACTCCCTCGCGTGCTGAGCGACGCTGGCGACTGGCAAGACATCTGTCCTTGTTTTGCTGGGCCGTGGGCCCCGCGTCCCCGGAGAGGGGCTGGTTTCTAGCCGCGGTGGGTCGGCCCTGGCAAACGCAGCGGCTTGTGCCCGGAGGTTTACGTACGACCTGAGTGCTCGCGGGTATTTTGTGTGGCATTGGATACCCGCGTTGCTTGGCGCACCAAACTCCTGCTGGCTCGTGCCAGCCCAGCCCAGCTGAGTGTGGGGGTGGTTATACCGAGCTAAAAGTGCTGGCACGGGTCTACCTGCTGGAATAAACTCCCCCAGGGTAGGGCCCCTTTCATACCGGGAGAGAAGTCCCCACGCGTCTAGATTTTGCAGGCTGCTCTCCCAGTATAGGCCCCTCTCCCCGGGCCTGGCACCCTGGAGAGAATTGCACCGTATCAAATCCCCCCTGCGCCGTTTTGCCAGGCCCAGCCAGTCTCGGGCTGGAGCTGCAGCCGTAAGGACTGGGTTAGGCTCTGAGCGGCACCGGGCCGTGGTGGGGACGGGAATCGTAGCCAGCAGCTGATTCAAACTGGCGGGGGTGGAGCAGGGGCCCCCGTCCGGTTGAAAGGGATGAGGGTGGGGATGGGAGGGCCCCGTCTCCGGGAGGGAGGGCGCCCGTCACTGGGGCGTCTGGGCGCCGGGCCGGCTGTATTTATATCCCCGGCTCCTTTTGCACCGAAAATAGGCGGCCGGCCCTCGTGTTCTTGGCAGGAGCCCTGAGCCCGAGGGGAGGCTGCCAGACCAATTAGCTGGCGCGTCGGGATCGGGGAGCCGGGGGGGGGCGGAAGATGGGCGGTGGGGAGATGTCTCTTCAGTGACAGTGCAGGGTTGGGGGGGAAGGAAGGGAGAGAAGAGGCCGCTGAGCATTCTGGGACTGGGCCTTTCCTTAGGGAACTTTGATCTTTCAGATTGGCGGGGGCAGGGAATGGGATGTGGGGATGTTTCCCTCCAAGCTGGTCCCATGGCTCTAACCACTAGTCCCCACTCCCCTCCCAGAGCTGGGGAGAGAACCCAGGAGTCCTGGCTCCCAGCCCCCCCGCTCTAACTACTAGTCCCCACTCCCCTCCCAGAGCTGGGGAGAGAACCCAGGAGTCCGGCTCTGATCACTAGACCTCACTCCCCTCCCACCTCCATCAACACCCCTAGGCAATAACTGCCCATATAGAGGGAGGTTGAGGGCAGGACAGGACAGGGAGATGGATTCCCCCACCCGACCCCGGCGCATCTACCCCGGGATCCCGCCCCCTCTCTGCCCACGGGCCCATCTCCCCCGGCATTGGCAGACTCCCTGCCTGGTGCCCGCTGAGCTGGGGGGGGGGAGGGAGGGGGAGGCCCGGCCAGACGCTTCATGAGGGGCGGGGGGGGGGACGCAGCCCGACCTGTGGGTCTCAGAGGCATTCCTGGCATTCCACAGCACAGACCACAATTATGCTGAGAGCACCCCCCCCCCCCTGCGCGATGGGCCTGGCTCGGAGCCCTGACCCTGCCAGAGCCGGGGAGAGAACCCAGGAGTCCTGGCTCCCAGCCCCCCCCCCCCCAACCACTACACCCCACTGCCCTCCCAGAGCTGGGGAGAGAATCAGTCACGATGGCCAAAACCTGCTTGTGTCTCCTAGGGATTATTTCCCCCTGGGGCATCGGGGCCCGACCTGCCTGCCTGGGGAGAGCGCCCCCTGCTGAGCCCCCCACCCCCCCGCTCCCTGCAGCCCAGCGCCCCCTAGTGCTGCCCTGTGGTATCGGAGCCAGCCCTGCCTGCCCAGGGAGAGCGCCCCCTGCTGATCCATCCCCAGGGCAGTCCGGTGGGTCCAGCCGTGTTGTGTCTCCTCCACGTGCTGACCTGGCCAGAACCTGCTTTGCCAGCTTCCCCACTTGGCAGCAGCGCAGTGGCAGGAGGTTCCCCAGGTGTCTCAGGGGCCTCTGGCTCAGCCGCGGCGCGCCCGGCAATGCCCGCTCCGGGCGCTGATTGATGAGCTAATTAACGGGCTGGCTGGGCACAGCTGGCAGGAGAGTGGAGCCGGGGCTGGGTTCCCGTCCCTCCCAGGGCCGGGGTGTCGGCTGGGACGCAGCCGATCACTGGGGTCGGGGTTCTCTCCCTGGCTCTGGGAGGGGAGTGGGGTCTAGTGGTTAGAGCAGGGGGGGCTGGGAGCCAGGACTCCTGGGTTCTCTCCCTGGCTCCGGGAGGGGAGTGGGGTCTAGCGGTTAGATCGGGGGGGCTGGGAGCCAGGACTCCTGGGTTCTCTCCCCAGCCTGGGCGGATGCGGTTGGAGCAGGTGACTGTGGAATTTGCACCCTGCCCTGCTGAGCCGCCAGATCCACCTGCCTTGGGTCCGGGCCAAAGGGCGGGGGAGTCATACCTGCCTCTTCGCTCCTTGTTAGGGAATGAGCTGAGCCCTGCCCTGCCCTGCCCTGGGGCGGGGGGACGGGACGACACACCAGCCAAGATACAAAGTATTGGCGCGTCCAAGCAGCGGGGCAAGTGACCCCCCCCAGCTCTGCCGGTGCCCCTCACTCCCGACCCGCAGCCCCTGCTAGCCCGGCCCTGGGCTCCCCCCAGCTCTGCCGGTGCCCCTCACTCCCGACCCGCAGCCCCTGCTAGGCCGGCCCTGGGCTCCCCCCAGCCCTGCCGGTGCCCCTCACTCCCGACCCGCAGCCCCTGCTAGCCCGGCCCTGGGCTCCCCCCAGCTCTGCCGGTGCCCCTCACTCCCGACCCGCAGCCCCTGCTAGGCCGGCCCTGGGCTCCCCCCAGCCCTGCCGGTGCCCCTCACTCCCGACCCGCAGCCCCTGCTAGGCCGGCCCTGGGCTCCCCCCAGCTCTGCCGGTGCCCCTCACTCCCGACCCGCAGCCCCTGCTAGCCCAGCTCTGGGCCCCACCCACAGCTGGATTTTCGGTTTCTGGTGGTGATGGGCTCTGAATCAGTCAAGTGTCTTCAGGCCTCCCGTTGGGAGCCAGGACTCCTGGGTTCTCTCCCCCGGAGGAGGGTGGGGTCTTGTGGGTCAGAGCGGGGGCGGGGCTGGGGCTCTCCCCTCCCCGGTGCCAGGAGCTGCCCCATGCCAGCCTCTGGGGTTGGCAGTTCCCTCCTGTCTCCTCCCTGTCTCAGTGACGCGACCTGGTAGCTCTGCCGGGCGCTGCTGCTGGGAAGCCGGGATTGAGCCTTGCCCAGGCCTGGCCAGGTGAGGGGCGCACCCGGGGGTGGGGGGTGGATTAGAGCCTGGGTTGTGCTCTGAGGTCCCCCACTCTGGGGCAGGGGGTGGCTGGGGTGAAACCCTCCCCAGCTGAAGGGCCAGTTTCGGGGGATGGAGCCAGGCCCCCCCCCCCCCCCCCCGTGTGCACCCAACGAGCGAAACACCTGCAGGGAGAGGGCAGGCTGGGACTTGTCCTGCCGGGGGGGGGAGGGGGGCAGGATTCCCCCGGCTGTGGGAATGGGGAAATGCAGCTCTGCCCCCTCCCCCGGCCGACCCTGCTGCCCCCCAGCGAAGCAACTGAGGGACAGGAGAAGTAGCAGAGCCGGGAGAGAACCCAGGAGTCCTGGCTTCCAGCCCCTGCCCCGCTCCAACCACTAGCCCCCACTCCCTTCCCGGAGCCGCGGATAGAACCCAGGTGTCCTGGCTCCCAGCCCCCACCCTGCTGTAACCACTAGACCCCCTCCCCCTCCCGGATCCGGGGATAGAACCCAAGAGTCTTGATTCAGCCCCCGCTCACCCCATAGCTCTGTCAGAGCCCCTCACTCCTGACCCGCAGCCACCTGCTAGCCCAGCCCTGGGCTCCCCCTACTCCACAGCTACTCAATAACAACCCAGCGTACTCCGCCCCAGCCATCCCGAGAGACCCTACAATAACAACCCCTGTGTCTGTGCCCCCAGTGTTTCCAGAATCCCTACCGTGACAAACCATGTGGCTTTCCCCCCGCCCCCTGCAGAGAGACCCTACAATAACAAACAGTTCTGGACAGATCACAGTGAGAAATCCCCCACCCTGCCAAGAGTTTTAAATTCCCAGACCCCTGGGTGCTTATTTCCCCCCACCCCCCCCCGAGAGAGGGGCAGGGAGGCCCCTAGTGCCAGGCTAGGGTTACCTGTGAGCTGGACACCGCGTGTGTGTGTGTGTGTGTGTGTGATGGGCTAAGGTGGGGGGGAGCCAGGGGGCCTGCCCCTCCCCCTGAGGGAAGGGCAGGTGGGTGGTGTGGGGGGGAATCACTGGGTCTGGTTGCCATGGGGCCGGAATCGGGCTAGCGGATGCCGTGAGTTGGCCGGTCTCAGCTGTAGTGACCGGAGCTCAGCTCAGCTCCCCCCATCGCAGCCCGGCCTCCCCGCTTCGAATACAAGGAGGTCGGGAGTGAGGGGCACCCGCAGAGCTGCGGGGGAGGGGCCAGGGCTGGGACAGCAGGGAGCTGTGGGTCGGGATTGAGGGGCACTGTCTGGCAGAGCCTCTCAGTCCTGCACAGGCTGGTTTGTTATTGTAGGGTCACTCTGGCTTCTTGGGTTTGATATTGTAGGTCTTCCTGCTGTGGTGTGCTCTGGTGTATTATGGTAGGGTCTCTCAGTAGGGCAGCGTGGTCCAGTGTGTTACTGGTAGGTCTCTCGGGGCTGGTTTGTTATCATAAGGTCTCTCAGGGGGGGTGGCATGGTCTGGTGCGTTATTGTAGGGTCTCTCGGGGCTGGTTTGTTATTATAGGGTCTCTCGGGGGGGCGGCGTGGTCCAGTGTGTTATTGTAGGGTCTCTCGGGACTGGTTTGTTATTATAGGGTGTCTCAGGGGGGTGGTGTGGGCTGGTGTGTTATTGTAGGGTCTCTCGGGGCTGGTTTGTTATTGTAGGGTCTCTCAGGGGGGTGGCATGGTCTGGTGCGTTATTGTAGGGACTCCCGGGGCTGGCTTGTTATTGTAGGGTCTCTCAGGGGGGCGGCGTGGTCTGGTGCATTACTGTAGGGTCTCTCGGGGCTGGTTTGTTATTATAGGGTCTCTCGGGGGGCAGCGTGGTCTGGTGTATTATTGTAGGGTCTTTCGGGTTGGTTTGTTATTGTAGGGTCTCTCGGGGCTGGTTTGTTATTGTAGGGTCTCTCAGGGGGGCAGCGTGGTCCAGTGTGTTATTGTAGGGTCTCTCGGGACTGGTTTGTTATTATAGGGTGTCTCAGGGGGGTGGTGTGGGCTGGTGTGTTATTGTAGGGTCTCTCGGGGCTGGTTTGTTATTGTAGGGTCTCTCAGGGGGGTGGCATGGTCTAGCGCGTTCTTGGAGGGTCTCCCTGCGGCACTGACCCCATCCCTCTCCCCCCAGGTTCCCTCCATCCCCAGCCATGGCGGCGCGGGTGGCTCAGCGGGACACCGCCGAGCGCTACCTCTTTGTGGACCGGGACTCGGTGGGGAACCCGGCCACGCAGGCGGACTGGACGGCCAAGCGGCTGGTGTGGGTGCCCTCGGAGCGGCACGGCTTCGAGGCGGCCAGCCTGCGGGACGAGCGGGCCGATGAGGTGCTGGTGGAGCTGGCGGAGAACGGGCGCCAGGTGCTGGTGCCCAAACACGAGGTGCAGAAGATGAACCCCCCGAAGTTCTCCAAGGTGGAGGACATGGCCGAGCTGACCTGCCTCAACGAGGCCTCCGTGCTGCACAACCTCAAGGACCGCTACTACTCCGGCCTCATCTACGTGAGTGCGGGACCCCGGCGTCCGGGAGCCCAACCCCCCCACACCCCTCCCAGAGCCGGGGAGAGAACCCAGGAGTCCTGACTCCCAGCCCCACTGCTCTAACCCACTAGACCCCCCCTCACACTGAACCAAGGATTCCCAGCACCCCCGATATGGAAAGGCCCCTTGTCTCCCCTGTCCTCCCCCCCGATGCAGCCAAGAGTCCCCAATGTGCCCCCCTCTCCCCGTTGTCATGGGGGCTGGGAGAGATGGGGGAAGCCGCAGGGCCAGGCGGTGACATCTAGAGGGGGTCCCGCCTGGTGCCTGCCGGGGGCTGCCCCGGCCTGTGCTGCCCGATGTCCCCACTAGGGGTCACCCCGCCCCGTCCCTGGCCTGTCCCGGCAGGTGTGGGGCTGGGCGCGTCTCTGGGCTGGGGGAGGCAGGGAGCGGCCTGTACTTCGCCCCGGGGCAGGGAGGGCTGGGCCAGGGTGAAGGGCGGGACAGGTGGATTCCATGGGGCTGGCTCATGGGCTGGGGGGGCGGAGCACAGCCAGGGGCTTGGCCGGGAACCCGTTAGGGGCAGCCCTGCCCCGTGGGAGCCGTGGGCCCAGCGCTGGCTCCGGTGCCCCAGGGTGGCACTAGGGGGTGCTGTGCTGTGGAGCAGGGGGCTGGTGCTGTGGGGCTTGGTAGGGGGCGCTGTGCTGTGGGGTAGGGGGCCTGTGCTGTGGGGCAGGGGGCTCAGCAGGGGGTGCTGTGCTATGGGGCAGGGGGACTGTGCTGTGGGGCAGGGGACTCAGCAGGGGGCCTATGCTGTGGGGTGGGGGGCTCAGCGGGGGGCGCTGTGCTGTGGGGTAGGGGGGGCTGTGCTATGGGGCAAGAGGCCTGTGCTGTGGGGCAGAGGACTCAGCAGGGGGGCTGTCCTGGGGGGGATCAGCTGGGGGCTCTGGGCTACAGGGAGGGGGGTCCCAGCGGGGGTCGTTCTCCACTAGCCATCAGGGCTGGCCCTGATGCCCCGACAGGGCCGTGCCCGTGGGGGCGGGGGGGACGCTGGGGATCAGAGTGGGACGTTGGGCAGTGCAGGGGGCAGATGGGGTTGGGCCTGCGGCAGTGTGAGGCGGGGGGCAGAGGACACAGCAGCCGAGGTGGGGGGGCGGCTGGCTGTGGGGGGAGGGGCAGGTTGCCTCGGATCCCTGCCCCCCTTCAGCCGGGCTGGGTGTGGGGCAGGTTGGCGTGGTGCCAGGGCTAGGACAGGCCCGACCTGTTTGCTGAGAGCCTGGGCGGGCCCCAGCGCCAGGTGCGAGTCCTGCCCTGCGGGGGAGGGCGGGGTTGGCACCGAGGGGAAAGCGCCCCAGGAAGGTCTCCCTCAGCACAGTGCCCCCGGCCTGTCCCGCACTGAGCCCCCCTGGGCATCACCCCAGCCCGGCCTGTCACCCTTCCCTGCTCAGGACATGCCTGTCCCTGCTTAGCATGAGATGGGGTCACGGGGTGGCAGCTCCGCCCCCTCCCCCACGGGAGCGATGCCCCCCTGACCTGCGTCCAGCCCCACTCTTCCCTCCATAGGGATTTGGGGCTCGTCACCAACCGCAGGGTCCCACGGATGGGTCCGGAGCTGGTCATGGCCCCAACCCCAATGTACTACAGGGAGAACCCAGGAGTCCCCCGCAGGAGTCCCCCGCAGAACCCAGGAGTCCTGGCTCCCAGCGCCCCCTGCTCTAACCACTAGACCCCACTCCCCTTCCAGAGCTAGGGAGAGAACCCAGGAGTCCTGGCTCCCAGCCCCCCTGCTCTAACCAATAACCCCCACTCCCTTCCCAGAGCCAGGGATGGAACCCAGGCGTCCTGGCTCCCAGCGCCCCCCTGCTCTAACCACTAGACACCACTCCCCTCCCAGAGCTAGGGAGAGAACCCAGGAGTCCTGGCTCCCAGCCCCCCTGCTCTAACCAATAGCCCCCACTCCCCTCCCAGAGCCAGGGATGGAACCCAGGCGTCCAGGTCCCAGCGCTGAGCTTAGAGCATGTCAGTTCTTGAGTTGCCAGAGGTCTCCCATGGTGCCCGCGGGTGGGCTTGGATCTGCCCCTCCCCCGCTGTGCTGGCCTGGGCACCTCGCCCAGCCTGGGGCAGGAACATGCCCGGCCAGTGCCCCTCGGCTCTGTAATTAACTGGGATTTAATTGGTGGGTGGCCCCTCCTGTAATTACAGACCCTGAGCCCAGCTGCCACTGGGGGCCGTGCACGCAGCAGATGTTAGGGCTGGGAGCCAGGATGCCTGGGTTCTCTCTACGGCTCTGGGAGGGAAATGGGGTCTAGTGGGTAGAGCCGGGGGGGGGCGGGGCTGGGAGCCAGGACTCCTGGGTTCTCTCCCCAGCTCTGGGAGGGGAGTGGGGATACAAACCCCCATCAGATCCCCCGATCTCCCCTTCCCCCCTTTCCGTGCACCCGTTAGGGATCAGGTGGGCGCTGGTTGGGGTCAAAAGAGAGCCCAGACATGACTCCATCCTCCTGGCCTTGCAGAGGGTCCTGGCCCCCAACAACCACCAGGGGGCTCTGGGCCAGCTGGACCGAACGGGGGCACCCGCGGCCCTCGCTCTGGCATGGCCCCTTTCCTCTGTGTTGGCCCCCGAACGCCCGGCCCTGCTTGGGAATTAACTACTAGGGATCACTTTCCCTGTCCTAATGGTGCTGCGGGGAGAACCCAGGAGTCCGGGCTCCCTGCCCCTCCCCCGTTAATTCCCCTCTCTCTCTCTCTGCCCTCCCCAGACGTATTCAGGGCTGTTCTGTGTGGTCATCAACCCCTACAAGAACCTGCCCATCTACACGGAGCAGATTGTCGAGATGTATCGGGGCAAGAAGCGCCATGAGATGCCGCCCCACATCTACGCCATCTCGGAGGCCGCCTACCGCAGCATGCTGCAGGGTGTGTGTGTGTGTGTGTGTGTCGCCCCTGCTGGGGACTGGGCCCTGCTCTGTGTTTGTGTGTGTGTGTGTGTTTGTGTGTGTCCAGCCCTGCCCCCTATATGTGTGTGTGTGTGGCCCCTGCTGAGGACTGGGCCCTGCTCTGTGTGTGTGTGTGTGTGTGTGTGTGTGTGTGTCCAGCTCTGCCCCGTGTGTGTGTTTGTGTGTGTGTGTGTGTGTGTTGCTCCTGCTGGAGCTAGGCCCTGTGTGTGTGTGTCTGTGTGTGTGTGTGTCCAGCCCTGCTCCCTGTGTGTGTTGCCCCTGCTGGGGACTGGGCCCTGCTCTGTGTGTGTGTGTGTTGCCCCTGCTGGGGGCTGTGCCCTGCTCTGTGTGTGTGTGTCCAGCCCTGCCCCTTGTGTGTGTGTGTGTGTTTGTGTGTGTGTCACCCCTGCTGGGGGCTGGGCCCTGCTCTCTCTGTGTGTGTGTGTGTGTGTGTGTGTGTGTGTGTGTGTGTGTGTGTGGCCCTGCTGGGGGCTGGGCCCTGCTCTGTGTGTGAGTGTCCGTGCTGGGGGTTGTGTGGGCTGGGGAAATGGGGGCTCTGGGGCAGCAAGGACGGGGGCTGTTACATCCAGCCGGGTGACGCACCCCCCCATATTCAGGAGGGAGCTGTGGGTGGGTGGGGGGTGACACTGCTGGGTGGTGTGCGCAGCACCACACTCACTTCCTGTCTCTTCCAACAGACCGAGAGGATCAGTCCATCCTGTGCACGTAAGTGTCACAAACTCTGAGTGTGTGTGTGCGTATGTGCGCACAGCACTGCTCCCTGCTGGGGGGATAAGGGTGTGCGTGCGGGAGAGAGAGCAACGCTGCCCCCTGCTGGTGTGTGTGTGTGTGTGTGTGTATGCACCCAGCGCTGTCCCCTGCTGGGCTCTGTGTGTGCACCCAGCGCTGCCCCCTGCTGGTGTGTGTGTGTGTGTGTGTGTACCCAGTGCTGCCCCCTGCTGGGCTGTGTGTGTAGTGCTGCCCCATGTGGCTGCCGGGGGGTGGCTCTGGCCCATGCCCATCAATGCAGGCCTGGTGCTGTTGCAGGGGCGAGTCCGGCGCCGGGAAGACGGAGAACACCAAGAAGGTGATCCAGTACCTGGCCCACGTGGCCTCCTCCCACAAGGCCCGCAAGGAGCAGAGCGTCCCGGTGAGAGTCCAGCTGAGCCGACCTGGCACTGGGCACCCATGGGTGCTGGGGTGGGTGCTCCCTGCGGGGGTGGGCGGGTACTACTGGGGCTCAACACCTGTGCCAGCTCAGATGCCCACCTGGCCAGTTCAGGGTCCCTTCCTCCCCCCCAGCTGCTCATATAAACCCACCGCTCCCCACCCCCACACCTGTGTCTAGGCCCTGCCAGCTCCCCCCCACCCTGATGTGCCCCCCCCCCAGCTATGTTCCTGCCCTGTGTGTTACCCCAGAGTCCCTGGGGCAATGAGGAAGGTGGGTCTGGGGCCGAAGTGAGAGGGTTAGAGCTATCCAGTGCTGAGAGGGTGGGGGGTGGGAGTCAGGACGCCTGGGTTCCACCCCAGAGAGGCCGCATCCCAGTGCTGGGTGAGGGGTCCCCGTATAGCCAGGCCCCGTGACCCACTCCAGAGGGTCTGCATCCGGGCGAGGGGTCCCCATATAACCAGCCCTAGCGCCCTGGAGGCGGCTGTGTTCTGACTGCTGGCAGCGTGGCTGGAGGGGGCCGTTGGTGGGTGCAGTGGGATACCCGCGTCCTCCAGCAGTAACCTCCCCTCTCCCCTGTCTTGCTGCCTCCAGCTGGAGTCACCGAACATGGCCAAGCACCCGGCAAGTGGATGCATCGTGTGCCACCTGCCTGCCCGCCTGCCCTCAGCCATTCCTGCCCTTTGATTGGCTACCCATAGCCCCGCCCCCTTGGGGCGCAGTTCACTGAGTTGTCTTTTGCTTCTTTGGCTGGATTTTTTTTGTTTTTTTTGGGCTGTCTTTGGCAAAGGCTTTTTTGTTACATCTGCCCCAGTGCCAGGAGCCAGGACTCCTGGGTTCTCTCCCCCGCTTGGGGAGGGGGGTGGGGGCCGGTGGTTAGTGTGGGGGCGGGGTCGATTCCCGGTCTGTGTCGCTGTTGCCTCGTTTTGTCCTGTTCAGTCGCCTCCCTCGTCGCCGCTCCGACTAACCCTCCGGTTCTGTTTGTGTTTTGTCGTCCCTCCCCCCCCCATCTCATGTGCGTGTGACCCCGCCACAGAGCTCCGGCCCCGTCTCCTACGTGAGTAGCTCCCAGCCCTGCGGTTCCTGTGGTTAACCCCCAAATCCTGGGAGCGGGGGAGGTCACCCATATAATAGTGCCCCGTGCTGGGAGAGGTGGGGCTGGAGCAGCCGGGAGCTCCCTGCCCCCCAGCGCCCCCCCCCCCCGGCATGACCCCAGCCCTCTCCCCGCAGGGCGAGCTGGAGCGGCAGCTGCTTCAGGCCAACCCCATCCTGGAGGCCTTCGGCAACGCCAAGACGGTGAAAAATGACAACTCCTCCCGATTCGTGAGTGCCGGGGGACAGCAGAGCTGGGGGGGGGGGAATGAGGGAAAGGGGCAGGCAGGAGTGTGGGGGCCTCGGGAGAAGGGGCAGGCCGGAAGGGGCAGATTGGGGCATGGGGGGCCGGGGGAAGGGGCAGGTAGGAGTGTGGGGGCCTCGGGGGAAGGGGCAGGTTTGGGTGTGGGGATCCTGGGGGTGGCAGAGGAGTCCTTCCACCCCCCAACATCAATTCCATTGCACTCTTTCCCCCGCCCAGGGTAAATTCATCCGGATCAATTTTGACGTGGCCGGCTACATTGTTGGAGCCAATATAGAGACATGTATCCTCTGGGCTGGGGGGCAGGATGGGAGGGGGGTGGGCAGGGCACATGGCCCCTAGCAAGGTGTGTGGGGGGGCTGGGGGGGTGATGCCCCCTCCCTGAGGTACGGGGAGGCTCTGGGGCTGGGGGTGATTCCCCCTCCCTGAGGTACGGAGGGGCTCTGGGGCTGGGGGTGATTCCCCCTCCCTGAGGTACGGGAGGAGCTCTGGGGCTGCGTGTGGGGGTGATTCCCCCTCCCTGAGGTATGGGGGGCTCTGGGGCTGCGTGTGGGGGTGATTCCCCCTCCCTGTGGGAGGGGGGTTGATCCCAGGGCCCACGCCCCTTTCCTTAACATCGGGCTCAGACCTGCTGGAGAAATCTCGCGCCATCCGCCAGGCCAAGGACGAGAGAACCTTCCACATCTTCTACCAGCTGCTGGTGGGGGCGGGCGAGAACACAAAGGGTACGGAGCCTCCCCGGGACTCCCATGGCCCACCCAGACCTGGGGAGAACCCAGGAGTCCTGGCTCCCAGCCCCCCTGCTCTAACCACTAGACCCCCCTCCCCTCCCAGAGCTGGGAGAGAACACAGGAGTCCTGGCTCCCAGCTCCCCTGCTCTAACCACTAGACCCCCCCCCTCCCCTCCCCTCCCAGAGCTGGGAGAGAACCCAGGAGTCCTGGCTCCCACCCCCCTGCTCTAGACCCCACTCCCCTACTGACTCACTCTCTGGGGGCTGAGACAGTACAGCAGTCCTGTGTGGGGCTCCTTGGGGCAGGCCGGTCGGACGTGGTGCAGACCCCGTCCCCGCCGGCCCTGGGGGGCGGGAGGTGGCCGGTCGGACGTGGTGCCGACCCCGTCCCCGCCGGTCCTGGGGGGCGGGAGGTGGCCGGTTGGACGCGGTGCCGACCCCGTCCCCGCCGGCCCTGGGGGGCGGGAGGTAGGGTGACCAGACGTCCCGATTTTATAGGAACAGTCCTGATTTTTGGGTCTTTTTCTTATATAGGCTCCAATTACCCACCACCCCATGTCCCGATTTTTCACATTTGCTATCTGGTCACCCTAGCGGGAGGTGGCCGGTCGGACGCGGTGCCGACCCCGTCCCCGCCGGCCCTGGGGGGCGGGAGGTAGGGTGACCAGATGTCCCGATTTTATAGGAACAGTCCTGATTTTTGGGTCTTTTTCTTATATAGGCTCCAATTACCCACCACCCCATGTCCCGATTTTTCACATTTGCTATCTGGTCACCCTAGCGGGAGGTGGCCGGTTGGACGCGGTGCCGACCTCGTCCCCGCCGGCCCTGGGGGGCAGGAAGTGGCTGGTCGGACGCGGTGCCGACCCCGTCCCCGCCGGTCCCGGGGGGCTGGAGGTGGCCGGTCGGACGCGGTGCCGACCCCGTCCCTGTCTCCCCCCCAGCTGAGCTGCTGCTGGAGCCATTCAACCAGTATCGGTTCCTGTCCAACGGGTTCCTGCCCATCCCGGGCCAGCAGGACAAGGAGATCTTCCAGGAGACCATGGAGTCCATGCGCATCATGGGCTTCTCCCCCGAGGAGATCCACAGTGAGTCGCCCCCCCCTCCCCGTTCGGGGGCAGATCCCCACCTTGGGGGGGCACAGCTGGTACCCAGAGGAGATTATGGGGGTGGAAACCTGAGGGGTGGGGAAGCCAATGTAGAGTGGGGCTTAGGAGAGGAGGGTCAAAACTCGGGGGGGCGGGGTCTGGGGCAGGGTATGGGAGGGGTGGCAGGCCAGGAACTGGCAGCCTGTGTGGGGTTGATCTAGTGGAGGGGGGATGGAGGGACCCTGAGGTTGGGGGGCAGGATCTGGGGGATCAGGTAAGATTGGATCTGGGGTGGCAGCGGGGGAAGCCCCTGGAGTGGGAGGAGTGGGATGGGGACTGGGGGGCCATGGGGAGGGCCCCCTGCCCCCCTCACCGGCTCCCCGCCCCCCAGGCATGCTGCGAATGGTGTCGGCCGTGCTGCAGTTTGGGAACATTGTCTTCCGCAAGGAGCGAAACACGGACCAGGCCTCTATGCCGGACAACACAGGTACGGCCCCGATCCAGCCCCGGCGTGGGGGGTTGGCTGGCTCAGGGGGGCAGGGAATGGGACACGGGGCCTTTCTCCTCTAGGGGGCACCATCGGGGGGGGCTCTGTGTGGTTGGGGGTGACCCATGGGGGGCTGTGGGGGGGCATGGGAGGAGCTATGTGTGGGGGCGGGAGGAGGGAAGAGGGGGGGCTGTGGGGGGAGAGGGAGCTTGCCCCCCTCCCGCCCCTCATGCTGAGCTCTCGCTGCCCCCCAGCCGCCCAGAAGCTCTGCCACCTGCTGGGGCTGAACGTGACCGAGTTCTCCCGCGCCATCCTCATGCCACGCATCAAGGTCGGGCGCGACTACGTGCAGAAGGCCCAGACCAAGGAGCAGGTGGGGAAGGGGGGGCAGGGCTGGGGGGCTGGGTTCTGTGGGGGAGGGGGGAACAGACGTCAGGGAATGTGGCGCTGGAATCCTGGGGGGCGGGGAGGAGGTGTGGAGGAGGGGCAGGGGAGGGGGCTGTGGCAGGGGTAGGGCAGGGGGATGTGTGGGAGGGGCAGGGGCATGGTGGGTGAGGGGAAGGCGACGTGGCAGGGGCAGGGTGGGGCGTGGTGGGGGAGATGCTCCACCCCTCCCATACCCTGCCCCAGACACACACAGGGGGTGTGGCAGGAGCAGGGGGGTGTGGTGGGGAGGGGCAGGAGGTGTGTCAGGGGTAGTGCCGGGGGATGTGTGACAGGGGCAGGTGGGGGAGTGGCAGGGGGTGTGGTGGGGAGGGGCAGGAGGTGTGTCAGGGGTAGTGCCGGGGGATGTGTGACAGGGGCAGGTGGGGGAGTGGCAGGGGGTGTGATGGGGAGGGGCAGGGTGGGGTGTGGTGGGGGAGGGGCCGGGGGTGACTCTCTGCCCCGCCCCCCAGGCGGATTTCGCCATCGAGGCGCTGGCCAAGGCGACCTATGAGCGCCTGTTCCGCTGGCTCGTCCACCGCATCAACCGGGCCCTGGACCGCACCAAGCGCCAGGGAGCCTCCTTCATCGGCATCCTCGACATCGCCGGCTTCGAGATCTTCCAGGTGAGCCCCCCCCAGCCTCTCCAACCCCCCCCGAAACCTCCCCCAGCCCCCCCCGAACCACCTGTGCCCCCTGACCTGTCCCCCCCCCCCCCCCCACAGCTGAACTCCTTCGAGCAGCTCTGCATCAACTACACCAACGAGAAACTGCAGCAGCTCTTCAACCACACCATGTTCGTGCTGGAGCAGGAGGAGTACCAGCGCGAGGGCATCGCCTGGGACTTCATCGACTTCGGCCTGGACCTGCAGCCCTGCATCGACCTCATCGAGCGCCCGGTCGGCGGGGGGCTGGGCGGGGGGCAGGGTGGGGAGGCCTGGCAGGGCAGGGGGCGCTCAGTAGGGGTCACTGGGTCTCGGGGCGGGGCGTCTGGGCAGGGGGGCGAAGTGCTGGGGGGGGGGAAGGAGGGGGGGCTGGGCAGGTGGCTCTGTGCCACGGGGCAGGGGGCGGAGCGGCTTGGCAGGGGGCCCCGTGCACAGGGGGCCAGTGGGGTGACGGTCCCTCCCCCCCCACAGGTGAACCCCCCGGGGGTGCTGGCCCTGCTGGACGAGGAGTGCTGGTTCCCCAAAGCCACCGACAAGAGCTTTGTGGAGAAGGTGATCCAGGAGCAGGGGGGGCACCCCAAGTTCCAGAAACCCCGGCAGCTGCGCGACAAGGCCGACTTCTGCATCCTCCACTACGCGGGCAAGGTGTGTGCCCTTGCCCCTGCTGGGGGGGCTGGTCCCTGGTGTGGGTGTGTATCCTGCTAGGGGGGGGCCGGGCCCTGGTGTGTGTGTGTGTGTGTGTGTGTGTG